>NC_140967.1:65082914-65145414 GCF_056783735.1 Eptatretus burgeri
TTCGGATCAGGAATGATACACGCCCACTTCTGATCCGTCCAATCAGAAAGCGCGGGGCGGTTTGACCCCGCCTCCAGGCGCGTCGGAGTAGAATCGAGATATGCAAATTATAGGATCAGGGGAGACTCATGCCCCTTTTTCTCCGTCCAATGGGCGAGCATGGCTCCACCCCCGAGCTCGTTCTGATCCAGAAATTTGCATATGGGTTCTCCTGCCGGCCTATAGAGCGCCGAGCGTGGGGCGAATTTAGTCAGTCAAGTCGAGTCAGTTTGAGAAGAGTCAGTCTGGAGAGGTCAGAGAGCCGAGTGGAGCTCGCAGTCTGTCGGGGTTCGGAGTCTGTCGGGGAGCTGCAGAGAGAGGAAGCCTGGAGCCTGGAGCGCGGTCGAGGTGATTTGCTGCAGTCGGCGGAGGGGACCGGATAGCTCGGGTCCGAGGCAAGGAAGACGGCGGTCGGCGACGAGCTCGCAGTGGAGTCGCTCGTCGCGGGACCCAAGCAAGCCAGCTATCCTCTTTCCCCAGAGCATCAACAATTCCCCCCTTTCCCCCCCCCCGCGCTGAGATAGTGCGAAAAGGGGGGGCTCCGTTCCCACCCCACTCCAAGCAGTGCCAACGAAACCCGCGAAGAAGCGCGGAGTCGGGGCACCGCCGCGCCACCACATTTGTGGCTCATCACAAGACACGGGTAGGATCCACCCGGTCTCGCGGCCCACAGGCCCCGTCTGTCCCATTGTCTTTGAGGGTGGCCCTTTTCTTTTGCTTTTGAGTAAATGTGTTGTTGGCGCCGTCTGTAAAGTAAAACTGTGTAAGTGTTGCCGTGTGCTCGCGTAGTCGGTAGTAGATCTGCATTGTTGTGTTTCTTTTGTTAAGGCCTGGTCACACCTTGACGTTTTAGCCAGCGATGGCAACGTATTAAAATGTATCTAAAACGCTGGCTTACGTTGAACTTTTGATGTTTTTTTTTAAAGATTCGGACGTATTCATAGCGACTTGGTCTTATGTATAACGCATTGGTAACGGACACAGAACGTTTCGTTGTGTTATAGATAACTTATACCAACGAATGCTGAACCTGTTGTCGGCCTACACAACCGATGCCCAACGATAGTCTAACTTAGGCATAGCGCGTTGCACGCATCGCCGACGATGTCGTGACGTAGCCTATTAAAAGGCTGACGCACAACGATTCGAATCATAACTGCCGTAGAAATGGAAGTGACAACATCGCGGTCACACCTTGGCGATCTTGCCAGCGTATGCCGACCTAAGAAAAATGTGTCTAAAACGTTGGGGCACGTCAAATACGGTATGAGTAAGTTTGGTATACGTGAGTAGAACGCTAAAGTACGCTATCATATGTCGTAGTAAGTAGAGTACGTCAAGAAATTTTAAACATGTTCAAAATTTTACGACGTACTCGGCGTATGACACACGTTCCACATGCGATGGGGATAAGTTTTACACACGATATGTGGACGCTTACACACGTCCACAAAGGCTACTTATAAGCTACTCATAAGTCAAAACACGTCGCGGTAATGTCTTTTTTACGCGAAACTTATTTCTAACTTATGTTTGACGTGCTTTGAACCAATTCTTTACGTAGTCCCAACACACATCGACGTATGTAGACGTATTCCAATGACGTCTTCCAGTCGACAAAAAAATAAATTAACGTGTTTCTAGCTTACAACTGCCATATAAAGACGTGTTCCCAGCGGTTTTGGGAATTGGTATATAAAAATGGTTTTCATAAAAGGGGAACCCAACAGTGTTTTCGAGTCCTTTTTGAGTCGATGTCCATGTCAGCAGTAACAGTATCAGTATCAGTATCAGTATCAGTATTAGTATTAGTATTAGTAGTAGTTTGTTCATGTTGGCAGTAGTAGGTGAGTGTGAGGGGGAGGGTGTGGGTTATGATGGATCGTCCTTGCGTTTAACGATTTAACGATTTAAATGATAAACTCAACGATTTAAATGGCTGCATCTCCACTATTGAAAGTAGACGCTTGCGCTCAACAATTGGATTTTTTTACACTCAACGACTTTTAAACGGTACCACTCAGCTATTTTCATTGTTTACAATGAACGATTTAAATTGCTGTCACTCGCCTTTGTTTTTTGACGCTGGGGTTTGGAAATTTGAAGCGTTTCTTCTGAACGTGTTAAAACGCTCAAACTCGACTATTTTAAATAGACGCTGCCGATGGACAATTGGAATCATAGTCAAGCTAGACATCGAAGTGTGAACATCCTCGTCATGCCGAAGAAAAGTTTGAAGAATGCTGCAAATAAGTGTCCTGGCCGTGGCTGTGGACGCTGACGCAAAGATGATCCTTTATACCGACGTCTTTCAGCCTATGAGTAACTTAAAAGTAACGTCTGTCGACGTGTGGCAACGATCGCGTAACGTGCCAACAACATGTTAATCATAGGTTAGAAATAAGTTTCGGGTACGCTAAACATTACCTCGGCGTGTCTCAACTTATGATTAACTTACGAGTAGCATGTGTTGACGTCTGTCAACGATCGCAGACCGTGCATACAACCTGTGGCCAGCGTAGCGGAACGTGTGAGTCATACGCCGGCATACGTCCTGAAATTTCAAGCATGAAAAAATTTGAGGACAACCAAAAAGTACAACGTTTAAAGCCAGCGTACAACGACGTATGGCAGTGTTTTTCAGCGTGCTCTCAATGTTATCAAAACTTACCCATAACGTATTCAACATGTGCCAGCGTTTTAGAAAAAAAATTCAAAAATCGACATACGTTGGCTAAAACGTCAAGGTGTGACTGGGCCTTTACATCTGCTTTTGGTGCATAATTGTTGTAATTGTATATGTGTGCTCTCCGTGTGCCGCGGAATAAATGTCAATTATGTTGAACTGTTTTTCCTGTTTCGCTTCGTCTTTTCTTTAATTGAATCTCCATCTTGCTTCACGTAAAGGGTTGGTAGTGGGCTTAATATGCCCGATAATTAATCGGAACCGTCGAGGCCGACGATAACACCGCTCAGTTATCCCGCTAGTACGGAACGGGTTGCTTAAGTGGCCCGTGTCCGGAGTCGACTTGCGGCGAGGTGCGATCGCCCTGTCTACCCTCCGCGTGTGTACTTAGGTAGGTCAAGTTTGGCGAACAACCCTATCCCACGCGGGGGCCGATTGGCACGATCGTGGTGAGGCCGAAAGGCCCACCCGTGACTAGCTCCCGGCGTTAGTCCGAGAGGGTCACGACAGAATTGTCCGTCCGGTGGGCGACGTGCCGCGATTCGAGTTACGTGGCCGTTCGCACGCCGGCGGGCGCGAATTCGCAACATTATATATATATATATATATATATATATATATATATATATATATATATATATATATATATATATATATATATATATATATATATATATATATATATATATATATATATATATATATATATAATGGTACAGGAAAGGAGCACACAAACTCGAGAGTTCATTGGACACGTTGTCCCGCACAGTGTTCAAGTGTATACTTCAATTTAAATATAATAATGATTAAAAAAAATTCTGGAAGTTTCGTGCTATTGAAGCAGTCCTTTCCATCACCCGTATGCACCATCTTATTTAGCATGTCCAAGTACTGCAAAACTAGAGGTTCTTGGAAGTGATGAGGCAATTTGTGTTCTACAGTGTTTAAGTATACAATAAACTTAAAATAAATAAAGATTGTAGAAGTCGTACAAAAAATTAATTCCGGAATCTATTGCCATTGTCACATTGTCCATTACATCACCCTATCGATGATAGGGTGATGTAATGGACAATGTGATGTCATCGATGTTACCTTTGTTATTCGTGCCTGTTGTTTGCGTCCTTTATAACGTCCTTAAAAACAGTAAGTTTCTCGTTTGGAATGATTTTCAATTTTGTTTGACTGCCAGGCAGACAGAATAAAAATATCTCGCTCCTCTCTCTTCATATGCGAACAGGAGGACAGATTAGTTTTCCGATTCATGCTCAAAATGTAACATTCAATTTAAAAAAGTTGTTCCTCAATCATGAACTGACATCTGTGGACAGACAGACAGACGGACATGAACAAATTGCTTAACACCACTCTTCGCTTTGCGTGTGTGGGGTAACAACAACCATCACCATAATGCTGACATGTCATAAAAATCCCTATTTCATGTTTTTACTTCATTTTACATCCTCATTGAGACTCACAGATATACATGCAACATGTTTATGAAGTGTAACATGCTGTGTTTTGACTAAACCTGTCAACAAAGCGACGGGCGTAGGACCCCAACCTCGAGATAAATGTGTATCGTACATTGCTGCCTGGTTTAGCCTCTCCCTAATTCTAGGGAGTGAGATTGTGGGTTGGGGGGGGGGTGTCACGGCACAACTATCCCTTCCATCATTCTTGTGTTGATTAAACCATTCCAAATAGTAATTCTGGGTGGATTAACCCATCCCTAATTCTGGTGGAAGTAATTTGTCGATAAGGACTTTTTGCTTGTGTTAAGTGCATTATATGAGGGTGTATCTCGGTTGTAATTGTCATCATTTTTTTCCAAGAGTTGAAAGATTTGTTTACGTTTCATTTTTATCTTGTATTTTGCTTCTTTTTAGAAGAAATGAATGACACGGAATCTCCAGCACTCGCACCAAACAGCCAGTTAACGTGGAGGCAAGGAAGGCAACTGCTTCGTCAGTAAGTACCGCACTGTGTGACATGGATTTACCATGACAACATTAAATGGTGCAACACGCTGTATGCTCGGAGATGGATGGTTTTCCTGTCTTTTATTCCAATTTGCCTTTGATTAGTACGTTTTGTGTTCGCTCATGTCACACAACCAGGTACCTGCAGGAGGTGGGCTATACGGATACCATCCTGGATGTGCGTTCACAACGTGTACGTGCTCTGCTTGGCCTCTCTGGCCCTGAGCAGAATGGCGCACAGGATGCCAAGAACATAGAGCAGCTCCTCAATGGGCGTGACATTCTCGCCATTAATTCAAAGGATCGTGACTCAAAGAGGTGTGTTGTGCAGCATGGCTTTGTTGCCTCCAGACCACCTGTATCCTCAATCTTCCCCCCCCCCAATTATTTTGATGATTTGAGTGATTGGTGATCTGCAATGTGGTAAATGCGTTAAACATCTGCAATGTACATTTTGTGAAGTCAACTCCCCCCCCTCTTCCCTTTCTCATTAATTTTCCTTCCATTCTTAGGTTCATGCTCATGGATGAATGAACTTGAAAATGTAACTTGAAAATGTAACATGAAAAACTATGATACTTGTGTTGTCTTCCAGAAATGGAGACAAGTCCCGCCAGGAGTCAATGGCTGTACTGGAGAAGTTTGACTTCCTGAGGGCGGATGCCAGCGATGAAGAGGATGAGCCGTTTGGGGTCGGTCATAACTCCAGCAAGAAGCCTAAGGTTGTCATTCTCCACCAAGTGCTCCTAACTGGAGCTCATAACGTCATCTGGCATTGTATGACAACTCTTAAGCTCTGCTATCATCTATGATTTATGCAATCATTCGGTGATTCATGGAATGTATTCACAACTTTATTGACCAATTAATGCTCCCTTAAGCACTTAAAGACTTTATTTTCACCTATCACTTAAAATTGTGATTTAAATCATGCTGGCATTTCCAAATGTAAAGGGTTTTTTAGTTCAATTTAGTAGTTTAGTAGTTCAAGATACAAGCAAATAACCCATCCTTTACATTATTAGCGAACGCAGTGAGCTTCATACTTAACGCGTGCACATGAGAGAATAGGAAACAACACAATACCCCTGACAATTTTGAATCCGTGTCGTTGGCTATGACCCTTTTGCTTCCGGTTGTTTTTAAACGCTGTGCGGTGTATAAACACGATTGGGTTTTATTTCTATCTTGTGAATATTACTTAACGCGTGCACATGAGAGAATAGGAAGCAACAACAACAACAACACAATACCATGGCAATTTGGAATCCGTGTCGTTAGCTATGACCCTTTTGCTTCCGTTTTTTTTTTGCTTCTGTTTTCTTTTTTTTGTTTCCGGTTTTTGTCATGGGGAATGATGCATGCCGGGAGATAAAGGCATCGTTGGAGACATGAAAAACCCAAATAATATCAGACATGGTGTATATTTCCTCCACTGATTTTAATAAAGATATCTCCTGCATCATCAAAAAAGAATTTTTATTCGTGATTTACGATATTTGATCGCTGATCCTGAATCCAGGCCGAAGTAACCGGAAATTGCGTATACAGTTGTGAACAAGTTGTAGGTAAAGTCAGAAGCGAATGTAAGAATAATTCTACGTTCGCTTCTAGTATTTATTTTTTTAGATGAGATCCTGTTCTAGGCGGTGTAGTTGTCGTTGTGAAGGTAATGTTGAGGTAATATTTATTTTTTTAGATGAGATCCTGTTCTAGGTGGTGTAGTTGTTGTTGTGAAGGTAATGTTAAGGTAATATTTATTTTTTCATAGCAAAAATACTGTTTAATTTCATATATTTAAGAAGCCAATGTAAGAATTCTACGTTCGCTTCTAGGCTTTGCCGATTCCATATTAACCTCGCCGAAGGAGAGAGTATTGCATTTGAGTCCGTTTGTTTATTTGTCCACACAGAACTTTCGTGTTTTTCTCCGCAACCACTTATCGGATTGAGATGAAATTTTCACCATTGGTGCGACTACTCATGTAGAATGTTTTAATGATAATGATGACCTCATAGGTCACGTGGTGTGGCAGTCATGTTGGTAAAACGGAAAAACTTTGGACCTCTATCTCTGAAACCACACCAAGGAAAAAATTGAAACTTGACACATAGCATGTACTCATGGGGAATGGCTGTGATTTTTCATGACGTCATAGGTGCCTTCGTTATGACGTCATAATTGCATGTGTAGAATACTACATCTGATCAGTATGAACATTTTTGAGGGTCATATTTTATCTCCGGATAAATGGTTCACAATTTTTTTTTGATGTCATCGATCATGTGATTCGGCAGCCATATTGTTTTTATTTTAAAAAAAAAAAACCTTCAAAAATCATCATCTCTGAAATGGCTGGACTGGTCATCACTGCCAGCATTTATAAAGCGGCAGTTCTAATGATGTCTCTAATTACGTAACACACCAGTACACAAACGCCACCCAATATACACCACCCAAAACTACACAAACACCACACAACACACCACACAAAAGAAGTCCTGGCGAGGGTCTGCAATCTCTGATTGCTCTTTTTCTTGTTGGAATTTGTCGAACATTCTCTTCTTCCACCCTTAGACATTCAGCTCTTCCATGAGCCTCAATCTTTTCTACATAAAGAAAAAACAAAACTAGTGTGCTGCTAGAAAGTCTGACATACCCAATGGGCACACTGACTGTGAGCCTGTGTGTGCAGATGGGTAATGAGGGCCTTGCTGCAGATCTGGTGGATGATCTTGAGACAGAGGCAGCACTAAAGGAGTTTGATTTCCTGGGAGCAACCGAGGATGGAGAGGGGGCCGGTGAGGCCAGGAGTTCAGGCGACGGTACCGAGTGGGGTAATCGCACTTTTTTTTCAAATTCTCCTGGCTTTTGTCAATTTTACATATCAGAGATTTGTTTGTATTGTGCAGAATATTATGTTTCATCTTTACACATATGAGGACCTGAGTTGCCGTATTGTGTGAGGAAAGCATGTTGTAAACTGTCTTTGTTTGCCTGTTTGTTAATTTGTTTTATTTATTTATTTATTTTTGGTTCATTACATTGTGCATTTTGTTTGCTTTGCCACATGCAGTTACCTTAAGAATACAAATTGGTTCATGGAAGTTATATCTTCCTTCCGTGCATTTGCCATGGAGGTGTTCTTGTACATTTGAGAGCTATTGCAAAATTGTATAACATTGGGCAACTCCAAGCAGTACACACATTTCCTGTTGACAATAATGCTGTTTTTAAAAAAAATCATATGTCATGGTTTGTTTAGTTTTTATTCTGCTTGCCTCCCAACTGGATTTCGCATGCAACTCGTTTTCTTTGTTCATTGCTTTCATTGTGACCAGACATAATTGGAACTGCTACTTTATAAATGCTGGCAGTGATGACCAGTCCAGCCATTTCAGTCAGGTCAGGCCAGATTCGATCTGTGATTTGCTGCAGGTATCATGTAAACCTCAAGCCTGATTGATTCGTCACTCAATCAGGATTCGTCACTCAATCAGGATTCGTCACATCAGATCAATCCCTCAAGGATTCGTCACTAAGCTGTTCCATGGTCAGGTTGTCGGCGACTAAACCGTCTCCCCCCACCAAGTTTTTTTTTTTTATTTTTTTTTATTTTTTTTTTTGGTGAGGACGGTGTTTGGATATGGACACCCAGCAGGATTAAAAACAAAACCTGTCAAAGGGTGGAGGAGCTCCTTGTGAGCCAACGGCCATCCATGTCTTGTACCCAACTGTATCTGTGGACGTCCTCCTGCAATTGGGTTACTTCTTATTAGGAGGTTGGTGGCAGGATTTGCACTCCGGCCACCGTAAAACCCTTCATTCCGCAAAACACAAAAACGCAAAGAAATCTGAAAACCCACTCCGTGGGAGTACCTCATGTGCAGCTTCCCTTCGCAGGGCAGCTCACCAGATGACGGGATTGGGGCAAAGCCTTCGGACCCCCAATCTTTGATGATAGGAGGGAAACCATGGGGTAACATTCCCGGGTCAGATTGTGGGAGAGTGTGTCGGAGTGGTGCTGAGGTGTCGTCCACCAGACGGCGGTCTCCTTGGGTTAACCTGAAGTGGTCCCTTAGGGTGGGTGCCTGGAATGTCCTATCCCTAAGAGAGGATGATCACCTGTCTCTGTTATCATCTGAGCTCAAGCGTTTGGATATCGTTATTGCAGCACTCTCTGAGGTTCGGAGACCAGACTGCAGCGAGATCATGGTGGGTGGTTACACCTACTATTGGTCTGGTTGCTCTGATGGTTACTATTCCCAAGCAGTTGCTGTAGCTGTGTCCAATAAGCTGACTCCAATGATAATTGAGGTAACACCGGTCAACACGCATATGATGAGACTAAGGATTCATCACTCCTTGGGTGTCATTTCCCTGGACTCTGTTTATGCTCCGACTGAGGCGAGTGATCTCACTGTGAAGGATGCGTTCTACGCCACGCTCGAGTCTGTGGTTGATCAGTGCCCCAGACGAGATACATTTCTTGTCTTGGAGGATTTCAATGCATCGACTGGAACTGATAGGGCTTATGAGACATGTGTTGGTCCCCATGGGTCAGGAACTATGAACCAGAATAGCACGAAGTTCCTTGACTTTACAAGAAGTCATGGACTTAGGGTGGCTGGTTCATGGTTTCAGCGCTCACAAGCTCATAGCTGGACTTGGTATTCCAAAGCTGGCGGTGTGGCAAAGGAGATTGGCCATGTCCTCATTGATGGTCGTTTGAGGATGATCCAGAACTGCATGGTCTACCGGAGTGCTCAGTTCCTCAATATTGACCACCGGCATGTTGTCGCAACTCTGAAGTTGCACCTTAAATCCAGGAGAATGATACCATCCCAGCCTATGCTGCATGTTGGCAAACTCAAGGATGAGAGGGTAGCTAAGGAGTTTGCGAACAGGCTGAGTGGAGATTTGTGGGTCTGGGTACTTTGGGAGGTCCTGAAGAGTTGTGGAGTGCCTTCAAGACCACCATCCTTGATGTTGCCGGTGGATGTCGTGGAACTCACCGGAGGGCAAAGAAGAATTTTGTCTCTCGAGGGACACTGGATGCCATGTACCAGAGTCGCAGGGCTAGGCTGAATGGCAGAGCTGAGCTGTTCAGGGAGCTGAGGCGTAAAACTGTACATGCGCTAAGGGTGGACAAGGAAACCGATGTGCGAGGGATATGTGAGCGGGTAGAGCATCACCTGTGGTCAAGGGATTCTCGTCCTGCTAACGGGAATTCATGCATTGCGTTCATCCAAGCCCATCCCTCGGTGTACTGCAGTTAGAGCAGAGGGTGGTAGGTTCTTGACAGAGGAGTCCGAAGTGAAGGCCCGCTGGGACGGTTACTTTGAGTGGTTGTACCAGGCTGATCCACCAGCTGTCAAGTTGGACATCAGGGGTGTTACAATCCCTGTTGCTGACCCTCCAATCAACTGTGGTCCACCTTCGCTTGTGGAAACACAGGCTGCGGTGAACCGGTTGAAATGGGGTAAAGCTCCAGGGATCTGTGGCATCCATGCTGAACATCTCAAGGCTGGTGGAAATGCTGCACTCGTATCGTTGCATGCAGTTCTGTGCTTTGCCTGGAACACAGGCATCATCCCAACTGACTGGCAGAGGGGCCTTGTTGTCCCTCTCTGGAAAGGGAAGGGTGATCGCCAAGACTGCAACAACTATCGAGAGGTGACGTTGCTCTCAGTGCCGGGCAAGGTCTTTGCTCGGATAATTCTTGATAGGGGTCGCCAGCATCTGCTTGAGCACCACCGTCCAGAGCAGCCAGGCTTTACACCAAAGAGGTCAACGATTGACCGTATCCTTGCTCTTCGGGTCTTCACTGAACGCAGACGAGAGTTTCGGCAGGGGATGCTTGTAGCCTATATTGATCTCTGTAAAGCGTTCCATTTCGTGAATCGGGATGCCCTCTGGAGGATTCTTGGTCTTCGTGGGGTGCCACCAAAACTGATCGATCTGATGTATGAACTCTACTCTGGTACTGAGAGTGCTGTGAGATGTGGTGGTACCATCTCTGACTTATTTCCAGTTGTTACTGGAGTTTGTCTGGGGTGTGTACTGGCCCCCACACTTTTCAGCACTTGTATGGACTGGATTCTGGGGAGAATGTCAGAGAGATCAAGCTGCGGTGCATCGTTTGGGAATGTCAAGTTCTCTGACCTTGATTTCGCAGATGATGCATTCATCCTTGCAGAGACTTTAGATATCCTTTTGGGGGCCCTCAAGGTGCTGCATAAGGAGTCGGAGCCGCTGGGATTAGGTGTTTTCTGGATCAAAACTAAGATCCAGGCTTTCAATGACATTTTGGATGCTGCTGTCCTGTCTGTGCCTGTTTGTGGTGAGGATGTTGAGGTCGTGGAGAGATTCACTTACCTTGGCAGTGATATTCATGTCTCTGCTGGCTGTGAGTCGGAGGTCAATAGACGTCTGGGTCAGGCCTGGGGAGTCATGGATTCACTGGATTACGGGGTGTGGCGCTGCCGGTACCTGTGCGGGAGGATGAAAATCCGAGTCTTCTGGTCCTTGGTACTTCCAGTCTTGCTCTACGGATGCGAGACTTGGACTCTGACCAAGGATCTGAGACAGAGACTTAATTCCTTTGGTACCAGGTCTCTTCGGAGAATCCTCGGCTATCGCTGGTCGGACTTTGTGTCCAACGAGCGGTTGCTGAGAGCGACTCCAATGAGATTTTTTTACCTGCATAGTCCGTGAGCATCAGCTGCGGCTGTATGGACATGTGGCTTGTTTTCCTGATGCTGATCCTGCTCACCAGATTCTCTCAGCGAGGGAGTCTTGTGAGTGGAGGAGGCCAATGGGCCGACTACGTGCCTCGTGGTTGCAGCAGGTTGATCAGCATCTCAAGGAGATGGGGATGGGCTCGGCATCTGCCTGGGGGATGGCCAGATGGAGGAACCTGGAGTACCGGCGGAAAGTGGATGCAGCGACGCACTGCTCTGGCGCATGCTCCCATACCTGACCTGACTGCATGCCAATGAACCTACAACCCTCACTTTACATGCCTTTTTTTTTCCGGGCCCACTGCTGCTGTTCTCACAGATCTCGTGATTTTGAGCTATTGGCTTATATGGAATGTGGTTCCATTAATCAGTGTGCTTGTTTAAAAAAAAAAAAATTTGGCCTTACTTTACTGAGGAAGTTATTAAAAAATGTATTTTTGCAACTTGAATAAGGAGACACTTATTTTGGATTGTAGTATCCTGCTCTTTTTTCCCCTCTTGCTCTTTGCCCCAATAGTTAACTTAAATGGAAAACTGAAAAAAAATTATTGTATTAAATTATACCTTCCCATAAATACTAACCATTCGTTTGCTGTGATTGTTGCTGTTTCCTAACATTTTGCCTTTTTTTTCTCATTCTTCAGCATGCCATTCAGGCTTTTTTCTTAGTGAAATTTGACTTTCAAGTGAAAACTTTGATGCAATACTGTTTCATTAAAACTGCTTATCATGCCAGCCTTTGAAGACCAGTTGTTTCAATTTTTTTAATTCTCAGAAGGCAGCTTGTAATTACCCAATGCATGCTCTTTCTACTTCCTCTTCACCTTTCTCTCTCTCCTTCCCCATACCCTACCCCTCCATTGTCCTCTTCAATTACCCCCCCACCTCTCCAACACCTATTCCCCCCACCTCCTCAATCCCTCCCTCATCCCACCCCCCCCGCACCTTCCACCCCCACCTCCCCCGACCTCTCCAATACACCCACCTCTCGATTTATGGAATATATATGTTCTTGAAAAGTTGTACATAAAGCGAAATTCCGGAGAACAAACCCTATTTTCCCATTGACTTTTCCATCAATTGAAAATGCATTCCTACGGAAGAAGCTTAGACTCCAAAACGTCATACAAACACACAAAAAATGCACCAAAACGTTTTTTCAAACACATTTAGAAATTCGATAATTTTATGATAAAATGTTAATAATAATGCCCAAAAAAAATATACCTACCAGAAACTGTACTGATCGCTGCTTGAAGTAGTGGTGCAGCGAGAAGTGGAGAAATGTTGGAGTGGGGGTTATTGGGAGGGAGGAGGAGTGGCAGTAGGATTGTCTGCTTCACCTCGTAGCTGCTAAAGAACTTGTTTTTCACGTATTGTTCCCACTGTAGACGCAGCAAGGCCTAATGCCTTCATGATTTTGGCCAGGTCGTTCACCTGCTTCAAAACAAATTTTTTACATCTAACATAATTGCTTTATGATCTCTCTTTACACTTCTGCTGTCATTTGCATTTGGTGTCCTTTTTCCAGACATTTTAACTTGCTTTGACTGAAGTACGAACATTGTAAAAGGGTGAAATCCTGCACAGTACAGTACCAAGCGTGATCAACACAATGGATTGAACCAAAAGAAGCCAAGTTTGAATGGCACGAAAAGCACAGGAAAACACTGCAGTATGAAAAGCGCACACAAATGACCTGGAGCGGTATGAAACGTGTTTTAATGAAATTCCGTGTTTTGATTCGCCGTATAACGGGGTACCTATTACGGGGATTTAACTACTACACGTCTCCCCTCCTCCAGCTCTCCAATACTCCCTTTGCCCCCACCTCCTTATTTTATCCCCTTCTCACCCCTCTTCCTCTGTCCCTCTTCTCCTGTCCTCTTCCATCTCCTTCCCTTTACTCTTCCCTCTCCCTTCATTTTTTTTATTTATTTTATTTTACTTTTGCTTCATGTTCAGCCTGATGTGTTGTAGAATGTGGCTGAGATGTGACTATTTCTGCCAACATATTTAGAAAAGGAGGACCTGTCTCCACCTGCGGAGAGCTGGGAAGTAGACCAGGGCCTAATAAGCAAACTGAAGGAGCAGTACAAGAAGGAACGCAAGGTCAAGAAGGGGGTTAAGCGTAAGTCGAGCAGAACAGCGCTCCACCACCAGATCTGGGCAGCAACCCTCTCCCCTTTTCACAAGACCAGCGGGGCTATGCTTGGCTAGGATTGCTCCACCCTCGCCTCATTCTTATTGGTGCTGTTTGGGCCTCCTTTCCATTAACCACAGCCCTGCAAACCCTTGGCAGGCATGTCTTAAGACTGGAGAAGGACCTCTAAAGCTCTCTTTGTGAATAAGGCCATTGTCAAGTGACTCAGTTTCTACAGACATTCAACTTCTGAGTAATAGTTTTGCAACAGCGAGAAATGCTGAAAAAAACGGGATCCTTTCAAAGTTGGCATTTTGTAAAATGCACTTGCCTGAAAAGGGTTGCAGAAATTTGTTTTACCTTCTTTCAAAAAAAATAAAAATATATTTCTGTTTTGGACATGAAAACAATCTATGCAATTGCCCTTAAATTTTGCAAAGTTTGCTTGGCGTTCTGTCTTTTCCTATTGCCTGCTTTTAATGCTCACTTCCTTGCTAACCCCACTTCATCACTCTGACTCCACTGCCTTGTCTGCAAGCTGGATTGCATTCAACTATGATCTTTCTAACCAACCTTAGTGATGGTAATGTGTTGCATTCTTGGGTCAAATCATCGCAAAACATCAACAACAAATACTTGGCATATTTCTCATGTGTTTTGGTTTCACCTTTCTGTATGTTTTCGTGCAATTGTTATGTTTTGTGAATCATTCCAATATTTTATTTTATTACTATGTATGCCGTTTGATTTTGTATTTTCTTACATGCCCCCCCACCCCCCCCTCCGTCCCCCAATTTTTGGACGGCAGTACTGAACCTATGAGAAATATACATGGTAGAGTTTTGGAATGATCTTCACAAATCAAAATATGGAAATGCTGCAAGAAAATAAGTACTGATTAGCTTACTGATAAACTCTGTTCGGCTCTGAACTACATTACTCTATATATCATTATTGGGCTTTCAAGATTATTGGAATCTCCCATGTTGAAGCTGAGTTTATGGGTCTAACACTTTGCCATTGCAGACAGGTCGGTGGTCACTCTGTCTTGCACCTATAGCCTCCTTTATAGTCTTGCACCCTCTGCTCTTTCCACGCTTTTTCCCCTTCCCACCAGGTTTCTGCAAGGCTCACACGTTCCACCATCAACTCCCTTCTGGTGAAACTACCTAAATCCAAGATCACCGCTCACCTCCGCTCATTTGTTTGTTTTTCTTTTTCCCCCACGTGTGGAATCAAGTTCCACACCTGCTTCAATCTTATTCTTCCCTCCAGGTCTTCAAGCCAGCTGTTCACCACCATCTCAGATAGTCCCCATTCCTAAACCATGATGTTTTCTACTCTCGTTAACCCCACCCAAATCTCTCCTCCTTCCAATTTTCCGGTTTTCCCTCCTTGGAGTTTCCTTCTGTATCCATCTTGTCCATCCCATGCAAGCGTGGCTTGTGTCCTGTTTTTGTCTGTTACATCCTGATCCGTTCACTGTACTAGCTCTTCCATGAGCTTCGACTATGTATACAAAAAAAAAACTAAACACGTGAAAAGGCCATTGTTGCCACTTCCGAAATACAAACTGGACAGAGCAGCAAAATGATGGACTGACTGACTTATCTCGGCCCTTCGATCCTGCCCAGCAACTCCAAGATTCGTACGTTCTTCCATTAACCGTCTCTTGGTTAAACACTCTAAATCCAGACTCACTGTACACTTCAACTCTTGTTCCTATTTTCTCCCCTTTGTGGAACCACCCTGGTGGGTCAATCGGACACTTCCCTCCAAGACTTCAAGCATGCAGATAACATCATGCCATTCACATCCCTACCTGCAATCTATTCTGCACCCGTGAACCTGACATAACCTTATCTTACACTCTTAGTAGGTAACTGTGTTTCCTCCTCTTCTCTCTTTTTTATTTATATTTATTTTCCATTTCATACTCTTGGTGCTCCACCTTTTGGGGAGTGTGAGGAATTAATCTGTGTTATGCTAAAGCTAAATCTGTTATGAAAGCTAAATCTTGAACGGTTTTTGAAATATCGTGCACACAAGTCAAGTTATTGAGATGGTTAAATCCCTTGCTTGTGTTCAACTGTAGCCCCACTGTCCCACCATCAGGTTGTTGCTTTTTATCCTGTCACCCCACTCCTCCACGAGTCCTGGTCTTCATACACAAAAAATATCTCAATCTATGCTTCATAAAACCTTTGCAACACTTTCCAAATCCTGTTGTTTTTGTATTTGTCACCTGCTGTTGCCTGCTTCTTTAATTACAAATGAACAAAACAGTTTATGATGCCTCTATTCCTTGTGCCAATTTTCTCTTCCACAAAATTGATCCCACTGATTGCCATAATGTGCCGCTGCTTCCACCCATTCGAGAAGGTCACTCATTCTTTGCAATCACATTTTTCCCACAACTACCCATGATCTGTTCTCTTGTCGATTTATCTGCCCTATCTTTGTAGCTGCAGCTACTTGTACCCATTTTGGTGTTTTTTTCTGTGCAGTCTGCTCCACTCCATTTCAGTCACCATCAACCTATGACATTCTGTCAAACAGTGCTTACAAAGCCTCCATCCTTAAAAAAATTGCAAGTAGCTGATACTCGAGGTCCCCCCACCTTTTGGGTGGTATGAGGAATTGATCTGTGTAAGATGAAAGCTAAATCTTGAGCGGTTTTTGAAATATCGTGCACACAAGCCGAGCTACTGAGATGGTTGCCATGGCAACAGGATTAGAGCCAATCATAGCTGTGATCTAATCTGGTTGAGATAATGTCATGAGGAATAGATATCTGCAATATGAAAGCTTAAATGTTCAATGGTTTTTGAAATATCGCGTGCACAAAAATACATGGATGGATAATCGGTCGGTCGTATGGAACCTATTTTAATGTCCTCCATCTCCGACCTTGTCGGACAGGCGGGAAACAAAACGAAGTGGGAAGGGGGGTGCCAGGGTCTTGTGGGCTGACATTTTCCCCTGTACAGAAGAAGCCCTCGGTATAATGTGTGCTCCAGGATCATGCTGCAAAGAGCAAATCGATTTTCATTTAATTCAGGTTTCCATTAAGGGCAAGTGACATTCATGTACACTTGCACCCATTACAATTTAAACGTGCTCAAATATACGTTTAGCTAATTTTTGAAAACACCTTATTTGGTTGGATTGTTTGATCCTTAAAGCATCACTTCTGAAGATTACTTGATTCTTGGGACCTTCTTCAAATGTGGCCATGCACAAGGTGATTTATCTCTGTCAGTAAGTCATTTATTAGGTTAATCAGTCCTTTCATTTAACCTATTTTATTTTATACCAGCTTCATCCTATGCGTAAATAAGCTATTTTTGGCTTCCCTTGTCACCCACCCATGCATAAATAAGAGGTTGTGCTCTTCACCACAGTGGATCAGATTATTGATCTGTGTGAGGTGGAAATTTTGAAAAATTGCTCCAAGTTTTATAACGAGTATAATTAATACTGCCCTTTGGATCAAAGTAAACTAATTGTGTTTTGGAATATATTTTAATGCCCAACTTGCTTTTATATGCATTATAAAGGAGATGTGTTACCTGATGATGAATAACTTCATATTGCTAATTTCAAAATTGGTTGATTTCCTGAGAATGTTGAAAATTTTTATATATATATACACACACACACACACGCACACCTTTGAGCTTGTCAAATTGGTCGAATAGGTTATTTGTTTTGAAAGAAATGTACTGCATATTAGAATCCTAGTGGAGTGTACGTACTGCGAAGCAAGGAATACACGGTGGGAAGTTAACCACGATTTGAAAGCCACCCACAAACTAAGGCAAGGCAGTTTAAAACACACACACACACACACACACACACACACACACACACACACACACACACACACACACACACAGACACGCACACGCACACGCACACACACACACGCACACACACGCACACACACACACGCACACACACACGCACACCTTTGAGGTTGTCAAATTGGTCGAATAGGTTATTTGTTTTTAAAGAAATGTACTGCATATTAGAATCCTAGTGGAGTGTACGTACTACGAAGCAAGGAATACACGGTGGGAAGTTAACCACGATTTGAAAGCCACCCACAAACTAAGGCAAGGCAGTTTAAAAAAACACACACACACACACGCACACGCACACGCACGCGCACACACACACACCAAATTGGAATTCTTTATTATTCCACGCATGTGAAGCCGTAAGCAGGGTTAAGCAAATAGTTCATGTACGTCCGTCCGTCTTATCAGTTTGTGATCATCAGTTTATGATCAAGGAACTTATTATTGAATGTTATATTATTTCAATTGTTATGTTTTATTTCAATTGAATGTTATATTTTAAACGTTAATCGGCAGACTAGTCTTTAGTTTTACCGTACTTCGGTTCTGAATGCATCCCGATCGCACATGCGCAAAGAGGAGAGATAATATTTTTACTCTGTCTGCCTGCTTGGCAGTCGAACAAAGTTGAAAATAATTCCAAACAGGAAGCTTACTGTTTTTATGGACACAAACAACAAGCATGAAGAACTAATGTAATGTGTTAGATAGGGTGCTGTAATAGACTGCATTTTATAAAATGGAGGTAAATTCCGTAATTTATTTATTTATACCACTTTTACAGTCTCTATTTTATTTAAATTTAATTGTGCAGTATAGTTTAAAACACTGTCAAACATAAATTGATTGTCTTACCACTTCCAAGAACCTCCAATTTTGTGGTACTGTACTTTATTTAAATGAAGGTTCAGTGGGGTGGTGTAAAAGGGTGGTATTCGGGAATAGCACTAAACTTCGGGGTCTTTTGAATCTTTAAAAATATAATGATTGTTAAAATCGTCATTTATTAAAATTTAAATACATTACTGTATATACTTGAACACTGCATGGGGTATCATGTTATATGAACTCTCTAGTTGGAATGGTGACTGTGAACCCTTGTCCCTTAGAGGGTGAGTGTGCCTGCCATAAACCTCCCATGTTTAGGCATTCATTACACAGTTGACGGTTTTCAGCTGGGAAATGTTATTTCACTTAAAATAGCTACTTCCAGCTTTTAATTAGTCTGTGAAAGATGCAGCAAACAAGCAGTGTCAGGTCTGCTTGAAAAATCGGCTAAAAAAAATTTGGGGGGGGGGCAATACCAGCCCACCCCTTGAGAATGGAATTGATCCATGTATGCATTTCTGGATCACCAGCCTTCTCCTTGTCATCTGTACCAAGTTTCAAAAGCTGTGCAAAGTTGCTGAAAATCCTTAAGTACTGTATACCAATTATCCTTTATGTGGTGAAATTTAAATAATTTGGCAAAACAGTTTCTTAAACTCAATTTTTTTTTTAGGTCGTTGCAGCATTTTTATTTACCGATTTGTACTTTGTTGTTGTTTTTTTTTTTTTTTTTTTATACCTCCACAAAATCTCGTTGTGAAAATTTATTCCTCAATAAAACAAGTGTATAAATGTTCATCCACAGTCCTGCTATCCATTGCAGGACTTGATTGTTTTTCTTTAAAGTGAAAAGCAACAATCAAGTCTTGCATCATTTGTTTTGAGATGTTCCAATACAGCAGTGATGATTATAAAAATGTTATAAGGTCCAAAATACAAGCACCATGTTAATGTTTGTTTTAACTTAAAAAAAAATTAAATTCAAATAGCTGACAACAGACATTACTAACACTTCGTATGTGTTCCTATTTGAGAACCACCCCTCCCTCCGCACGTCACGCATACCTGTCCTACCATTCTCTCCTCCCGAGCCGCTCATCGCTCACATACCCATGTCCTGCCTCCCCCCCACCCCCGCACACATTTCTCGCATGTGCCCCTGCCCCAACCCTCCTAGCATGTCTTATGCACACTCATTTGTACCCCCACATGTCCCATGGGTACTCTTCCAGCCTCCTCGCACTTCACATGTGTGCCTTTTCAACTTGTACTGCAGGGATGGTGGAAGCGGCAATACTGCATGCAGTTCACAACATTTACTTTTTAATGAGCCATTTGACAAAGCGAGTCCATTAATAGACTCTTGTATAGAGAATTTGGCAATTCCAAGATTATGTAAGCAACCTGAGACATTGGAACTGTAGCTGTACGTCAAGCGACAACAGATCATGAGGTCAACCAACAGCAGTGCTCAATCTTTGTAAATTCTGCAAAAACTGAATGACAGCATTTTGTTAGCATGGACCTTATATGTCACTGAGCAATGGAAGATGTTTTCATCCATGCAGAGTTTAGTGTGATTCGAGATGACAATATGATGACCAGAATGTCCCAAACTGATCAAGATGGTACTGGCTCTACTAGATGAGCAGCGGTCCAGAAGCAAGGTTCAGATAGGTAGTTTGAATGTGGGAACAATTTGCGGGGGGAGGGGGAGAGGGGTCGAGGTTGTGGAGACAATGCAGGGAAGGAGGTTGGAAGTGTTGTCTGAAGGAGACAGGGTGAGGTTGGTAGGAGAATACAAGCTGTTGTACACGGGTGGAGATGGAAGGAGTAATGGCATGGGAATAGTAGTATTGGGAGAGATCAGCAAGCAGGTTGTCAGAGTGGAAAGATGGGTGAGATGGATAGTTATGGCATGGTTGGTGGTGCAGAGGTAAATGGTTTGTGTTATGTCAGTATATGGGCCACAAAGAAGAAGGACTGGAGTGGAGAAGCAGGAATTCAGGGATGCACTGGAGAGGATGATGGGAATGGTTCAGCTGAATGTAATGCTGTACATTGCAGGTGTCTTCAACGCGCATGTGGGATGAGCGAAGCCGGTGAGGGGGGGTGGGGGGGAGGAACGTTTTGGTAAATTTGGTTGTGAGTGAAGAATAGAGGGTCAACAGCTGGTGGAGCTATTGCCATGGAATGAGATGGCCATAGCTGGTTCATTCATTCAAAAGTAGGAAAGCCACAAGATTACCTCGAGGAGTGGACATCATAGAACAGAACTGGATTTGGTGGTGGTAAAGAAGTGACAGTTGTGGAGGGTTAAGGATTGTAAGGAAGTGGTGAGAGAGCATGTTACCACTCAGCACAAGTCTGTGGTGTTTGTGATCTGGTTGGAGAAAAGAAGGGTGATTAAGAGCAGAGGTCGGAAGATTATTAGGTGGGGGAAATGGAGGGGAAATGCTGTCATTGAGTAGAAGGAGAGGTTGAGGGCTAGGTATGAGCAACATAGCAAAGAAGCTGAAGGTTTGGAGGAGGAGTGGAAGAATTACGGAGAGGCGTTTCGGGGAATTGCAGAAGTTTTGTGTTGAAGGGTGTCAAGAAAGGGTTCATCGTTTAGGGATAGAAGCCAGGTATGGTGGACGGAGGTAGCGAAGGCAGTTGGTGAAAAGGACGTATGGAAGAGGATAGAGAAGATCAAAGATAGGGCATGCCTGTTGTTGGCTTAATAGTTAGGGTGGTGGGCTTGAGATCCTAGGATCCTAAGTTTAAATCCCCCTTGGCTGTTGAATTAATTCCAGGTGGGGTTCACTCTGTTTGTCATCCTTCCAAGGTCGGCAAAATGAGTGCCAGCTTGCTAGTATCCTGTGTCGGAGTGGCGACCCATCCAGGATTGCACCCAATAGCCAAGGAGACTGCTTATGCAGCACCAATGCACTGCACAGATTTTGGTCCCAATGGATGGACATATGGGTTGACTCAGCCTGGCATCTGAGGTCGGCAAAATGAGTACCAGCTTGCAAGGATTGAGCATTGGAGTAGTGACACGTCCAGGATTGTGCCCAATTGCCCAGGAGACTGCTTCGGCAGCACCGACGCTCTGTACAGAGTATGGTCCCAATGGATTTGGATTTGGAAGGATAGGGTGAGGCAGCCGGATGTGGGGTTGCTGCACCTGTATGGACAGAAGAAAGCAAGGAGAGCTGTGAATAAAGTAAGGAATAACATGGAAGAGGTGTACAAGTTGGAAGAGGATGATTGTCTTTAAGATGATATATAAATTGGCTTGTGACAGAGATGAGGATGTTAAGGACATGAAGGCATTTGGTGGTGGGGGGGGGATGGGGGATGGTGATTATGGATGGTGGTGGGACCCCAGTGACAGAGAGGGGGTCAGTATTTAAGGTGTGTGAAGGGTATTTTAAAGAGCTGTTGAATCGAGAAAGAAGCAACGGCGAGCTGGAGTCTACCGTGTTATGTAGAGGGGAATGTGGAATTGGTGGCGATCACAGAGGAGGAAGTGTGGATGGCATTGAAGAGGATGAAGAAGGGAAGAGCACTCGGCATTTATAGGGTGTGTGCAGAGATGATAATTGCAGCGGAAAAAGTTTGAGTTAGTTGGACGAAGAGGCTGTTGAATATATGTATATGAGATGGTTCAGTTCTGGAGGAGTGGAGGATAGGGTTAATTGTGCTGATATGGAAGGAGAAGGGTGATGTACAGGGGCATTACGCTGCGAAGTCTTGCCATAAAGCTGCTGGAGAGGATTCTGGATGGGGGAATAAAGAAGAGAGTGGAGCTGGAGATCAGAGAAGAGCAACAGGGGTTTAGAAAGGGTAGGGGGACAAAGGATGGTATGTTTGCATTGAGACAACTGGTGGAGAAAGAGTTTGGAGGTGCAAGGTGAAAAATTCCTTGGGATTTGTGGACCTGGAGAAAGCCTATGACACTGTCCCGAGAGTGATGATAATGGTGACACTGAGATGGATGGGAGTGTCAGAAGCAGAAGTTAGGTTGGTGGAAAAGATGTACAAGGAAACGAAGAGAGGAGTTTTGGTTGGTCCTCAGATGTCTGATGAGTTCAGTGTGAACATTGGTTTGAGGCAGAGAAGTGCTCAGCCCACTCATCTTTATCATGGTAATGAAGCTGGTAAGCAGGAAGGTAAGGTTGAGGGGTAATATGGGGAGGATGCTGTATGTGGACATTCTGGTGGTTGTGGTGGAGAGTGGGTGGAAAATGCAGGAAGTACTGGGGGAGTGGAAGGAGGTATTTGGAAAGCATGGGCTGAAGAAGAGTATGGAGAAGACCGAGTGATGTGGGTTTGGTGTCAGAGAAAAGAAATAAATATGAGGTTAGAAGGGAAGGACATCAAGCAGGGAAATAGGTTTGAGTATCTGGGAGGAACAGTGACCGGGGATGGTAAGTCCGAGGCAGAGGTGTGGAGGAGGATTCAGGGGGGTGCGAATGCGTGGAGGAGGGTGGGAGGAGTAATGACAGACAGAAATATATCTAGAAAATTGAAAGGGAAGGTTCTGATGTCATGTGTAACGCCGGCCTACCTTTCTCATCTGGACGTGGTGACCCTAAGACAACAACAGAGGCTGCAGGTTTGTGAGAACAACTGGGTCAGAATTCAAGAAGTGAAGTGGATGTATATGAGGAGGATGGAGGAACTGAGGGAGGAGATTGGTGTGTGGATGGGTTTGGCTTTGAGATTGGTGAAATAGTGTAGTAGATAGTAGAAAAATCGTGCAAATTATGATACAAGCATCAAATTTGGCATTTCTGTTCTGCAGGGCTTTCTGATCAAATCTGCCTGATTGGCCATTTGAAAATCCAAATTTTGAAAAATTTGAAGAAAAAAAAAAACATCAAAAAAATTTGAAGTCACAGCTGGCTGAAATTCTTGAAGCACAAGTGAACATCCCAGACAGAGAACCAAGGGGAGATGCAGTCATCATTGATGGCTCAGCACTTATCAATGCCCTACCTCCACGCACTTCAAAGATATTTGATGACTAAGCTAAAGAAGACATCATCCCAAAGGTGGAATTCTATGGTGCCAGGTACGAGAGGGTGGACGTAGTGTTTGATGTGTACAAGAAGTCAAGTCTGAAGTCCGAGGCAAGGTCGAAAAGAGGGCAAGGAATCAGAAGAAGAGTGACAGGAACCAGTAAGACCCCAAGTAACTGGAGAAGCTTTCTTCGAGATGACAGCAACAAGACTGAGCTGTTTCACTTCCTTGCGGAAAAGATGTGTGAAGCACAGACGACAAGCACAGTCATTGTCACAAAAGGAGAAGATGCCATTAGCAACACAAGGAAGTCACTGGATGCTGTGTCTCTATGTTGTTATGAAGAAGATGACACTTGAATATTTGTACACGCCAGGGATGCAACGACGGATGGTAGCAAGTCCATTATCATTAAGGCTAATGACACGGACATACTAGTCATAGCAATATCTGTAATGCCATCCTTACAGAAACTAGGTCTTGAGAACATGTGGATTGCCTTTGGCCAAGGAGCCAAGGCACGATGGATTCCAGTCCATGAGGTAGTTTCTTCAATAGGGCCTGAGAAAACTCGAGGGATCCCATACTTCCATGCGTTCACTGGATGTGACGTCGTGTCTGCCTTCCGCGGTAAAGGGAAGAAAACTGCATGGCAGACTTGGAACGTCTTTGATGATGTTTCTGAAACATTCACCAATCTCAGCCAGCATCCAACATTGATTCGTGATCTTGACTTTTTTTTTTTTCAAACTTTTCAAAACTTGGATTTTCAAATGGCCAATCAGGCAGATTTGATTCGAATCCCCTGCAGAATAAATGTGCCAAATTTGATGCTTGTATCATCATTTGCACGATTCCTCTCAAAAATTGCTGTTATCTGCCCCACTAAAATGCCGGCTGAGGTGGGCTGAACACTTCCTGTGCAGGGGAAAAGAGATTGGCAAGAGGGCGGATCTGTTGAGGGTGCAACGATATTGATCTTTAACTGTCATTGTCATGAGCGGCACGGCCGCCCAAGCCTTCTTGCATTGCGCATGCGCAGCTGGTGTTGTGTGTGTATCATGGTTGCTTTTGGAATAAACGTGTTTCACGTCTGCTGAATCAGAATCGGTGGTCATCGGCGTTATCTGTGAATGAATGATTATGGAAACAGAGGGAGAAAGGTAGGAGGAAAAGAAGTAGACTGCGGTTGAGATGGAAGGTAGGATTGTGTGAGGAGGGCTATCAGTAAGGTAGGGGTGGTTGGAGAGTGGAGAGAGCTGGTTGAGAACAGAGGGAGGTGGAGGAGGATTGTGGTCATGGCAGGGCAGAAGTGTGGTGCCATCGGACCTCACCCCTTATAAAGGGAAGATAACTTTCGAGCTCAGCCAGACCAGGTAATGATGCATGAAGAATCCGTAAACACCAGAATCTGTTCAGATCTGTTGCTGAAAGCCACACGGGTCATGTGTGAAATGATACCATAAATCATGGGACTATTCTCTCAAGTTGAGCAGCTTTTGCATTTACTGTTGATAAACCCTTCTTTCTTCAGAACAAGCACAACACGTTCTGTTTTGATTTTGTACTTTTGAATCTGTGGTGCTTGCACATATTTGTGAAAGAATAAATGGCTTAGCCTGTCCTTTTATTTTTTATCAACAATTTGATTGCATTATCATGAGGATCCTATTTTTTTTTTTTTACGAGCTCAAAAAAAAAACACTTAAAATTCATTGCTGCATAACATGTTTCTCCTATTAGCTAAGCCGGTTTTACATCCATGTGCAAGTTGAAGTTGTCTGTATTGTACTTTTTGGAAAAATACAATCCCTCTAGACTAATGTGCATTTGCTGTACCAGGTTCGTAATAATATCTTTCTGTCAAAGAATGTATACACGATTCGTCAGTCCTGATGTTAAAAATTCCTTTGGGATGATATTCGAGTTGGCATTCATTGGTTTTTACTTTGACATTAATTTTAAAATATGCTTCTGGATCTATAGAGCAGGGTCAATTTGAGTCTTCTCGCTCTTCTCTGAGCCGGTGTGCTCTCCCTTCCACAGGTCCAAACCGCTCAACATTACAAGATATGTTGGCCAACTTACGCGAGGTGGACGACTTTTCACCTCTACAACAGGGCCCTGTGAGCCCACCACGTCAGGTGGAAGAGCATAGCATTGAACACGATGGTGGCCGACCGGATGAAAGTAAGTGTTTGTGTTTGTTTCTGTTTTGCATTGCGTGTATATAGAGGTATATAAAATCTTGTCTGCTGTCGTCACACATTTTCTATATATGCTTGTTGATCAAGGACCCCCCTCCTTGCCCCCAACCTCTTTTTGCACAAGCTGACAGCATGGCATTCTCAAGTGATGCTGGGAAGCTATTCATGCCTGGCACGGGTAAATCCTTGGATCCTGGCTTGGGACTGGGTGAGCTGGCCGATCTCACTGTAACCAACGATGCTGATTCGCCAAGCTATGACGTATGTTTCTGATGTTTTTCTTGTGGTTATGTTATACTTTGTTTGGATGTGCATTCTTCTTTTTTGTCACCACTTTCTTGCATGGGACCCCAAAACCTGATTGCTCACCTGTCAACTCAATAACCTCTACCAAGTGCTTCTTTGTTTTTCTTTTTCAAAATTTAATGTGTTCATTTTAAGATTTTATGTCATCTATTTTTCTGGTGTGTGAGATGAGAGTTGAGATAATGTCGTGATGTTTTTGCAGATAAGGTTAAAATTTAAAATTATGAACAGGATGGTAACGACTTTGCAAATGTTGCAATAATAGATTAAGGGTAATGAAGGGTGCAAGTGAAGATTAATTACCATGCTCATGGAAATTACCACATGATACTGCTACATTCGGTAGCTTCCAAGTTGAAGTGTATGATGATGACAAGGCACACAGTTCATTTCAGAAATTGTTCTCAGAGTTTCCTTTCGGTAATATATGACCCTGGGATTTTGTTCACAATAAATGCAAACCTTTCTACCCCATATGACTTGAAGATGTAATCCTGACCTGCTCTGAGTTGAGTACAACTAATTTTGGTGACCTTATCATCTACGAATATAATCATTATTGTCAGGTCAGATCAGATCTGTTACTTTCTTCAGGTATCATGTAAAACCTGTCCTTATCTGTGCATGATCGAGTGTCAGCGACTTAACTGGCTCCCCCCATCGGATCCTCCTGTGGTGCACGTTCCACATATATGTACGTATGTAATATAATCAAGCAATAATCCTTTATGTGTTTCCATCATTTCACTTTCCATATTTCGGCATTGACCTCCACATATGTGGTTGTGCCTGCCGTGGCATCACTGGTATGACTGATTTTAACTCACCTGGAACGTAGTTCCATGGAGCTTATGGGATGGCACGTCGTCAGTCTGTTTGTCCGTCCACAAACACTTGCAACTTCTCTGAAACTACATGCACAATTTCAATGAAACTTCACCACAACCTTCCTCACCTGTGATGTACCAATGTTTGTTTACGGCATTAAAAAAGGACATCTACGGAGGGAGCTCACGGGAGTTGCTCCCCCAAAATAGGTTTTTGCTTTCTTTGCAGAAACCACACACACAATTTTGATGAAACTTGACCACAGCCTTTATCACCTGTGATGTACCAAAGTTTGTTCACTGCATTAAGAATAATCCATAGGTATTTACTTTCTTCTCTGTAATTTTTTTGTTGGTTATCCATGCCTTCCAGTGGTTTCCTGGTTGGGGCGTTCCATGTCAAGTGTACACATTTTTCAGCGAAATTTTGACACATCTCAGATTTCACTCTTTTTTTTTTTGTGCAAGTGTCTGTATCCACGGTAAAACATTGTGTCAATTTTCAGACCCGGGGGCCCAATGAGGGCCCCCCCCCCCAAATTTGGGTGCCCCTGGTTGACCCATAATCTTCCAGTGGCCATATCACAGGTAGTAGTGGTCCGATTTGGATGATCTTGGTAGCAAAATGCTCATAAAAGCGAGATCTTTCGAATCGCGTAAAGTAAAATCACTCCGAAACAGTAATTCAAAAAGTTAAAGTTTGGGGCGCCCTTTGACCTTGGGCCCCCGCCCCCCAGCCAAACCGATGATCCCAATTTTTTTCGTGTGAGAATACCCCTTCATATACTCCAACACCTCAACATAAATTAAAATGGGATCTCAATGGGTTCAAGTGTGATGATGGTTTTATTGTTTGGGGTCCACATATCACTAATTCTTGATTCGATATTGGGCACGTTTGCCGTCATCGTTCCAATGACGTCACCTGCTGGCAGGCGACTTGGTCTGAAATTGACAATCATCATCTCTGGATTATAATATATATATATATATATATATATATATATATATATATATATATATATATATATAATATATATATATATATATATATATATATATATATATATATATATATATATATATATATATATATATATACACACACACACACACACACACACACACACACACACACACACACACACACAGTGATGCGCCGCTTAACGACGTTCCGGGCAACGACGGATCGCGTATACGACGGATCTGCCAGCTCTGGAAAAAAAAAAAATGTAACTGGAAAATTCCTATCGCCGAGTGATGTAGCCTCGTATAAAAATAGCACGTACAATTATTTACACTGTACAGTACATAATACCTTATAATGATAATAAACGACAGTGTGGCCCTGTTATAATGCGATTGTTGAGGTCCATAAAATGTCATCGCGAAAAAAAAACAGGATCGTGCTAAATCGCGATTCAAGGAAATCGGCTTTCAAACTGAACCAATGTTTGCATGTTTACCTTCTAGCATGTAAATTACCTTTGAATTGAAGAATTCCACGAATAAATCGTTGTTACTCAAAATTAAAACACAAATTTGTTTTTAGTGAAGCTTATGTTGCTAAAACAATCGCACTGTTCCGAACTTATATATCACAATTGACAGGTGCTCGTTTCTTCTTTTGTAAATTATAACATCGATGCAATGATTACGTATTTCTAAAATCCAAATGCTAATTATTCACCTTTCTATAATCGATGCGAGAGGAGATTGTAAGTTGCTGCTAACAGCACTGATGGCCGTCATGAGCAGCACAAAGGTAAATCTAACGTGTCTTCCGTCTCTCTTGGATGTGTGTTACAATTGCCGACAGTATTCAGTACAGTAACATGCTGTACAGGTTTGTATCCGAGGAGCAATAGGCTACACCATATTGCTGAGGTGTCTATGTTTGTGGAAGTACGATGTTCGAAAACGAAAACGAAAAAAAAATGATGTTCGCACAACGACGACGTCGCTTAACGACGTGTTTCTCAGAACGTAACCCCGTCGTTAAGTGGCGCATGACTATATCACTTCCGCTTCCGGTTTTGGAGCAGCGAGAGGTCTCCTTCGGGGCTCCCTGCTGACGTTCTCAAAGCTAAGTTTCCAGTTGTTATTTGTCCCGTTTTAACTGTTTAATTTTCTCACCTACATGTTACTGTGTGTTGCTAGTTCGGTTTTGTTTCAAAAATCGTGCTATTTTGTGAGTATTTTTGTCGACGTTCTTACCTGGTGCTTGAGGCCTAGGCCTAGGCTTGAGACCTACCGGTTCCACTGGGTGTTCGATCATTTTTTTTTTGTTTTTTTTGGTTTTTCTCCCCATTACCTTCAATTTCTATCCTCCCCATTACCTTCAATTTTGATCCTCCCCACTTTCCAAACATCCCCCATTCTCCCAACTAATCTCTTTCTTATCTCAAAAAAAAAAAAAAAATACCCTACAACAACAACAACACGCTCACCTTCTCCCGATTCTTATTCTTCCTCTTAACTTCCTCCTCGTCTTCTTCCTCGATTTTTTTATATTTTTTTTATTTTTTTTTTTATTTTTTTACACTTCCATGACCGAATCTGTTGAACTCTCTCATACATTAATATTAACAACAAAAAAAATATATATATATACCCAACAACAACAACAACACGCTCACCTTCTCCCGATTCTGCTTCTTCTTCTTCCTCTTAACTTCCTCCTCGTCTTCTTCCTCGATTTTTTTTTTTTTTTTTTTTTTTTTTTTTTTTTTACACTTCCATGACCTAATCTGTTAAACTCTGTCATACATTATTTTTAACAACAAAAACGATCTTATAATGCTTCATCTTCCTCTCTCACACATGTGGTACTCTTTACTGTTTCACAATGCACTACTCTTCTGCTATTTTAACAGACTGCTCTCATTTCGACCTCTCCTTCATTCCTTGCCTAAAAAATCCAACTATTACAACACTTCTTCTCTCCATGCTCTGAATTCGCCTTCATTGCATCCATCAAGAATTGTGTTAAATCACATCTCTGACCTAAAACTTTTAAAAACCACAGTTTGCCATGGATGCTCGCTTTCCATCACCCATTCTTTTTTTCCAACTTCAGTGACAACTCACCCCCCTCACCCCTCACTCTCACTCTCAAAGCAACCATCCCACTCTTCTCCCTCCAAGCCTCCCTCTCACCTCTCTCAAAAATTCCCCCCTCACCTTTCTCCCACCTTTCATCCCCCTCACTCTTCCTTCTCAAAGTTTCCCCCCCTCTCATCCACCAACCTGCCTCCCTCCACTGCCCTCTCACCTCCATCTCTTCACTCCACCTCCTCAAATCCTCAACTGCCTTCTTCCTTGTCTCTTGTCACCCCTCTCCCCCAGCACAACAGGGGCTTTTCTGCTCCTCATTCTGTTCCCTCCTCTCGCTATTCTGCAATACACCACACTCCTTCAGCATCCCTCCTTACCTGCCCCCTCGTCCCTTGTCCTACCCTCCCCTCCCCCTCCACCTCCTGCACCCAAAGCCTCCTCCCCTTCCTCTTCATTAAAAGTGTGGACCTCAAATATCCGGGGCCTTCGCTCAAACCTTTCAGATCTTTCCATACAGGTTGCCACTGACAAACCAGACATTATCTGCCTAACAGAAACTTTCCTCTCCCAAGACGTGTCTGACTCCCAAGTATCTCTCCCTGGTTACTCCCTCTAACGGTATGACAGACCTGAGCCTCGTCCTGGTGGAGGTGTTGCTCTCTTCATCAAAGACTCTATTCCTCACTCTCCATGCACTGCTCTCACTCCCCCACACCCCCAGGAATACCTCTGGCTTCGGCTTCCCCTCCACTCCCACCTCATGTTTATATGTGTACTGTACCGTCCACCGAACAGTGATGACTCCATCTACACCTCACTATCCGAAAACGTGGACCATCTTCTATCTTCTCATCCAAACTCTCTCTTCCTCTTATGTGGTGACTTCAATTGTCATCACGCCAGTTGGCTAGGTGTGGGTACCTCTCTCACCTGCCATGGCACCTCAGCAAAAGCTTTCTGCGACTCATTGGGACTGACTCAATCGGTCAACTTCCCGACCCGGATCTCAACCAATGGTACTCCATCTCTTCTGGATCTGATTTTGACAAATTTCCCTGACAATATCTGCTGCTCTTCCTTCGCTCCAATTGGTTCTTCTGACCACGTCCTTGTCAAAGTGGACATCTCTCTGGCTGTTATCAGAGAACCACCTCACCGCCGTCGAGTCTGGCATTTCACTCAAGCCGACTGGCAGGGTCTCCGAGCAGCCATCAAACTTACAGACTGGTCTCCTATCACTACTTTCTCAAACATCAACTCATCCTGGGAATTCTTTCAAAGAAACTTGCTCTCCCTCATGCACAGATTTATCCCCTCTCGTGTTCAGTTGTCTTACCCTTCCTCCCGCCCTTGGTTTACTGAAGCTTGTGGCGAGGCAGTTGTCCTGAAACAACTTGCCTTTGCCTCATGGAAAGCAAACCCAACTGAGGGCAATCTCAGTTCTTTCCACAAAGCTCGGAACAAGTGTGTATCTACCCTCAGGAGAGCCAGAAAACAACATCTTTCTCATCTCAAGTCTGAACTCTCAAACCTCTCTCCCTCCTCAAAATCCTGGTGGCGTTTAATCAAATCTGTTTCTGGTGTATGTTCCCCCTCCATCCCCTCCCTTACCTCAAATGGCCGCACTGCTGATTCCACACGTGATAAAGCTGAATGTCTAAACTCGGTGTTTGCAGCTAAATCTTGTGTCCTAAACCCATCACTATCTCTACCCACTTTATCCAGTCGCACCCAACTGTCCCTGGACTCTGTATCCTTTTCTCCTGACAAGGTGGAGAGCTTGCTTTCAAACCTCGAGTCAGATTCTGCAACCGGTCCAGACGGCATCAGCCCACGTGTCCTCAAAGCCTGCTCTTCTGCTCTTGCTCACCCTCTCTCTGTTCTATTCACCCTCTCATTTGCCCAAGGTCATCTGCCATCTGCTTGGAAATCTGCTAACATCACTACCCTGCATAAAAAAGGTGCAAAAACAGATCCCTGTAACTACAGACCAATCAGCCTTCTCCCAATCATCAGCAAGGTGATGGAATCCATCATCGCTTCAGACATGAAATCCTTCCTCTTCTCCAATGGCTTGATTTCCAATCATAAATTTGGTTTCAGACCAGGTCACTCTACCCTGGATATGCTGCTTCTGCTCTCCCATCAATGGATGGAGGTCCTCAATGCCAGACAGGAAATCCGAGCCGTATCCCTGGACATATCACGTGCTTTTGACAGTCTGGCACCCTGCCCTACTCACCAAACTCTCTTCCCATGGTATTCAAGGCCATCTCCACTCATGGCTCGCAGACTTCCTCTCCTGTCGCAGTCAACGTGTGGCCCTAAATGGAGTTCTTTCATCCCCTCTTCCTGTGCAGGCTGGAGTTCCTCAAGGTAGCGTTCTGGGCCCTGTTCTTTTTCTGGTTTTCATCAATGATCTCTCGGACTCTCTGGAAAATCCTCTATTTCTCTTTGCCGACGACTCCACCCTCTGCCGTACCATCTGTCATCCCTCAGACCGGCAAGCAGCAGCTTCTTCGCTCACTGCAGATCTGGATAAAATCACAAACTGGTCCAACACGTGCAACATGTCTTTCAATCCAGACAAATCTCACACTCTCACTATGTCTCTTCGAAAGGACCGTTTACAAAACCCCCCCATCCACTTTCTCAACAATCCTCTGGAAGAAGTCTTTTCTTTCAAGCTTCTAGGTCTCACTATCTGCCATGACCTTTCCTGGGAAAGTCACATTTCCAACCTCGCCTCAAAAGCCAGTCGCCGACTGGGAATCCTCCGTCGTGCTAAGTCCTTCCTCGGCCCTCTTGAGCTCCTGACCACTTACAAAGCTTTTGTCCGTAGCCTGATGGAGTACTGCTCTCCCCTCTGGGCTGGTGCTCCTGCCTCCCACCTTTCTCGGCTTCACGCTGTCGAAACCAGGGCATTTAAGATTATCGGCATCTCCCGCAATGAAGCTGAGTCTTTGGGCCTCTCACTCAATCACCGCAGGTTGGTCGGTGGTCTTTCTGTCTTCTACCGACTTCTCTCCAGCCTTGCCCCCCCTGCTCTCTCTGTGATTTGTCCCCACCACATTTCCACAGGGCGCTCAAGGTCCGCCAACAACCCCCTTCTGGTAAAACTACCAAAATCACGAATCACTGCTCATCTTCACTCTTTCATTCCTCTTTTTTCCCGCCTTTGGAATAAACTTCCTCACTCTATTCTTTCCCATTCTTCCCTCCAGGCTTTCAAAACAGCTGTTCACCACCACCTCTTATCTTCCCCCATCCAAATCCTCGATCTTTTCTACCCCCGATAATCCACCCAAACCCACCTCCTTCATTTCTCCTGCTTTCCTTCCTGAAAGTCCCCGAAATGTCCATCTTCTCTTCGCCATGTTCCCCGTCCCATCCCCATCCCTCTCCCTTCCACAGTTCACCTAATGTATCTGTTCCCCACTGTTTTGTCCCTTCCACTCCCGCCCCTCTTGTCTCATGCCTCCTTGCTGTGAGTTGTGTGTTAGCTCTCATACGAGCCTCGACCAAGGTATACAAAAAAAAATATATATATATATATACATATTGCATCATTTGCAAGAAATTATTCTGCCTATTGTGTCTATTGATTTTTAAGTGTATTTTTTTTTGTATAACCATCATCGAATTAAGTTATGGGCTAATCTTAGTTTTTGCATAATTTGCAGTAAGCATGGCGACCTAAGATCGAAAGGAGTTCCGAAAATACTGTTGCGATCCGTTCAGCTTCCATAAAACGAAACGACGAAAAGATCTTCGCAATCTGTCAAATGATATGTTGATGAAATTTTCTTCAAAGGTGAAAAAAGATGACAGACTTTGAACTTCGTGCAGAAAAAAAACTTTCTCAGTTGTCACCAGTGCGTAATGAAGAATCATCTTCGACCAGTTCAAAATTATCATCAGAAGGTACTATCGAAGGCATTACAGAATCTATTTCGACAGTTGAAGACGAGGAGGTTTTTGAGCGAGAAGCAGAAGTTGACCTTTAAACCAGTCGTTATCGATGACAGGCGAAAGCCCATTCGACAAACAAAAGGCGGAAAGAAACCCAGGGTACGTTCCTGAAAAGTGAAATAAAGTGGAAGATTCTGTGCGAAAGAAATTACAACTAGTTGCTGTACCAAGCACTGCGGAGAAAACACAAAATACAGTGTCAAAATGTGATGAAAACTGCATGCTGGAAGTGATCAAAAGCCTGAAAGAAAAATACGTTGTTTCGAGCCGTTCAGAGCAAATACGTATACTGACAATATTTGCTAGGAATATGAGCATCAGAGGGATGATGAGTGAATTCAGTTGCTCCCAAAGAATGGCTGTGCAAGCCAAAAATCTAGAGAAAGAAAATGGTATGCTATCGTTTCCAAATCCCAAACGGTAAAATATTGCCTGACAAAGTGAAATCCGCCGTAACCGAATTTTACCGAAGTGATGAAGTCAGCCGAATAATGCTGGGAAAAAAGGACTGTGTGGTGGTCAGGAATGAACATGGAAAAGACAAAATTCAAAAGCGCCTGGTACTAAACAATCTCAAGGAACTGTTTCAGAAATTCAAAGAGAAGTACCCTGGTTTGAAAGTTGGATTCGCGAAGTTCGCCTTGCTCCGTCCCTCGGAGTGTGTCCTGGCCGGTTAATGCGGTACACACAGTTTATGTGTATGTACGATACATCAAAGTGTGAAACTCATGATGTTTGGTTCCAAAATGCCACAGATAGCCGAACTTCCTAGCTATCATCATGTGATAGCACGCATAGTTTGTAATCCAGCACAACCGGCATGTTATTTCAGAACTTGTGAAAGTTGCCCATCAATTGAAGACTTCAAAACCGAGCTAATAGGTGCTTATGAACTAGAGGATATTGATGAAATTCAGTTTAAATGGTGGACATCCACCGACAGATCTGAACTGAGCTCCATGGTCCTGCCTTTGGAAGAATTCATTAATCAATTCTGTGAATGCGTGGTGGAATTAGTGAGACATGACTTCATTGCCAAGGCCCAATCTCAGTTTCTGAAAAATAAGAAAGACGAAATCGGTGAAGGAGAAGTTGTCATTATTGGAGACTTCTCATAGAACTATTCGTTTGTCGTACACGATGCGGCCCAAGGATTCCATTGGAACTGCTCTCAAGCGACAATTCACCCCTGGGATTACTATTTCAAATCAGACGATGGCAAAGTAAACCACGATTCTTTCACGATTATATCAGAATGCAATACTCACGACGTTGTCTCAGTCCACCTCTTCCAAAGAATGCTCATTGAACACTTGAAATCGAGCTTTGGAAATGTAAAGAAACTTTACTATTTCTCAGACGGTTGTGCTGGGCGATATAAGAATTGCAACGCCTTCATAAACCTATGTCGTCACAAATCGGAGTATGGTATTGACGCATAATGGCATTTTTTTTTTCCACAAGTCATGGCAAGGGCCCTTCAGATGGCGTGGGATGTACAGTCATACGAGAAGCAACACGTGAAAGCCTGCGTAGACCTTATGACAGTCAAATTATTTCTCCAAAAGATCTTTTCGCCTTTGCTGAAAATGGTTTGAATGAAATGAAGTTCAGTTACGGGATCCAAGAGGCGTATGACGAGGAAGAACAAAATCTGGAAGAAAGGTTGAAAACGGCCAAAACTGTATCTGTAACTCAAAAACTTCATGCTTTCATCCCTATTTCTGAAACTGCTCTTCAAGTACGCGAATTCAGCCTTAGCGAGGAACACCGTATCAAGTCAGCTATTTCAAAATCTACACCAACTTTTAACGGGAAACTCTCAGGTTATGTCACAGTGCACTATGATGGAAAATGGTGGCTTGCCTGCATCATGGAAGCCTTTCAGGACACTCATGAAGTGAAAGTGAATTTTCTTCATCCAAACGGGCTCGCAAATAGTTTCTTTTTTCCTGACATTGGAGATCACTGCATTTTAGACATTTCTTATATACTTCTTTCAGTAGAACAAAAAACTGCTACAGGTAGAACCTACACAATCAATAAAAAAGAAACAGCTGTCAAATAAAACATTGGTTGGCAAACAATCTTGACTATAATATGCTCGGAAAAACTCTTACTCATACTTGTATCACTTCCAGTTCCTGCATGTGCATGTGGAAAATTTATGTACAATATACTGATATAGTGTATTGGAAATCATGTGTTCAAATACTGTGCTATGTATTGTGGCGTATTGTGTGTCCAGCACCCGAGTCCCTGAACAATAAAACCATCGTCACACTTGAACCCATTGAGATCCCATTTTCATTTATGCTGAGGTGTTGGAGTATATGAAGGGGTATTCTCAAACGAAAAAATCGGGACCATCGGTTTGGCTGGGGAGCGGTGGCCCAAGGTCAAAGGGCGCCCAAACTATAACTTTTTGAATGAGTTTCGGAGTGATTTTACTTTACGCGATTCGAAAGATCTCGCTTTTACGAGCATTTTTATACCAAAATCAGCCAAATCAGACCACGACAACTTGTGATATGGCCTCTGGAAGATTGTCGGGCAGCCGGGGGCACCCAAATTTGGGGGGCCCCCAAAGTGAGCCCCGATGGGCCCACAGGTCTAGGCGTGGGTATTTGAGTTTTTTCACCCAAGTGAATAAATGACCAACATGTGCAGGAGAAAATGAGGTATTAGTGTCGGGAGGGTGTGTACATTTGACATGGAATGCCCCGGTTATCTTATCCAGCTGCTACCAGGTGAGTGCCCAGGGGTATTGCCCCTATTTTTCAACTACTGGTCTTTGAGAATAATCTCAAAGAAGCTCTAAAAATCACATCAGTGGTACCTAAATGTTACAAGTTGTCCTCCAGGCCAGGGTTTATCTTTTACCTTTATCCATCACAACCAACCTGGATGACACTTTATATTGTGATTCTTTTTTCCCCCCAAGTTGTGACCTGTTTTGCAAAGAAAAAATGTGCATGTGCATTATTCCGATTTTGAAAGTATGCATGGTTGGCCATAAATTGTAGGGCTACATAGCTAAATTTGGTATCAGAAATCATTGGATTAATGGGGCTGATGTTAATAATCAATACATATATCAATACTGTAGCTGTGCTTGACAGGAAAATACTTAATATAGCAGAATCTTGTTTTGGTTTCATGACCGAAAGTGTACAATAGTTTCTAAAGCTTTGTTATATACATGGTAAATGCTGACATTGTTCATGTCAAAACGTTCCCAGTTCATTTCTGAAAAAAATAACAGCATATAGTATCCAACCCTCGCTGACGAGACCTCCATCATGTTCACCTTCATCATAGAATATGCAGAATATGTACCTTCTGCCAACAACGATATCGGCATTTCAAGGATCAAAAGAGACAGAGAAGATATATTCGGGACATTGCCACCTAAAACATCGATTGCTTTGGTCACAGCGCAAATACATGGAGAAAACAATATCGGAGTTTGTGGAGACCCGGATATGTGCAAGGGAAGTTGGGTTCCACACAAAGCTGAAACAATCGCAAAGTCAATCTCAAAATGATCTTCACCGTTAAGAGCAAAAAATATCCAACACAAAGGGGCAAAAGAACAAAAGTGGACAAAGTGCTATTTCAGCGGCTTCTGGTGGCCAAATATGCCGGACATGACGGATCTCGAAAAGCTTTTGTCATGAACCATCACCAGTCCCACTCTCCATAGCAGACAGTTGAAATATATGATCCACCAACAAGGCTGCACTTGGAAAGATCCTAGAGGAAGATGTGAACATTGAGATCCTTCCAACTTCATAACTTAAAACTTGTACCATTATTGATGGTCAGGTCTTGGTACAAGTGATTGGAAAACCACCAGGGTCAAAGACATTTGGGGATCTTTCTGATGCATTCAGTAATGCAGTATTCAGTCATTTCCATGAATGATGCTCAAGGCAAGGGGAGATGTTGTCTTTGATGGATACAGGAAAGAGTCAATCAAATCTGGTATCTGAGCAAAACAAGCAGGTTCAAGCAGGTCTACACGCCGTGAGCTTGCTGGCAGAGATGTTCCTTTACCTATCAGCTGGAAACAATTCATCGACCTCTCAAGCAACAAATCGAATCTGAGTGTGCAAATTCTGATCAAAGCTAAGGATACTTTGTAAAATTGTGAGTTAATCACGTCTGGATGCTTTACTGATGAAAATACTGCAGAATCATCCCAAGGATCAGATGTCTATCAATTTTAATCAACTCAAGAAGAGGCTGGTACACGTATTTATACTACATGATGATGTCACTTTTCAAGCAGGGTTTGAGCGTCTCATCATCTCGTGTAGAAACACAGATGTGTTGGTGCTCTTGGTTCACTTTGCAGCACAACTGAATCAAGAGATATGGATGAGAACAGACACTGCACAACAGCAACGCTTTATTGCTGTACATGCCGTCCAGTTAACTCAAAATATCCGAAGGAACATCCCAGCATATCATGCCTAAACAGGATGTGACACTGTTAGTGAACTGAGTGGGAATGGCAAAAAGTCCACATGGAAGACATTCCAGAAGCATGCAGCTTTATTGAACAATCTTGGATGTGGAGCTCTTTCCAATGACACAGAGAATCATGCAGAGGAGTTCATATGCTGAGTCCACTTGCCAAACACGAATGTTGCAATTATCGATGTTACAAGCTGTTTCAGAAAAAAACACCAAAGATCGAGAAAAGCTTCCTCCAACCCAGGGATGTCTTACCCAACACACCAAATAGGTCCACTTACCAGAGCCAGATTTGGTATTTGGCAAACAATCCTCCTGATCACCCTTCCCCCATTGACAATGGATGGTACAATAATCCTAACAGTGGTAAATTTCACCCACAGTTTTTTTTTTGGGGGGGGGGGGTTGGTATACTTTGTGGTGGTCAGGAAGGAAGGCATCCAGCCACAAAAACTTGCCTCAAGTATGTCTTTTGGCAAAATGGGGACCTGAGTTTGTGCTTCCCCATCTGGGTTAGTTGCCATGGTGACACTGGGCAGTGTTGCTGCATTGTCCAAAGGGTACAGGGTGTGTCTTAGGTTGGTGCTTACCACTTAATTTTTTTCATCTTATTATCTTGCCAAAACGAAGTTTTTGCAAGATATGTTGGTCAGCTTGTATGTTTTTTTTTGTTTGTTTGTCTGTAATCATGTATCGATCACTCTGCAGAGCACAGTTATCATTGGAAATTTTTGTAACTTCGCATATCAGTCCTATAGAGGTCCCTTTCAGCGCATGAAATTTTCAAGGTAAAGGTCAAGGTCACTTTGTTGCAAATCAAGGGAGTCGACGAAACCCTTATTTTTTTGAGTAATTTTGATCGGATCGTCTTCAAACTTCATGAGAATATAATTCATGGTCTGGCGCTCAGCTGATTAATTTTGGTGGCGATCGGCCTTGACCTTCATGGTTAGCGCTGGAGGTCGAAAGTTTTTGACCCCAAGGTTCAAATTTTGAAATCTTAGATATCATATCGAGTAATACCTCATATGAAAGCATTTGATAAGTGCTTTCTAGATCTGTCAAAAGCTTGACGCTATAACGTCATTTGATGACGTCATGACGAAAAAACGGATTTTTTCCATGGTTACTCTGTAGAACGATTCTCATTGGAATCTCTCGTAGGCAGATATTCCTCAAGGAGTCGCTCCTGGTGGATAGCAGCTCTGTTCACCTCAGTGTGACCTTAAAGAAGTCACACGTGGTCACCTTTTTGCAAGATATGGGTCACCCTGCGGGTGACATTGGTTTTATTTTTATTTTGTCAGGTAAGGCCAGATTAGATCTGTGACTTTCGACACGTACCATGTAAACCTGTACGAACCTGTTTCATGGCCGGGTTGTCGGCGACTAAACCGTCTCCCCCAACAGGTTTCCTGGTGAGGTGGGTGTATGGATATGGGCACTCAGCAGGATTAAAAACAAAACCTGTCTAAGGATGGAAGAGCTCCTTGTGAGCCAATGGCTATCCATATCTAGTGCCCAACTGTGTGCAAACGTCGTCCTGCATTTGGGTTACTCTTTTTTTTTTTGAGGATGTTATTGGCAGGATTTGCACTCCAGCCACCGTAAAACACTTCATGCTGCAAAACACACACAAAAAAACACAAAGAAAACTGAAAACTCACTCTGTGGGAGCACCTTCTGTGCTGCTGCTCTTCGCAAGGCAGCTCACCGGATGACGGGACTGGCGCAAAGCCTTCGAGACCCCCATTCCTTGGTGACAGGAGGGAAAACACACAGGGTAAACATCCAGGGTCAAATCGTGGTGGTGTGTAGCGGAGTAGTGCTGAGGTGTCGTCCACAAGACTGCGGTCTCCTTGGGTTAACCTAAGGCAGTCCCTTTGGGTGGATGCATATCTTGTGCTGACCTTTGGGTGAAGGAGGCCAATGGGCTGACCACGTGCCTTGTGGTTGCAGCAGGTTGATCAGCATCTCAAGGAGATGGAGATGGGCCAGGCATCTGCCTGGGGGATTGTTAGTCAGAGGTCTCTGGTGTACCGGTGGAAAGTGGATGCAGTGACTCGCTGCTCCAGCACTTGCTCCCACACCTGACCTGACCTGACCTGACCTGACCTGACCTGCACAGGAGCCCGAACCCAGTCGTAGCATGCTGGGAGGTTGCCCTATCAGCAGGCGAATAATACCCCGTCTGCTATAGTGCCATGTTGCTCATGGATGGGTGTCCCTGAAGCGGGCTGGGGTGGGTCATCCATGAGGCTACTGGACCACTGGTGGTATGACGTCAGGTCATGTAAGCGTGCTGATGTTTGGGGTTTCTGTGGCATATACCATGTGGGGTGGCTTTCATCCTGAGGTTACCTCACTTTCATCCTCTTTGAAATCTATGGCTGTACAAATTACAAATGAGAGCAAACCTGTCATGCATAAAGCACCCACTCAGCATGACAAGATAGGTATGAGAGTTGCTAGTCTGAATGTTGGTACTATGTATGGTGGAGCTGGTGAGATAGCAGAAACTTTGAGCCACAGAAGAGTGGATGTATGCTGTGTGCAAGAAAAAACGGTGGAGTGGAAGTGCTGCAAGAATGGTCACAGATAGAAATGATAGACACAAATTGTTTTGGATCGATTGTGACTGGAAATGGTGGTGGTGTTGGGATTATGGTGGCTGAGAAGTGGGTGGAGAGGGTGTTGGGGGTTCGGAGGGTATATGCAAGAGTTGTATGAAATCCAAAAGCTCTTGATAAGCATATATGAACAATAGTATCAACATACAACCTACAGACAGGATTAAGTGAGGAGGAGAAGGATATGAGGGTGTTCATTGTAGGTCAGGTTTTGGAGTTAGAAACACTGAAGGTGTAAGAATACTTGAGCTTCGGGACGCTTTTGATGTGGTCGTCTGCAACACAATGTTTCAGAAGAGGCTGAGCAAATTGAGCACTTATGAGTAAGGCGGTATAAAGAGCCAGATCGACTACTTTCTCGTTAGATTAGATAGGAAGTTGGTTAAGGATGTGAAAACAATAGGTGGAGAAGAATGTGCCTTCCAACACTGGCTGCTAGTGTGTGATGTCAAGTTAAGTTGGAGTGGGGAAACGAGGAAACCTTATGTCCCAAGGAGAAGAGTATAGAAACCAAGAGATCAGAATGTCAAGGAACATTTCTATCGGGAATTTTTGGAAATGAATATTGAAAACTTTATGGTAGAAGAGGATTTAGACAGTTGTTGGCACTCTTTAAAAGATGGGCTGCTGCATGCTACTGAAAAGACATGTGGCTGGTCGAAGGGCCCAGCTCGACATGATCTGTGGAATAATGAGGTGGATAGGGCTATTAAATATAAAAAGAAAATTGTTTAGGATTTGGAAAAAGGGAGGGGATAAGGAGGAATATTTTGTGGCTAAACGTAGGGCAAGAAGGGAAGTTTACAAGGCTAAAAATTAGTACAGGATTCGCTTTCAAGATGTGATAAATAATGCAGATAGTAGAAGGGAGATAACATGTGGGATAGCAAAGCAAATGATCAATCAAAATAAGGATCTCATAGGAGAACAATGTGTGAAGGATGATAGGACATGTACTGGTTGACCATGGGGAGATTAGAAATGCTTGGAGGAGTTACTATGAGCACCTGCTAAATGAAGAGTTTCCTTGGAACAGGGATATTCTAGAGGCAGTAGAGCTGGTGCAGGGCCCACCACCTGAGATAAGGAATGAATGGGTGAAGAAAGCCATCGATGAAATGAAGAATGGTAAAGAGGCAGGCAGCACTGGTGTTGGTGCAGAGATGCTGAAGGCATCTGGCAATATTGGAGTGAATTTAATCACTAAATTAAGAAATGCACTTATAAGGGAGGCATCTCTCCCAGATTACTGGTTGAAGAGTGTAATGGTGAATATTTATAAAGGGAAGTGTGATGCCTTAGTTCGGAGCAACTATAGGGGTCTGAAGTTGTTGGACCGTGGAATGAAAGTGGAAGAGAGAATCATAGATAAATTGATGACAGAGTGTTAATATACATGAAATGCAACTTGGTTTCATGCCAGGAAGGGGCATGATGGAGGAAATTTTTTATCGTTGGGCAATTACAGGAAAAAATATCTGGGGAAGAAGAAACAACTGTACTTTTTTGCTTGTGGATTTGAAGAAGGCATTCGATAGGGTGCCTCAGGAAGTGGTGCAATGGTCCATGAGAAAGTTACGTGTGGAGGAATTGGTTAGTTCGGGTCGTCGTGGAAATGTATGATGGCCCAAAAACCTCTGTGAGGGTAAATAGTGTCGAGTGAGGATTTTGAAGTGAAAATGGGTGTTCTTCAGGGTTCAGTCTTGAGCTCAATCCTGTTCATCATGGCTCTTGAGGCCATATCACAGAAATTTAGAGGAGGCTCACCTTGGGAAATCCTATATGCTGATGACCTGGTGCTAATGACCAACGATGTGGAAGAGGTAATGGGTGAGTATGCAGTATGGTGGATGGTATGGAGGCTAAAGGACTGAAAGTGAATATAATACAGGGAAAACAAAATTACTGATTCGTGATACAGGAGAAGGAAATGTTGAAAAAAGAGGGAGGTGGCCCTGTGTTGTTTGTAGAAAATGTGTAGGCAGCATTTCAATATTGTGTAAATCCTGTAACTGCTGGGTGCACAAGAAGTGCAGTGGCATCAGGGGTAGATTCCTCACTTCAAATGTGCTGTTTGCGCAGGTAAGCAGGTGGCTCCAGTTAGAGCAGAAAAGGTTGGTTTATCAGGATATATCAATGGAATGTGTCGATCAATTCTGTTATGTTGGTGATATTATTGGTGCAACTGGTGGTGCAGAAGCAGCAATGAATGCAAGAATTTGAAGCGGCTGGAAGAAGTTTAGGGAGTTGTTACCCCGGCTGACAACAAAAGGAACCTTTCTCTAATTCAAGGGGAAACTTTATGCAGCTTGCATTACGAGCGTGATTTTGTGTGGCAGTCAATCATGGGTGATCAAAAAGGAGGATGAACGGAGATGTGAACAAAATGAAATGATAATGCTGAGGTGTATGTGTAATGTGACGCTGAAGGATAGGAAACCAAATGTGGACTTATGAGATAGGTTTGGTATGGAAAGCATTTGCAAGGTTATGCGTAGGGGTCAGTTGAGATGGTTTGTATGTGTGCAAAGGATGGGGGTGGGCAGCTGTGTGAAGTGGTGTATAAATATGAATGAATGGAAGGAGAGCTGGAGACCATTCAAAGAAAACATGGGACGTGTTGCTGAGAAACGATCATAGAGTTAAAGGCCTAACAAGAGGACTAGCAAGGGATTGTGCTGCCGAGAAAGCAGCCATTAGGTGAATCGTGGCTTCCACATGCAAGCATGGAAATGGCCGTAAGATGACGACGATGTTGAGGCTTGTTTCAGAGCTAATATGCAAAACATAATGAAGGGAGCAAGAGACAAGAGGGGGTGCAAGAGGGAAGCACAACAACTGCAGGAAACAGGATGTGTGGAGATCTGTGGAAGAGAGAGGGATTGGGTGGGGGTATATGGGGTAAACAGGATGGGCACCAGAGAATTTCAGGAAGGAAAACAGGTAATTTGAAGGAGGTGGGATTGGGGTGGGTTAACGGGGGTAGAAAAGGCCATGGTTTAGAATGGGGGAAGATATGAGATGGTGGTGAACAGCTGTTTTGAAGACCCAGAGGGATGAGTGGGATTGAAGAGAGTACAGGAATTTGTTGCAGAGGCAGGAAAAAAGAGGAATGAAAGAGTGAAGGTGAGCAGTAATTCTTGACCTTGGCAGTTTCATTAGAAGGGGGTTGCTGGCGGACCTTGATCACTCTGCAGAAATACTAGGGGAACAGAGCAGGGGGTGCAAGGCTGCAGAGGGGTCAGGTAGAAGATAGAAAGACCACCCACCTACCTGCAGTGAGAGACTGAAAGACTCAAAGACTCTGCTTCATTGCAGTAGATACCAATGATCCTAAGAGCCTTGGTTTCCACAGTGTGAAACTGAGCTCGGTGTGAGGCAGAAACACCAACCTGGAGGGTAGAGCAGTACTCCATCAAGCCAAGGAAGGACTTTGCACAACTGAGGATGCCTAGTTGGTGACTGACTTTGGAGGCCAGCTTGGAAATGTGGCTTTCCCAGGAAAATCATGGCAGATAGTGAGATCCAAAAGCTTGAGACAGAACTTCAAGAGGATTGTTTAGAAATTGGGGGGTGGGGGGGGGTGGTTCCAGATAGAGTCCCTTTATAGAGAGAGTAGTGACAACTAACGATTTGATGCCATTTTGAGTCCATTCAGTGCAGTGCACGTGCAGAGCCGCCGTTTGGCGCGAGTGCATTGAACCATGTATTCCATTATGTTCTCTATGTATGAGAGATGGGAATGGTCTTTTCCATGTTGATAATGAACAAATTATGTGAATATGACAAAATAGAAGATTTATGACAACTAAGAGCCATATGATAAAGAAGAAATTCACAGAGCTGTTTGTGATTTAACAGTCACAGACATTTAGAACCATGACAAAGAAGGAATTAACTAGACAAGTACACGTGCTGCTTATTTCAGCCACATTTTAATTTCAGGGAGGTGAGAGTGAGACTCGAACTCTCACCTCCCTGCTTATACATGTACATGTACATGTACAATACAATGTTAAGAGTTATCTTTGTATTTCTGCAGTTGTTTGACCTTGTTTATCCTGTGTGGGTATATATTTGTGTTTATTTAATTTTCATATTTAAATTATCAATCTAAACTTTGCTGCATGTTGCCGATCATATATTCATCCCACCAAAAATAGATTAGCCCACCCCACCCGGCCTCTTTATCCTCTCCTCTCTCTCCCCTCTCTCCTCTCTCTCCCCTCTCTCCCCTCTCTCCCCTCTCTCCCCTCTCTCCCCTCTCTCCCTCTCTCTCTCTCTCTCTCTCTCCCTCTCTCTCCCCTCTCTCTCCCCTCTCTCTCCCCTCTCTCTCCCTCTCTCTCTCCTCCCTCTCCCTCTCTCTCCCCTCCCTCTCCCCTCTCTCTCCCCTCTCTCTCCCCTCTCTCTCCCCTCTCTCTCCCTCTCTCTCCCCTCTCTCTCCCTCTCTCTCCCCTCCCTCTCCCTCCCTCTCTCCCCTCTCTCTCCCTCTCTCCCCCTCTCTCTCCCCTCTCTCTCCCTTCTCTCTCCCTTCTCTCTCCCTTCTCTCTCCCTTCTCTCTCCCCTCTTTCTCCCCTCTCTCTCCCTTCTCTCTCCCCTCTCTCTCCCCTCTCTCTCCCTCTCTCTCCCCTCTCTCTCCCCTCTCTCTCCCCTCTCTCTCCCCTCTCTCTCCCCTCTCTCTCCCCTCTCTCTCCCCTCTCTCTCCCCTCTCTCTCCCCTCTCTCTCCCCTCTCTCTCCCCTCTCTCTCCTCTCTCTCCCCTCTCTCTCCCCTCTCTCTCCCCTCTCTCTCCCTCTCTCTCTCTCTCTCTCTCTCTCTCTCTCTCTCTCTCTCTCTCTCTCTCTCTCTCTCTCTCTCTCTCTCTCTCTCTCTCTCTCTCTCTCTCTCTCTGCCCCCTCTCTCTCTCACACACACAATCTCCAATACATATACAAATTACATATTTACAATCACATACACGCATGTACTAATGCACACACATACAAATTATAAATTGAAAGTCACACACACAAACACAAGTTAATGTGCTCACACATTCAAATCAACAAAGACAAATACATACATTCAATGCATGCCCCCCCCCCCAAATATAAAAGCCAGTCCCGACCATGCTACACTCAGAAGTTAGATGGGCTCCCTTCTATGCTGCTATGGGGTGTCGACCTGTTTAGTATCCTGAGATCTGGCAGTCTACACCCACAACAACAGATTTTAAATCTTTGGTATAACCTACTCTTAAAAGCTAGGGTTAGGGTTTAGGGTTAGATTTAGGTTTAGGGTCAGGTTTAGGGTTAGGGTTAGGGTCAGAATTAGGGTTAGTGTTGACCCTAACTCTGCCTTTGAAGAGTGGGCCGTGTTAGTCCGTGGGCCAAGTTTGCCCGGATCCGTTCTCCATTCATTCGTCTTTGTTTTGACTTTAGTTTGACTTTGAGTCTGACTTTGGAGACATGATCTAGAGTGGAGACCCTATATTAATTGATCTAGCTCGAAGACTCTAACTCACACTTAATTTTAAATAACGATGCCTTCCCCTTAAAGTGCTAATTAATCCACGAGCAATGGATAACAAGCCTGGAAAGCCAAAGCAAAGGCCATTCTCACTCGCAGCACACAAATATACGCATATGGGACCATTACCACCATCACACTGACCTGGCAGAGAACTGACGAAGAAGTTGCTTTCCATCCAACACGACTGACTCTGTTCTCCCAGATTTTCCGTCTTTTATCATCTGATGGAAATATATACATCTTGAATCCCTTCTCCGTTATATTTGTGCACCCAAAGGCGCAACAACCTGTCATTTTGTCTTAAAATCGATATAAAACACGAATGAGAACGCTGCGTACAGCGGGAACGTTAAAACGCTGACCGATATGCGTCCGATCCTGTCCGCGATGGACTCAAAATGGCTCCACGCAATCACGTGACTAGATTTTTCTGGACCCTCGATGTCACTACTCTCTCTATAAAGGGACTCTAGTTCCAGAGAGACATTGTGAGAGTGTGAGATTTGTCAGCATTGTCGGACATGTTCCAATTGCTTGACCAGCTTGTGATTTTATCCAGGTCTGCACAGAGTGAAGAGGCTGCTGCCTGCTGCTCTGAGGGATGAGAGATGGTGTGCAGAGGGTAGAGTCGTCAGCAAAAAGATGAGGATTTTACAGAGAGTCGGAGAGATCACTGATGATTAGAAATAATATGGGGCCTAGAACACTGCCTTGTGGTACTCCATCCTGGACAGGAAGAGATGAGAGAATTCCATGAGGAGCCATGCGTTAACTGTGACAGGAAAGGAAGTCCACAAGCCATAATGGTAGACGACCCCCCCCCCCCCCCCCCCCCCCGACCGATGGAATTAATGGATGTTGTGTCCTGTAAATGTAAAAGCTGTGCAACTGCAAAATGTACCTGAAGATCCAAGCAGTTAAAATTCACAGGTGCATGTACATGTAGTGATTAGTGCTAATTTGAGGCGTTTGGTTCATTAGGCTGACCGCAATGTTCATTATGACAGTAATTCTTGATTCACAATGACAACTGAGATTCATCCATATGGTTTCCAGATTTTACTGTGCAATTTTGATGAAAGCTTTGATTAAAGTGCGTTAACCTCTCATGTTTATGTTAATCATCTTCAATTGATTCTTAAGACACCTGCATGCATTCTTGCTTGATATAGTCTATATCGTTATTCACTCGCCTTCTATTTGCGACGTTTCAATCTTGTGCTTGAGTCATAAAATCATAATTAGCACTAATTACAGGCATTCTTTAGCTCATTAGGCTGACCTTATCACATTCTTAAGTTTGATATTCTGAAAGAGGCTCCCAAAAGGATGCCATATACCAAAAATAACATTTGTACACAAATGTCGAAACAAGAGTGACTTGTGGTGCCATTTCAAATGGGTGTCAAGGGTCTTAGGCTGACTGAAAAACGTAAGAATTGGGTTTTCTGGATAAGGGTCGACAGTGGATTCTTCTCACATCACTGAATCTTTTGTGCTCAATATTCTAATCAATTTGACCATGTCACACACCCAACCTGTCCACCTGCTATATCCTGCTCACAGACAAACAAACAAAAAAGACAGACGCTGGTGAAAACATAAACTCCGTCCACCTTGTAACAGATGTAACATTGCAGTGACAGATGGACTTGAAGCACCACCAACCAGAATGTCGTGACATCATCTGGCATATGGAACGCTTTGTGGAACGTCTATTTTTGACTGGGCCAAACGGTTTTAATGGGGGAGTTGGAAGTACTGTACATTTCGATGCCGTAAGCAGTTGTAAGACTGTTTGAGCAGAAAAAGGCATGTGAAGTTTGAGTACGCATAAAGTGGTGAGGGAGGAGATAAGATATGGGACACACACACACACACACACACACACACACACACACACACACACACCATAATAGATTTATGCTATTTTCAAATGTATCCCTTGCTTTTGGTACACCCTATATAAAACAAAGGTGCTCTGAGTGAATAATTGATACTTGTGCAATGTGCATGCTTGTTGATATTTGTTCAGTTGCGAGTGGGATTTTTGTTTAAAATATTGTACCTTTGGCATAATCCAGCAAGTAATTTTAACCAGCACAATTTGCTACAATAACCCTCACTCTTCTCGCCTCACAGATTGCAACAAACAAAGATGCTTTCCGCAAGACGTGGAACCCCAAATTTACGCTGCGCAGCCATTTCGACAGTGTACATGCTCTCGCATTTCATCCCATCGAGCAGGTGCTCATTACAGCATCAGAGGACCATACTCTGAAGTTGTGGAATCTCCAAAAGACCACCTCTGCCAAAAAGTATGCTCGAAACAAAGCTCTTCCATTTTGTCACAAATGTTATGTGAATTCATAGCCAAAGCCTCTTCAGTTTGCTTCCCTATTTGGCCTACAAGCTAGAAATGAAATTAAATATTGTATATCCTGCTCCTTTGTAATAACTGCTTGTCTTACCATGGGTATTGATTTTTGTTTTTACTGTTTTTAATGAAAACGACATAGGACATTGATCCCTTATCCATTCATTTCCTTAATGTCTTGCCACAGGACTGCATCACTTGATGTGGAACCCATCTACACCTTCAGAGCTCACACGTATGTCTGACTCCAACCCCTACACACTACACACTACACACTACATTCTATACCCTACACCTTCCACCCCCAACCTCCCCCACCTTAAATAACATCCACAACACTCACCTATTGCACCTCGTGGCTCCAGTCACATTGCCATAAATTTCCTCCAAACACTTCAAGCAAACAATTTTGAGGTTGGTAGAGGCTGGTGCAAGAAGTCAGCACAATAAATGACGGTATGCTGGAATACATGTGCAAAGATGAAGGCATGTTCTGCACTCAGACTTAAAGGATTGGATCCACATCATCTTCAAGCCCCCCACTTCCTCACCCCCTCCCAAAATTCATCTCAGGGCAATGCATGTAGCCCCACCTCATAAGTGGCACTGCTCTCACTTCCATAAATTGTGAATCAGCAACAGAATACCAAACCACCACTTCAACATAGCTGGCTTTTGCACAGGTTGTAAAGTTTCCATGTCAGTCTTAAGGCACTGCCACAGATGGATCCCTCACCACATAGTTCTAGAAATGATGACATACCTGGCAGCCATTTGGCAAGGGAAAAATATACTCTTGGCATTCCATTGATTGTTTTCAACTAATCTAATCCCTTAAAATACCACATGCAAACAGTTACTGATGCAAGTGGAAAAACTGTAGTCACTTGCCCTTGCCAAGAAGAGGGACTAAGAATATTTGCTATTACCAGATTCAAATTAATGGGAAAAATATATCCACTGGCTTCTTTTTTTATTTTTAAATATGATTTGGTCATCTGTCCTTTTGGCATTTGCCCATCCCCTTGTCTTTTGCAAGAACAAAATAAAACAAATATTTATTTTTATTAGGCCACTAGCATGGATCGGCTCGCTACACTCGCCTCTCCACACGTTAGAAATTTACGTTACAGGTTTGCTCTGTAACCTCTGCTCTGAAAAGTGATGCCTTTCCAAACCTCGCGATACACTCGGGGAGTGGGGGGTGAGAGTGAGGAGGAGAGGGGGGAGGGGTGTGGGAAAAGGTAAGTGTGACGGAAGAGGGAGGGAATGCAGTGTGATGGAAAGGTAAGGCAGCGAGAGGGGAATGGAAGACAGTGTGAGGGGAGAGGAATGAAAGGCTGCACGAGGGGAAGGGAATGCAGCGTGATAGGAGAAGGGAGGGGTGATAAAACATGCCCAAACAGCAACATTTTCTTTTTAACTGCCGAATTCCATATAAAAGCCAGATGGGAACATTTAAAACCCACACTATCTACCTTACAAAGGCCTGCCTGCATGCATGCTCACACATGCAGTGACCTTTGCACCCCTCTGGTCAGCTCACTCAGAATCTGATTCACACATGTTACACTGTGGGGAAGCAGTTTTAAATTCAAAACTAAACCATCAGTCCGAAGTAGACCTCTTAACAGAGCAGGAGGGTTGAGGAGCAAGGGGGGAGAGAGAGGGATGTGACTGGGAGGCGGAGGCATGTGTGTGGGAGGCGGAGGCATGTGGGTGGGAGGCGGAGGGATGTGGGTGGGAGGCGGAGGGGTGTGGGTGGGAGGCGGAGGGATGTGGGTGGGAGGCGGAGGGATGTGGGTGGGAGGCGGAGGGGTGTGGGCGCGAGGCGGAGGGATGTGGGTGGAAGGCGGAGGGATGTGGGGGGGAGGCGGAGGGGTGTGGGTGGGAGGCGGAGGGATGTGGGTGGGAGGCGGAGGGGTGTGGGTGGGAGGCGGAGGGAGGTGGGTGGAAGGCGGAGGGATGTGGGTGGGAGGCGGAGGGGTGTGGGTGGGAGGCGGAGGGGTGTGGGTGGGAGGCGGAGGGGTGTGGGTGGGAGGCGGAGGGGTGTGGGTGGGAGGCGGAGGGGTGTGGGTGGGAGGCGGAGGGGTGTGGGTGGGAGGCGGAGGGTGTGGGTGGGAGGCGGAGGGGTGTGGGTGGGAGGCGGAGGGATATGGTGAGAGAGAGAGGGAGGGGATATGGGGGTGGGAGGAAAAAGAAAGAGAGACAGAGACATATATATATATATATATATATATATATATATATATATATATATATATATATATATATATATATATATATATATATATATAGACATATATATATATATATATATATATATATATAGAGACATATATATATATATATATATATATAGAGACATATATATATATATATATATATATATATATATATATATATATATATATATATATATATATATATATATATATATATATATATATATATATATATATATATATATATATATAGAGACATATATATATATATATATATATATATATATATATATATATATATATATATATATATATATATATATATATATATATATATATATATATATATATATATATATATATATATATATATATATATATATATATATATATATATATATATATATATATATATATATATATATATATATATATATATATATATATATATATATATATATATATATATATATATATATATATATATATATATATATATATATATATATGTATAGATATATATATATATATATATATATATATATATATATATATATATATATATATATATATATATATATATATATAGAGATATATATATATATATATATAGAGATATATATATAGAGATATATATAGAGATATATATAGAGATATATATATATATATATATATATATATATATATATATATATATATATATATATATATATATATATATATATATATATATATATATATATATATATATATATATATATATATATATATATATATATATATAGATATATAGATAGATATATATATATATATATATATATATATATATATATATATATATATATATATATATATATATATATATATATATATATATATATATATATATATATATATATATAGAGATATAGAGATATAGATAGATATATATATATATATATATAGAGATATAGATAGATATATATATATATATATATATATATATATATATATATATATATATATATATATATATATATATATATATATATATATATATATATATATATATATATAGAGATATATATATATATAGAGATATATATATATATATATATATATATATATATATATATATAGAGATATATATATATATATAGAGATATATATATATATATATATATATATATATATATATATATATATATATGTGGGATATGGGTGGGAGAGGAGAGAGAGGGGGATATGGGTGGGAGAGGGGAGAGAGGGGGATATGGGTGGGAGAGGAGAGAGAGAGGGGGATATGGGTGGGAGAGGAGAGAGAGAGAGAGACAGACAGACAGAGACTTTTATTATCACAAAATATAAAAGGAAATTTACATATTCATATCCACCATGGTACAAGCAGGTTTCAAAGAAAACAAACAAATTCAATTTACCAGGCACATAAATCATACAATAATTCACACACTACAAATGTATTACCAGTTGATTTTCATGTACCAAACAGATATCTGCATGACACCCGGTATTGGTGAACTCATCAAGTTTTTCCATGTTTTGGTAGAAACAAAACTCCAGTTTAAGTCTCGCTATCACAAGGGCATTAAAATATAACATGACATCACATTGCCCGACAGGTTTTCCGTTCAATTTCTCTTTTCTTGAGAGATATATTGCCAGCTTGGTCGTCACTACGAGAAACCTCAAAAGTGTATTGACTTCATTGGGTTTGCCATTAAACCCAAAAATAAAGGAACGCAAAGAGAACACAACATTCATTTTTTTTTGCCACTCAATTTAACCAATGAAATAAGGGAACTCATCTCACACAATCGATAAAGCCATGGAACACGTCTTCTGTATATTCGCAAAACGGGCAACATGTGGATGTCGGAGAAAAATGACTAATTCGTTTCTTGGAAGGAACTATCCAATGAATCAGCCTCCATTAGAGATCACCAGACCTTTTACTTCTGAGCTTGCTATACATGGAGTCCCATACAGGTTCAATGGGGGGCAGGCATCAGTCTCTTACACCGGGTTATGTCGTTTAATGGTCTATCTCCCAGCAGTATCTTAACACAAGACTTGTACAAATCTTTACTACTAGTCTTTTGAAAGAGGTTTAACCCCATGCTAATGGAGGGTAAGTTGTCCGATTTTATCTGTCTCAACAGCCTGGGAAAAATCCATTCATTGTGTAATCGTTCAGGCTCATGGGTCCAGCTCACTCCAAGTTTGAACCCTAACCGGACAACCTCTCTCAATACTTTTCCAGTCAGTCTTTCAGACTTAATTCCGGTTAGATCATAGATTTCTCGAACCGATTTCCACCCAAAACCTGATTTATGCCGGAGGTGCCACACTTTTGTGTTGCCGGCTATTGCAAAATGCTGGCAGAAAACCCTACTTCTGGATATACCCGGGAAAATATGATTATAAAACAAAGGTTCCTGAGCAAACATTTGAATGACATAGGTGTCCTCCTGTCGGCACACTGAGATGCTTTGCCAGGCATTCAACATACTCTGATAGAAAACCGGGAGCGGAGAAAGGTCAACGTGTTGAAGCAGGATCAGGAAGCATTCACGGCCGTATCCAAGCCCACCTGCTTGCCACAAAATATGAGCAGCCAAGAGATGACTTGGTGGTTGTTCATCCGACATCAGTCTTTGTACTGAGCACAACCGAAAGGCCATTATACGGCTCTTGATGTCGACCAAACCCTGGCCACCCTCGGCCAATGGTTGGCATACAACATTCGGTCGTAACCAGTGATGGCCTCCCCAGAAGAAGTCCGAGAGTTGCCTTTGCACTTCCTTCAACAAGTCTTCCGGTGGTTGCAGGCAGACGAGCCTGTGCCATAATGAGGAGGCAACTAAATTATTAATTACCAGAACTCGGCCTTTGTACGAAAGATGGGGCAGAGCTCTTCTCCACCTGCTCAATCTTCTCTTGACACGTTCAACAACACCATCCCAGTTTTTTTTTTCCATACTGTGTAGATCCAAGAAACACCCCAAGAGACTGAACGCCGTCATCCAGCCACTTTAGTTTTGCAGGAAGGTGTACTGGCCGGGCTGGTGCCATTCCAGATAGATTGTTCTTCAAGAAGGCAACCCATAATGCTTTGCTTTTCTCTCAGTTACACTTCAAAGAGGAAGCTAAACAAAAGGAATCCAAGCACTTGATAAGAGCAGCAGTATCCTTATCATCCTTAACAAGAACTGAGACATCATCAGCATACGCTGATAAGACAATTGAAGGGTCCTCAGGGGATATTACTACTCCCGAAAGATCCTTCCTCAGTAACACTAGAAGTGATTCCATCACAAGGGTAAGAAGTAAGCCAGAGACTGGGCAACCTTGCCTCACCCCCTTTGGATCTGTATGGGAGGACAAAGCTCATTGTTCATCTTAACTCGGCTGAAAATGTTATTATGTAGTAAAGCAATATATTTCCTGAAATTAACCCCAAATCCACACGCTTCCAACACTTGATGCAAAAAAACATGATCGATGCTGTCAAAAGCCTTTTCTAAATCAATGAAAATTATACCAAAATCATTCTGTACACAATTACCATCGATCAAAAATCTAATAAAAAAATATATTATCGTATATTGATCTGCCCGGGATGCAATAACTTTGATCAGGGTGAACCAGATTGCTGATTACTTTTTTCAATCGATTTGACAAAACTTTTGAAAATATTTTGTAGTAGGTACATAGCAGAGAAACAGGCCTCCAATTCTTCATCTGTCTTAAGTCGCCAGACGTTGGAAGGAGAGACATCACCGCTCTTCTCAAGCTTAGAGGTTGCTCTCCATGTGACAGATGATTCCAGGACATACATCAGTTCTGGGCCTAACAGGTCCCAAAATTTGACGTAGAATTCAGCTGGCAGGCCATAAATTCCAGGGGTCCTTCCGGAGTCCATTTCATTTAGAGCTTGGGTTAATTCCTCGAGCGTAATCGGTGCATCCAACTCCAGACACTGAGGCTCAGTTATGGAGGGAAGGCGAGAGGTTAACTGTCTCATCATCTTATCACAAACAATTCGTTTTGTAAACAATTTGGAGAAAAAATCTTTAACACACAACCTTACATCCTTGGGATTTGCTATTACAGTTTCGTTGGAGTCAAAAACAGAAAAAATATTCTTGGGCGATTTACTAACAGAGTCCCAACGAAAGAAAGCCTTACTGGGGGTATCAAAATCCTTTAAGTTCCTGACCCTTAGTCTGAGTAGCAACCTTGCTGCTTTCTCTTGGATTAACTCCCGTAGTTGAATCTTCTTTTCTAATAATAACTGATAGTTTCTTGCATTATTCTCTTTAACCAGTTTCTCTTCTAGTTGTAAAATGTCAGCTTCTAAGCAAGTCATTGTTACATTCTTAACGTTTGTGACATTTGCTCTAAACTGCTGACAAAATACCCGAATATGGGTTTTTGTATTGTCCCACCATAAATTCACTGTAGAATATGAGGATTTCCTTTGGATTTGGTTAGCCCAGAACACTTTGAAGGCTTCTTCGAATAGCCCATCTTCTAGATTCTAGAAGACTCGTATTAAAATTTCCAATATGCACTTTTATGTATTGACTGAGGAAAAAGAAACCCCATGGTTACTAAATGATGGTCTGAGAATATTGATGGAAAAAAATCTGGAGAGACCACGATATTTCTAAAACGAGAATTTACATACCATCGGTCAAGTCTCGCAAAGGAAACTCTTCCTCCAGTAATATGGCTCCATGTAAACTGAAGTTCATTAGGGTAAAAATCCCTCCATATATCTAGTAACCCAACGTGAAAGAAGTAAAGCAATAAATCCATACAAGATTCTGGATGGTGTTCTGCTGTGTTCCTGTCTATTTTGGGATCAAATGTGCAGTTAAAATCACCCCCAATGCAGACACAGTGATTTGGATCAACTATCTGTAAGTGGTATATCACAGAAACAAAGAAAGCTTTACGTTCTGCACTCTCACAAGGTGCATGCACATTAAATAATGTAAAATGAAAATTGTTAATCACTAGTTCAAGAGAAATGAATCGGCCTTTTACAATCTCCAGGAAAACACATGACTCGGGTGTTAGCCCCGGTCTAAGTATGAAAGCAAGACCTGCCGAAAGAGAAGACAGGTTACTAAAATAACACTGCTCCCCAAAAAGGTGACACCAATCGTACTCTACATTGAGTGATACATGTCTCTTGCAATAAAAGTATGTCTTTTTTTGCGCTTAAATAAACTTTGCACTTGAGCTTGGCGATTGTGACTTGCACCGCCACCATTTATGTTTAAAGTGCCAAAAGTGATTTTCTTCATTCTTTATCAAAAGGCTTTATCGACTATTGCGAAATTTCAAGACCTGCTTTCGTGATGAATTTCCGAAGATGGTGAAACTGTGACTTTGTTAATGGGAAATCAATGGGCTTTGTTATTATTTTTTTTCGCAGTTTGGAGAAATGAAACTAAATCAGGAAATGTATCCCTGATAACCACTTTTTGCTGTCTATAGGTTTCATTTAGAAAAGAAAGTACAAGTTGAGGAGCTATCGTTGACTGACTCATCAGAGACTGAGACAACTCAGGCACCTCAACATCTTCATCTGACTGACGTTTCTGACCACTGACAAGGTACCTCCAGGATCGAGAATATCAGCTTCTTGTCACTATTGGAATCATGAGTGTCTCCAGAGATGTGCTGGAGAGCTCTATGGTACAAACTACATTACCCTGATGTTTATCTGGCACCAACTGAGCCGAAACCCCAGTTTCTCCCTCATGTGTTGTGTTTTCTATGGAGTCAGTCGGAGACTCGGCAATACATTTTTCCATCTGTATGGGTAGAGGGCCACTGTCAAGGTCTGAGTCAATCACCGTCTGCTCATTAGTAGCCAGTGATGGTAATGGTTCAATTGAGGGTTTACTAACGTCCTCAGCATTACCTCCTATTTCCGTTGAACAACGATTTCTATCTACAGAGGTGAACCGCATCATTAGATCATCTCCATCATCTCAGTAGAGATGACCTAATAACCCCAGTCTCGAAGTCTGTCCGTCCGTCCTTCCGTACGTCCGTCCGTCCACAATCAAACCGAGTGGAGACAACCAATAGTGGAATGGATAGAGGTCGATGAGACATGCACAACGATATAACTTTCAAGGTCGTCCAAGGTCGAGGTCAAAGTCACGAGGCTGTCAAAGTTGCGAAAATCATCGATTTCAAATCGTATCTCCTCCCTCATTTATCAAGAGAGATCAAATGTTATTAGTGATTCAGATACTATGGACTATTATCGAGAACAACACGAGCCATTTTTTTGAAATTTGCTCTCGTTCCGATTTTATAGCCCTTCAAAATTTGTTCTGATTCCCCGTATGGGCCGTTCATAAAGTACTTGCATACAAAAATAAAAATATTAAAAAATTAAGAACCGGAACTCTCTGAGACAAATATTACATTTGAAGCTTTTGTCAGATTTGACTAAAACAATGGAACACAAGTTTATATGCACACTTACTTTCATTCATGACATTAACATTGTTTTGAATGTCAATTTGTACTTTTATTTTCATAAATGGCATGCTGTGATATTAAAAGAAAAAGGTAAATTACACCGCTAGGGACTGCATTGTCATGGCTTACAAACATCAGTTCATAAGGAACTGCTGGCTTTGCAAGCAATTAGCGATGTATGATGGGGTGGGTGGGTGGTCACTAGCCTGCATACAGAGGGGGGTGGGTGGTTTTGAAACCCGGAAGTAGAGCGTACGTACTTTATGAACTGCCCCTATTCCAGTCTGGCACAGAGTTACTTTCGACCTCTGGCAGAGATGACCGGCACTCCCTCTCGGGGGTATTTTTTGAGATTCATTTTCCTCAATTTTTGAATCTAATTTTCTATCCTCCTCTTCAAAAAGGGTCAAAACATGAAAACCAAATTGGGGTGCGTTTTCAGCGACACTGTCCATCTCCAATACTACTTTCCTTGCAGTACTGAGAGAAAAACTAGCATCTGTTGCTCTTCGTTTTTTCGGGGAAATTACAGGATCCTCTTCCATTTCTTCACGACATGAAAGAGCATCAGGACAGGTTGTACAATTTAAGGTCACTTCATGTTCAGTAATCGGGAGTGATGTACCATTATTTTCGACGCTGGGATTGGAAACAAGGGTATTGTTAACATCCGTCTCACTACAGGAGGGAACAGCAGGAGCAACAGGAACAGCAGGAATCGGTAAACTATTGAGATTAACATCAGCCCGTTTTATAGGATCTGCAGTGTTGATATCCTTTTTGTAATCCATGTCTCCGTGGCCATTTTACCACACTTTGAACAGGAAACCCTGGGGCAAAAATGTTTGACATGACCGAGGGCTCCACAGAGAAAACACGTTGACGAAGCTGATGAAGCATACATTTGACATTCACGATCATTGAACTTTACTTTGAACGAAATATTCAGTCCCGTATCATCACCGCGATCAGGAAGAACCATGAAAATCTGGCGACGAAAACTTATTACGTGTTTTATCCGCTCGACTCTGCTTCTCAGTGGAATCATTGACATTATTGACACAACTGTACCATATCGCTACAAAACTGATGTTAGTCTATCGTTTGGTATGAAAGGTGGAACATTTGATATTACAATTTTCATTCACACCCGATTACATCCCCAACTGCTAATACAACATCCTTCGTGAGGACACCCTCTGGTGGAACACAAACAACCGCATGTTTCCGAGTTAAATTTTCAAACGCCTCATGCTGAGGGCGTAAAATCGCCATGATGGCAGTTTATCACTTCTTTGCCCTAACCAGACAAGAAGGTCAAACTAAATGAATCGAGAAAAAGGAAATAAATTAAAAATCAAATGCATTATAAGCAACAAGGTACTTATAAAGGCCTCAAAAAAGAATCTGCTGGGCCGCTCCCAAATAGGCCTGCTCTCACTCTTTCTCTCTCTCAACGATAAGAGGAGAAAAAACACGAACAAAACTCCACGGAACACAACAGGAAGGGAAGAGGGAAGGGGAGGGAAAAGACGAAAACGACACTGAAAACTCACCACAACACAGAGCAGCAGCCCATGGCGGCCATGACACCACACCCAGAAAGCAAACGACCAGCAGAGAGAGAGAGAGAGAGAGAGAGAGAGAGAGAGAGAGAGAGAGAGAGAGAGAGACAGACAGAGACAGAGACAGAGACAGAGACAGAGAGAGAGAGAGAGAGAGAGAGAGAGAGAGAGAGAGAGAGAGAGAGAGAGAGAGAGAGAGAGAGAGAGAGAGAGAGAGAGAGAGAGACAGAGACAGAGACAGAGACAGAGACAGAGACAGAGACAGAGACAGAGACAGAGACAGAGACAGAGACAGAGACAGAGACAGACAGAGGAGCGGTGGGGATTCCTGCAGATGTCGTCTGGTTTAACATCTCTGCGAGAGAAGGCACACACATTGATGAATCACCTTGCTTGTGAAACGCCAGGATGACAGTTTTTAGCTGGGTCAAGATTCATACCCAGGCGAGACAGCTTGGAGCAAACATGCATACCCCTCAGCTATCCTGTCGTAATGTGCCGATTCATTGCTTTGTAACAACTGGAAACATTTTTTACTCGTTGTAATCATCTGATTTATTTTGCTTTCCTAACTCCGGAAATGTCCCCACATCAAACCATGCCACAGTATCACCATTGAAGCTTGAGCGCTCGCCAAGTGGTTTAACGACTCGAGCAGGCACTCCAACGAAACAGTTGAAGAAACATTTAAAAACAAAGCTTTTAATTTCTTTTTTTTATGTGTATGTTATAATCTACCAGTGTATATACTGAAGTGGTTGTATCGTGAAAGAAGATCATACAAAAGTGGGAAGTGTGGTGTAAAGTAAAATTGGACATTTTCAGCAACCGAGCACTGCCCGAGGCACTGCACGGCCAAACGCAGGCTCGTGTGCCCTGAACTTTGTTCAAATCGATCGATATATTCAGTGACAGTGCAAATATTACAGTAGACTCACCAAGTGGCTTAAGCAATCAAGCAAGCACTCCAGCAAAACGATTGATAAGGAACCGCTGGCTTGTCAAGTGATGAGCAATCGCTGATCGGTCATGTAAACACCATGCCCCTGAAGACACTTTAAATGTCAGGCAATGCCCAAATTGGCCAAATGAACACTTTTTTTTTCTTTTTCTTTTTCGCAGTGACTGCTGCTGAAGTCAATGAAGAAGTTTAACTTTTGAAATTCAGCTGAGATTGAGATTATCGAGGTTATGGCTTCTGCAGAAATTAAATAAAGCCACGATCGTTGGCGTCTCCATGCATTTATAAACATTGCAATGTATCCAGAGATTCATAGGTATGATCAGTCATTCAATTATATGAGTGAGGAAAGTTTGAAAAAACTTTATCATTAAGAAATTATTGTGGCTTGTTCCAAGTCAAAGCATTATTGAGCAGGCCAAAAAATGGTGAATTAAGACCTCAGCAAGGCACAGCAGGCTGACCAAGAATGAGCCTTGATAAAGGATAATTAAATATGGTCATTAATTATCTTCAAAGAAGGTGTTTAAATTAACAAGGCTGGCCAAGAATGAGCTTTGATAAAGGGCATTGTCATGGCTTACAAACATCATTAGGTCATTAATTATCTTCAAAGGGGGTGTTTAAATTAACACAAACACCCAATTTTCACTCACGCATTCTTGTGGAGTTCCCTTTGTGTGCGTACAAAGTTTCAGGCTTCTTGGTTTCATGGTTTTGGAGTTGTGGAGGAGACGCACACACCCATACACACTGACATTTATTGGTGTAGACGATGACAACAACATTCTACTTTGTGAATGAAAACAGATCTCAGTTTCGCCATTTATCTTGTAATCTCCTTTTCATTTGATAAATGTTTTGTTCAGATCAATTGATGTTTGTGGAAATGGCAAACATTTGTCATTCTTGTGCTCGGTCGATCCACTGACCTTTGAAACTTTGCTGAGACGTGGCAGAGTAATGTATGTTTGTGTGCGTCACATATGTGGCAGTGGTCCTGTTCTGAGCCTGACTATCAGCACCACCGGAGAGCAGTGCTTTAGTGGAGGCACCGACGCGAGCATCCGCTGCTGGAACATACCAAATCCTAACATCGACCCATACGACACCTTCGGTGAGTCGCATAAGAGGCACAGTGGGGAATGTGTTTAATGTGTGCATTTTTGACTTCAACCAATTCAAACAACCACAAAGTTGAATTTTACTTTTTTTTTCAATTCAATAAAATTTCAATATGGGCCTATGTAGAGCTCTCACTAATTCTAACACTATTTCAAATGGACTCTCAGTGAGAAGACACAAGTTTCATTTATTGTTTAACAGCAAATGCAACCTGTCGTCTTGATGATGGGGAATATTGAGGGGAGGGGAGTGGAGAGAAGGGGGGGGGGGAGGCAGGGAAGACGGAGTTAGGGGTGAAGGTGGATGGGTGGGGCGAGCAACGCCTCACCAAATATCGCTACACACTCTGGGAGGGGGATGGGAGCGAGGAGGGAGAGGAAGTAAGGGTGAGGGGAGAGTTTCTCGACTTGCATTTGGTTGAAGGACTTGGGGAGGTGAGGTGGTGGGGGTGGATGGGCGGGGGGGGGGGGGGGGTAGGAGAAGACAAAACAGATTGGGATACGTCACAACAGCTTGTTAATGCTGTTGCGGAAACCATACAACGGCATCTTAATGCTACAACATACACCACGCGGAAACCGCCGGGAGATGTCTATCGTGGGTGGAGAGGGGAGGCAGTTTGGGAGGAGGTTAGGGTGAGGGGAGGGGAAGGGAAGGTGGCACAAGGGGAGGGGAAGGGAAGGCGGCACGAGGGGAGGGAAAAGGAAGGCGGCACGAGGGTAGAGGAAGGAAAGGCGGCACGAGGGGAGGGGAGGGGAAGGCGGTACGAGGGGAGGGGTAGGGAACGCGGAATGAGGGGAGGGGTAGGGAAGGCGGCACGAGGGGAGGGGTAGGGAAGGCAGAACGAGGGGAGGGAAGGGAAGGTGGCACGAGAGGAGGAGAAGGGAAGGCGAGGGGACGGGAGGGAAGGCGGAACGAGGGGAGGGGAAGGGAAGGCGGCGCGAGGGGAAGGGAAGGTGGCGCGATGGGAAGGGAAGGCGGCGCGAGGGCTGCGGAAGGGAAGGCGGCGCGAGGGGAGCGGAAGGGAAGGCGGCACGATAGGAAGGGAAGGCGAGGGGACGGGAGAGAAGGCGGCGCGAGGGGAAGGGAAGGTGGCGCGAGGGGAAGGGAAGGTGGCGCGAGGTGAGGGGAAGGCAAGGCGGCGCGAGGTGAGGGGAAGGCAAGGCGGCGCGAGGTGAGGGGAAGGCAAGGCGGCGCGAGGTGAGGGGAAGGCAAGGCGGCGCGAGGGGAAGGCAAGGCGGCGCGAGGTGAGGGGAAGGCAAGGCGGCGCGAGGTGAGGGGAAGGCAAGGCGGCGCGAGGGGAAGGCAAGGCGGCGCGAGGTGAGGGGAAGGCAAGGCGGCGCGAGGGGAGCGGAAGGGAAGGCGACACGAGGGGAAGGGAAGGCGGCACGAGGGGAGGGGAAGGGGAGGCGGCACGAGGGGAGGGGAAGGGAAGGCGGCAAGAGGGGATGG
>NC_140967.1:65152914-65167914 GCF_056783735.1 Eptatretus burgeri
GGCCGGCCTTTGCCTTGCAGTGGAGGGAGTGCGGTGGTGCTGGCCACTCGGAAGGAGGGCTCGGACCTACCCTATGGTCTCCCTCCCACCTATCGCCTTTGCCTGTCACTGTCCATACCCACCCCTTTAATTTGTAAAACTCAATTCAGCCCCAATTATTTTTTTTCTACTATAAATCGTCCCCTAACCCCCTTTATGTCTCTTTTCGGCTAACCTATCGTCTCCTAGCCTCCTCCCAACCCCGACGTTCACTTCCCGGAGGGGAATGAGGGAGAGCTAGCGTCCTGTGTCGAGGCCCAACGAAGCTTAAGGATGGCCTCCCCAGACTTCAGCGATCGAACCCAAAGTGGGTCCAGCGGCCCACAACGAGAGTGAAGGGATGGATGGTGCGGAGGGGTACATCTCCTAATCTGCCCTAACCATTATCTCTTAAACTACCCCGGAGCTTTCAACAAGCGCCTCTCGCTTAAACTATTGGTTCTATCAACGCAGATTCCCGTCGCCTGTGTTGGTGTCCTCACAATTTCGGGCCTCGCCCCCCAATTTTCTTCCTGTGCCCTCACACGGTCTCATGGCTGGGACACGTGTCTCCCTTGGCAGGCACGACCCTCTGCCGATTCTCCAGCTATGGCACCCCGGGCACTACACTGCCTCTGAGCCTACCAGCTCCCTAAACACCGGGGAGTGCCCTCCCTGGCAACTCCCCTGAAACGCTCACGTTGGCAGGCTAGCTTCCCGGGCCCCTTTCCGAGGGTCACCCGTGCCCACAACACTGCCCACGCGGCTTAAGGCGCCTCGGGCCCCCGCATCATGTGGGCGCACCCGTGCCCACTACGCTATCCCAGCCCCCCATGGGCCCTTGGCCTACTACAGCTGACTAGCCTGGTGCCCGGGGTACCCACTCGGTGATACTCACCTTTTGCAGCCACGCTCCCAGCCCGTCAACAGCGCTCCTGCACCCCTCCAAAACAGGTTCGAGCCTACACTCCCACCAACTACAAAACGACCTCCATTTTGTCAATTTGACTAACCCCCTAACTCACTCTACACTGACCCCAGGGTCCCTTTGGCGGGAGTCACTCCTCCCCCCAATCACTCATCGCACCATGCATTCAACCTTCGCTCCACTCACACAGACGCGCTGGCCTCACTCACTCATCATGTACTCACCTCACAACTCTTCAACACACACCGCTGAACTCTGCCATCCTTCTAACTACCTCTCCTAACTAAGTCGTGCTCCCACGTGATCCCTTACACTATAGCACGTTCCTTTTAACCTACGTAGCTATGTTACATCCCCTCTGCACATCCAAAGTCTGTCACTGTTCTCAAAATCTCTTTTCCCATCTCCCTTCCTAAATCTCAACTACAACCCTCCTAACTAATCCATTCCACGGGTTCCATGAGGACTTACTCCTGCCCCATGGAGCCGGTCGAGCTAAGCTAACCCTTCCCCCTAACTAGTTTCATCCTGTGCCCTGGCAGGGGGTCTTCCACCCCTTGCCCGGGAATTCTGTTCACCCGAAAGCGAGTCTTGCTTTTTTTTTTTTTTAATTGCGCAGCACCAGCGCGGCAACTCGCAACCTGCGCCGCAATTCACAGCCGCGCACCTTTGGCGTGACGTCATGGCAGCTGTTCGCGTCCCTCGTCCCTCTTGGACGGTACCATCCGGCAGGGATTCACCCTCCTGCCGGATTCCAACCACATGTGCAGCCATGACGTCACCCGGCGCATAAAAAAAAACACAAGCCTCACTTCTCGAGGGGTTCCCCATGCGAACACATGTGCTCTGCCCGTTGGAGCTTAACACACGCCCGCGTGGAGAACCCGTCCGGTCCAAATCCGAAATCCTGCCTAAACTTTGTCCGTCGCGGGATCGGCAACATTCACCGCGCTCGTTTCCGGACCGGGCTTCACTCCCGCAAGCGAGCACGTGGCGGCCTCGTGCGTTGCACAGCCCGAACCTCGCGTTCGCTGCTGTGTATACCCGGCACGGTCCCCACAATAGCTACAGCCGCTATTCGGCCTTTGTCTCTCAATTGTCGTTGTCATCGCCATTCAAACCACGCACACCTGCGTGTTATGACGATCATACACCATTCCATTACATTCACGCCGGGAGACGCGGTTGCATGCTCACGCATGCCGACCGACATCTCCCTCACATACCGCTCTATCACACACACGGTCTCCCTTGCACTCGGCCGTTCAATCACGCATGCCACCTCCCTCACACACGTGGCTCCACTCACTCGCGGCTTTTCACTCACTCGTGCCATTTCCCTTGCACACACCATATCACTCACACACACGGGGGCACTCACCCGCAATGCCTCATCCACACACGGCGTGCTGGGAAGCATGCACCTTGGCACACTTGCCACCACACCACTCACATACGGGGTCGCTTCCACACACGAGGGCGCACTCACACCTTGCACCACACTGGGGATCAGTGCCACCACAAGGGTTTCCGGGGCCTCTATACCCCCCAAGCTCTCCATGCACCCGTCCCCTCAACTCCGCGAAGCACGACTGAACCCACCTGATCGTGACTCGCTTCAAGGGAGCATAGCCGCTCTCTCCGTTCCCGAAGGAGGCTATCCAACTGCTCGCACCGGGTCCCTACACGTTCTGTAAGCTCACCCCCATTATCCTCCACTACGTGTGTGTGTGTGTGTGTGTGTGTGTGTGTGTGTGTGTGTGTGTGTGTGTGTGTGTGTGTGTGTGTGTGTGTGTGTGTGCGTGCGTGCGTGCGTGCGTGCGTGCGTGCGTGCGTGCGTGCGTGCGTGCGTGCGTGCGTGTTCGTCACTAACCCCATCCAATTCACTCTCTTTCTCCCGTGTCTCTGGCAATACTTCCATTTCCTTCTTTGTCTTTGTTACTTCCCTCGTCTCCTTTTTTATTTGTGTCTCCTTTATCAGGGCCCGCCCAAATTGTTCCTTCATCCGACGAGTGGCGTCAATTAAGTCCTGCACCACCAACATTGCTCCTTGTGGTGCTGTCACACATCCCACCTTATTACGTTGTTCCACTTCCTGGCTCCTTCTGAGTCGTTCCTCCTCTCGGAACTTCCTGAGTTCTTCGTTCTCCCTCCGGAGTTTTTCAATCTCCGTGGACTCCAATCTTGCTCCCCGTTTTAGTTGTTCAATTTCCAACTCACATTGTTCTTGTTTTCTACCCCACAGTTTCTCCTGCTCTTCATTTTCCAATCTCATCGTTTCTTTCAATTGGCTCATTTCCTTCCTGTGTTTCATTCGCTGTTCTCTCATTACCCTTCCTTGTTTTCTCTCCTGTCTTTCCTTCTCCAGTTTCGTGGTTTTCTTCATTTGGTTCATCTCCATTTTGTGTTTCATTCGCTGTTCTTTGTCTATCTCCTCGCACTCCAGCCTCACCTTTTATTTCAATTGGTCAACCTCGGCTTCATGTTCCTTTTGTTTTCTTTCCCATTGTTCCTCTCGTTCTTCCCTCTCCAATCTCGTTGTGTCCTTCAATCTCCTGGTTTCTCCTTCCTGCCTCATTCCTTGCTCCTTCAACTTCTCGTATTCCAACCTATTTTTTTCCTTTTGTCGTTCAGTTTCAAATTCATACTCTTTTAGTTTTCTATTCCACTGTCTTTCTTGTTCCTCATTCTGCAATCTCGTTATTTCCTTTAGTTGGCTGATTTCCTTCTCCTGTTTCATTAGTTCTTCCTTCATTACTCTTTCTTGCATCTCATTCTTTAATCTGGCCTTCGCTTCCAGCTGTTCGATCTGTAGTGTGGTTCTTTAACGTTTCATTCTCCGTCCTTGTTCTTTCCTCTCTCACCATCCTCAACTCGTTTTGTAATTCCGTCTCTTTGTTTTGGTGTTTCTGTAACTCAGAAGCTTTCTTTTCCAATTCCTTTCTCATCTCCGCACACTCCGACTTTGCTTTGGCTTCGAATTGTTCAATCTGCTCAGTGTGGTTCCTTAACATTTCATTCTCTGTTCTCTTCCTTTCCTCTTTTAACATCTTCAGTTCGTCTTGTAATCCACTTTCTTTGTTTTCGTGTTTTAGTATCTCAGAAGTTTTTGTTTCTAATTCCTCCCTCAATTTGCATGCTTCTTCACTCATTTCATCTCTTCTTTCCACTGCTTCCCTCTTCAATTCGTCCCTTTTTTACTGTATTCATTTAGTTTTTTTCTGCCATTCCTTTCCCATTCTTATCTCCCCTTCCAGGATTTCTCTTTTAAACTGGCTTGTCCTTACCTCTCGCTTCAGTAGTTCCAATTCCCCATCTTGTTTGCGTTTTTCCTTTTCTAGCTTTGTTTTCCTTTCTTCTTCCTCCCTCAATTCTCCCTGCAGTTCTTTGAACTGTTCTGACTTTTCCAGCAATTCCTCTGTCCTTTCCTCCAGCTGTCTCTCTCCTCTTTTTATCTTCCATTCTCAGCTTTCTCTTTCCTGATTGCCTGTTCTCATCTCTTCCCTCAATTGTTCCAACTCCCCATCGTGTTCACATTTTTTCTCTTCCAACTGTATTTCCCTCACTCTCCCCTCCAGTTCTTTGAACCGCCTTGCTTCCTCCAAAAATTTTTCCATTAGTTGTTTTACTTCCAAGTCGTGCTCCTTTTGTTTCTTTTCGAACTCGGTTTTCCATTCTTCCTCCCATTGTTTCCTTTCCTGGGAGATACCAATCTGCTGTTCCTCTATTCTTTTGTTCAGTTTGCTCTTCGCATATTCCAACTGACGGGTATAAAACACTACCAAATTCTTTTTCCCACATAGTTTGTCGAATCTGTTGGCCAAGTCATGTTTTTGCCACCGAATTCGTTCCAGTAAATCGTCCAATCGCTGTGTCCCCGCCGTACACGTAATTTTTCTGAAGCTCGTCCGCGTGCCGTTGTGACTCGTCCACTCCACTTTGCACCTCCTTGATATATTCTTCATAACGCTTCACCTTTTCCAAGACATCCCCCAATTGTGCCTGAAGCCTGCCAATGCTCGCATCGTCATCCTGCCATGGCACATGCCGTGACCACGTGGCTTGAACCGGTGACTGGGAGCTCACGCCTCGTGCTGTGCGGTGAGTTGTGCTATTAATATCAGCCCGCTCTGTGCTGCGCTGAGGTGTGATCGCGCTGCCATTGTGTGACTCCGTTTACCGGCAAAGTTCGTGCTCAAGCCGCTCCCACTGACCACAATTAGTGGTGGGGTTATAATTATAAAAATAACCGACCTGGGCCATGGATCCTACATTTCTACACATATACATTTCTCCCCCGGCACCCGCTCACCTTGAGACGCCATCTTATTTCTCGTAAGGGGTTAATTTAAATCGCTCGTAATTTGGAGGGAATCGGGGGTCGCTCCTCTCACCCCTGAGCCGATTCCCCGTGAATTTAGCTTGGAGGCGGGAGGGATTTGAATCCCACTCCCGGACACCAGTGTTGCGAATTCGCGCCCGCCGGCGTGCGATCGGCCGCTCGACTCGAATGGCGGCCGCCTCGCCCACCGGAACGGACAATTCTGTCGTGACCCTCTCGGAACAACGCCGGGAGCTAGTCACGGGTGGGGGTTTAACCCCACCACGACCGTGCCAATTGCCCACCCGCGCAGGATAGGGTTGCTCGCCAAATTCGATCTACCTAAGTACCTGCGCGGATGGTCGACCGGGCGATCGTACCTCGCCGCAGGCCGACTCCGGACACGAACCGCTTAAGTGGTCTGTTGCGTGCTATCGGGATAACCGAGCGGTGTTATCGTCGGCCTCGACGGTTTCCGATTAATTATCGGGCGTTATAAGCCCACTACGAACCCTTTTACGTGAAGCAGGATGGAGGGTCAATAAAGAAAAAACGAAGCAAAACGGGAAAACAGTTCACACAATGCACATTTATTACGCGACACACGGAAAGCACACGTATACAGCCAAACACTCAAAATGCACCTATATCAGTAAAACAAAAGAAACAATGACGCAGAGTTACTACCGAATACGCGTACACACGGAAACACTTACACAGTTCTACTTTACAAGACACGGCGCCAACACACATTTACTCAAAAGCAAAGGAAAGAAGCCACCCTCATAGACAAGGGGGCAGACGGGCCTGTAGGCCAATATGTGTGCGGGACCTGAAGGAGCGGCCATGTCCGCGAGACCGGGAGGGTCCAACCCGCGTCCTCGTGACGCGTTGGTGGACGAGCCGCAGACGTGGCGGCGTGGCTGTGCCCCGACTCCGTGCTCCTTCGCGGATTTCGTTGGCACGACGTTTGGAGTTGGGTGGGAACAGGGCCCCCTTTGTTGCACTATCTCAGCGCGGGGGAAAAGGGGGAATTGTTGATGCCCTGAGGGAGGGAGAATGGCTGGCTGGCTTGGGTCCCGCGACGAACGATCCCCCACCGCGACCTCGTCGCCGACCGCCGTCCTTCTCGCTTTGGACCCGAGCTCCTTGGCCTCTTCCCCCAACTCTCCTCAGCCGACTGCAGAACCCAACTCGGTGCCTTCGCCACCCGACTCCACTCTCTGCCACACTGTGCTGCTGCCACACTCTGCTCGATGACTCTCTTACCAAAACTCTCACTCTCTGCCTTCTAAACTGACTGCCACGATTCGCCTTGCGCTCGGCGTTTTATAGGCCGGCAGGAGAAACAATATGCAAATATCCGGATCAGGATGAGCTCGGGGGCGGAGCCACGCTCGCCAATTGGACGGAGGAGAAGTGGGCGTGAACCTCCCCTGATCCTAGAATTTGCATATTTCGATTTCACACGGACGTGCCTGGAGGCGGGGCCAAGCCGCTCCGCGCTTGCTGATTGGACGGATCAGAAGTGGGCGTGTAGCATTCTTGATCCGAATTCTCCCTCGGAAAGGCCGCTATTTGCACTCGCGGCTCAGTGCGTATCACTTGAACGAGCCCAAGACAGCCCGACACTCAGTGTTCACAGGTGGTGCGGGCATGGCCGTAGAAGGAGAGAGGTGAGGGTGGTGGAGGGTTTATCGGTGGTGGTTTGATGGTTATGGCAGTTGATTCAAAATAAAGATAGAACAGAAAAACGCCTAACTCAAAGCGTCGCAGCCCGAATGAATCACATAAATTCCCTCTGAACAACGGGTTTGGGGCTAACTACACATGTACTTAGAGTTATCTCACCTACGGGCCCTGAATGGTGGTTTGCGAATTTCCACAGCCGTAACACTGTGTGTGTGTGTGTGTGTGTGTGTGTGTGTGTGTGTGTGTGTGTGTGTGTGTGTGTGTGTGTGTGTGTGTGTGTGTGTGTGTGTGTGTGTGTGTGTGTGTGTGTGTCTATACATATATATACATATATATATCTATACATATATATATCTATACATATATATATATATATATATATATATATATATATATATATATATATATATCTATCTCTCTATGGTTATCTTCTGATGCTGTCGCTTAAACTTAGAAGAAGACGTCTCATGTTTGCTAAGCAAAAGCGAGCGTTTTTCCAATCTTGTATTCTTGACACCTAAACCTGGAAGGCGAAGTGGAGCAGACCAGCTCTCAACTGCATGTTTTGAAAGAATATGGGCCTGGAGACAGAGGAACTACACACAGCAATTCTATATTGAGAGGAATGTAGCTGAGGATCATTGTCATCTGAGTTCAGCCTATGAGTCGGCTTGAGAAGAATAAATATATACGTATGTACAGGAGTGGTTACCCAGCACTGCCCAGCAATGGGAGCTTTTCCCGGCAGTGGTTTTGGGACGTATTGGTCATTGAAAAGCGATGGAGTTATTAGCCTTATGGTGTTTACCTTTTGCCTGCGGGCTTGCGGCAGCATTGCCTGACAGGTCAGGTGAGGTATGGGAGCAGCGCACTTTCTGTCGGTTCTCCAGGGGCCTCTGGCCATCCCCCAGGCAGACGCCTGACCCATCCGCATCTCCTTGAGATGCTGATCAACCTGCTGCAACCACGAGGCACGTGGTCGGCCTGTTGGCCTCCTCCACTCACGTGGCTCCCTCGCTGAGAGAATCTGTTGAGCAGGATCAGCGTCAGGAAAACGAGTCACATGTCCATCCAGCCGCAGCTGACGATTACAGACTTATGCAGTTAACAAATCTCATTTAAGTCTCTCAGCAACCGCTCGTTGGACACAAAGTCTGACCAGCAATAGCCAGGCATTCTCTGAAGAGTCCTGTTCCCAAAGGATATAAGTCTCTGTCTCAGATCCCTGGTCAGAGTCCAAGTCTCACATCCGTAGAGCAAGACTGTGGAAGTACCAAGGACCTGAAGACTCAGATTTTCGTCGTCCTGCACAGGTACCGACACTGCCACACCCCATTATCCAGCGGAGGCATGACTCTCACTGCCAAGGTAAGTGAATCTCTCCGCGACATCAGCATCATCACCACAAACAGGTACAGATAGGATAACAGCATCCAATATGTCATTGAAAGCCTGGATCTTAGTTTTGACCAAGGAAACCCATAATCCCAGTGGCTCCGATTCTCATTCAGCACCTCGAGGGCCCCAAAAGAATATCTGGAGTCTCTGCAAAGATGACTGCATCATCTGCGAAATCAAGGTCAGAGATCTTGACATTCCCAAACGATGCACCGCAGCTTGATCTCTCCGATCTCCTCCCCAGAATGCAGTCCGTACAAGCGCTGAAAAGTATGGGGGGCAGTACATACCCCTGACAAACTCCAGTAACACCTGGAAATAAGTCAGAGATGGTATCACCTTACTTGGGACCGTGTGTTTCTTTGGTAGTTGCGACCCTACATCCCAAATTACATTTTATAGCGGCCTTTGGTGGCCTCAAAACGGACGTCAAGTCCGGCATGTGTAGCTGACAACCTTTTCCAGTGGAACTAGGCCCTGCCAGGAAAATGTGCCCCACACCATTGTGGAACCACCAGAACCTTTTTTTAATGTTGGAACCAGGCACTCGGGGTTATACAATTCCCTGGGCTGTCACCACACATGCACACGTCCATTTGTCAAGAACATGGTGAAGGATGACTGAGACCATGTCACTTTCCTCCATTGCTCGGCAGTCCATTTCCTATGTTCCTTGGACCACTGCACCTGCAAACAAGCGTTGCCAGGTGTTAGGAGCGGTTTGTGCATCACCTCTCGCCCCCACCTCATGCCATGACGTCCCTTGCTCCTCCGCACTTGCTCACCATTGTGCGCAAATCATCCTGATAGGCAGAGCGACCCCGCCTTGACCCTTCCCCCCATATCTTAGAGGCAATTCAATTCAATCATCACGACGCTTGTTTTCGTTTGCTCCTATGCGTGTGCCTGGCAGCCTTGCGAATGTGAAAAAGACAAATAAAGGACAGATTGCAGAGGGAGAAATGGTAAAAAAGGGGTCAAAGGGGTTGATAATTTTAGAAACGGACACAGATTGGGATGGGTAGACGTCATCTACCTATTGCATGAACAATGCATATCTAATGTTACAATTAATTACTTTACGCTAATGAAAGACATTCACTGTTTAAAAGGAAAAAAAAATATTTTCACAGTCTCAGGCTCATAGTAGAGCTGCCACACAAACGCACCCTAAATCTCACACACACACACACACACAGACACAGACACAGACACAGACACAGACACAGACACAGACACAGACACAGACACAGACACAGACACAGACACAGACACAGACACAGACACAGACACAGACACAGACACAGACACAGACACAGACACAGACACAGACACACCTCACACATGGGCGTACATCCGAATACAAGGGAAGGTATTACGTTGTGAAAAAAAATATGATTACCGTAAAAACTACATGGGACTGGGTACTTACTAGCCAAGTGTGCTGAATCAAGTGTTGGGTTAACACTGTAGTTGAAGGAAGTTCATGTTGCACTTCCTTGGGGTCTTGTTGCACTTCCTTGGGATATTTGAATAAATCCTGGATATCTGTTTGCTTTTCTGACTTCTGCCTTTTTTTGCATAAAAGTGGAGGGCAAAATTGATTTTTTTTGTTGATTGAGATTTGTTGATTTGTTGATTTTTGTTGATTTTGTTTTGTCAAAATTGATTGATTGAGAAGGCTATGACATCTGGATAACTGTGTAATGCTCATCAAACTACTGGGTGACCACACATGCTCTGTGGATGGGTACATTATCATCCTGGAGGACACCCCTCCTGGTAGAAAAAAAAATGCTGCAACTCAGGGTGAAATGATCACTTAGTATCATTAAGTGGTGATTGGCATTGACCTTGCCTTCTAAGGGAATGAATGCACCCAAACCATGCCAGGAAAATGCGCTCCATAATATTACCGAACCACCAGAACCCTTCACTGTTAGAACCAAGCACTCAGGATTGTTGAGTTCTTTATGTTGGAGTCACACGTGCACTCGTCCATTTGTCGAGAACATGGTTAAGGATGATTCCTCTGACCACATCTAATTTCGCCACTGCTCAGTAGTCCATTGCCTGTGCCTTTTGCACCAATGGACTCACAAACTTGCATTGTCAGGTGTGATGAGTGGTTTGTGCACTGCAACCTGACTATGGTATCTCATTCGGTGGAGTTCTTGGTGGATCGTTTTTGATTAAACTGGATGCTTGCGCCCCAAGTTGAAATTTATAGTCAATTGATCTGCAGTTGCTCACCTGCTTAGCCGTTCACTTCAAATTGATGCATGGATATCACGATCCTGGAGTATGCACTTCCACCCACTGTTTCCCTTTGCTGATGATCTATCCCTCGGAGTCCCATGGCAACATCACCTGAGACACCATTGCTCTTGAAACAGCAAGTTGAGCTGTCTTTGTCACTGAAGCTCTTGCCAAACACCCCAACAATCACCCCTCTTTCAAAGTCACTGAGGTCTACTCTTGTAGCCATGCTAGGCATAATTATAGGCAACCAGGCTTATGCAGCATTTTTATACATGATACTAAGCATGCCTGAATGTTATTTGCCAAGTAACACATGAGCCCCACCTGTGTGGAAACCATTGCTTTCAATATACTTGGTGTCCCTCATTTACCCAGGCGTTTCCATATTTTTGTTCACTACCTGTACATTTTGGTATGGTGGGGTTTCATTAAAGGTTAATTATAGTTGAACAGTTTTTTGAAATTTGCCTTCCTGCAGATGCCAGCGTATTAGGAAAGCCTTTGCTGGGACACACAGATTCGACGTGGGGTCTGGCGTACAGTAGCTTGCGGCGCCGTCTGTTGTCATGCTCCGCTGATGGCACTGTCCGCCTGTGGGATCCGACGGATGCTTCACCTTGCCTTAGCATTTTCAACAGTGAGAAAGGTAAATTGCAGCAAGAGAGAACCTTGTGAAACAGTCTTTTGACGTGTGTTTTAGTTTAATATCATGCTCCCTGTACATTGAAACTTTTATATAATCTGGCCTTTCAATGGAGCAGTATCCACAAACATGGCTTGCAGTCGTGATGTCAAAAGTAAGCAACAGCCTGACCCAACAAACACCGATAATCCCTCATTGAATATGTTTCATAGCACTTTTCATTGAAAAACAAAATCTCAAATCACTCTACAAATAAGGAAGAGAAAGATGTACAAAGAGAAAGATGTAGAAACTATAGAAAGATGAGATTTTTTGAGATATTTAATAGCTGCAGTTGATGAGTCTGTGCCAACTGAAGAAGCAGCGAATTCCACAGTAAAGTTGGTTGGGTGACAAGAACAAGCCAATTTTGATGTGGTTTCCGTCCAGGTCCAGATCCAGATCCAGCCGAGAAATGGGATACAAAATGTAAACTGTTCAGCCTGGCAGAGGTATGTGCTCTACCGAGTGCTGTTCTCATTAGTGTTGCAGCAATCCAAGCATGACTTCAAGAGTATGAACCAAGAGTATGAAAAGTTTGTTGTCCTCTTGTTTAGGTGTGAGTGCATTTGGACGATGTCGTGCAGATGTATCAAAATATGTTTTTTAGATTTTAACATTGCTCATTAATGAGCAATGGAAATATGCATTTATTCGTTTTCTTTTTTTACAGAGGTGATGTATTTGTGTACAAAGTCGAGGCTCATGGAGGAATGAGAACAGCTGTTAGAACCCTAACAGATTAGGATGTAACCGAACAAAAGGACAGTGGAAAGAGACGGGGAAAAACACACAGACAGTGGGGTTGAGGGACAAAATAGAGGGAGGATTAGACAAGTAATGGTTGTGGGGAAGAACAAGGGTGGCCTTGAGGAAAGATTTGGAAGGAAAGGTGGCCATTTAGAAAGAGGTGGCTTTGAGGAGGGTTAACAGGGGTAGAAAAGATCATAGTTTTGGATTGGGGATGATCTGAGATGGTAGTGGTAAACAGCTGTCTTGAAGAACTTGAGGGAACAATGACTGAAGAGAATGTGGAAGTGGATGCACAGCCAGGAAAAAAAAAAGAGGAACAAATGAGTGGAGGTGAGGAGTGATCCTGTATTTAGGGAGTTTTACCAACAGGGGGTTGATGGTGGACTATGTGAACCCTGCAGAAACCTGGAGGGGACAAAGCACGGAAAGAGCAGAGAGTCTGGTCAGGTATGGAGAGCATGTGCCTGAGCAGCACATTGCTGTGTTCACTTTCCAGCGGTACTCCAGGGGCCTCCGTCTGGCCATCCCCCAGGCAGATGCCGAGCCCATCTCCATCTCCGTGAGATGCTGATATACCTGCTGCAACCACGAGGCACATGGTCGGCCCATTGGTCTCCTCCACGCATGAGGCTCCCTCGCTGAGAGAATCTGGTGAGCAGAATCATCATCAGGAAAACTAGCCACATGTCCGTACAGCTGCAGCTGATGCTCATGGACTATGTAGGTAACAAATTTTATTTGAGTCTCTCAGCAACCGCTCGTTGGACACAGTCCGACTAGCGATAGCCAAGGATTCTCTAGAGAGACATGGTACCAAAGGCATTAAGTCTCCATCTTAGATCTCTGGTCAGAGTCAGTCTTGCATCCGTAGAGCAAGACTGGAAGGACCGAAAGGACCAAGGACCTGAAGACTCAGACTTTTGTTGTCCTGCACAGGTACCGACAGCACCACAACCCATGATTCAGTGAATCCATGACTCCCCAGGCCAGACCCAGATGTCAATTGACCTCTGGCTCACAGCCAGCAGAGAGATGAATATCACTGACAAGGTAAGTGAATCTCTCCATGACCTCAACACCCTCGCCACAAACAGGTAAAGACAAGGTAGCAGCATCCAATATGTCATTGAAAGCCTGGATCTTAATCACAGCGGTTCTTACTCCTCATTCAGCAACTCAAGGGCCTCTTAAAGGGTATCCATAGTCTCCGCAAAGATGACTGCATCATCTGTGATATCAAGGTCAGAGATCATGATATTCCCAAACGATGCACCACAGCTTGATATCTTCGACAGAATCCAGTCTATACAGGTGCTGAAAAGTGCGGAGGCCAGTACACACCCCCTGGCGAACTCCATTAACAACTGGGAATAATATCTCCACATCTCGCATCACTCTCAGTCCCAGAGTATACTTCAGACATCAGATTGATCAGATTTGGTGGCACCCCACGAAGACCAAGGATCCTCCCAGAGGGCATCCCGATTCACTGAATTAAACACTTTGCAGAGATAAACATAGGCTGAAAGCAACCCCTGCCAAAACTCTCCGAGGGATGGGCTTGCAGGAACGTAATGCGCAAATTCCCCTGTAAGCAGGCTGCGAATCACTTGACGACAGGTGATGCTCTACCCCTTCACAGATTCCTCACACATTGGCCTCCTTGTCTACCCTCAGCACACATGCAGTTTACGACCTCAACTCGCTGAGCAGCTCAGCTCTGCCATTAATCCTGACACTGGCTGGCTGGTCAATGGTATGGTGGTCTCGGTGGTCAACATCAATAATGGTGGTCTTGAAAGCACTCCACAACTTTTCAGCATTCCCAAAGCACCCAGAACCCCCTCCCCCAAATCCCCACTCAGCCTGTTCGTAAACATCTCAGCTACCCTCTCATCCTTGAGCTTGCCAACATCCAGCTTAGGATGGGATGGTACCATTCTCCTGGATTTAAGCTACAAATTTAGAGTTGCTACCACAAGCCTGTGGTCAATATTGAGGAGCTGAGCACTCCGGTAGACCCTGCAGTTCTGGATCATTCTCAGCGACCATCCCGAACACAAGGTCAATCTTCTTTGCTACATCACCAGTGTTGGAATACCAAGTCCAGCGATGAGCCTGCGGGTGCTGAAACCATGAACCAGCCACGCTAAATCCATTGTCACTGACCTTCTAAAAAAAAAGTAACCCAGGAGGATGTTCGCAGACACAGTTAGGCACGAGATCTGGAATGCCGTTGGCTGACGAGGAGCTCCTCCACCCTTTGATGCAAGACCAGAAAGGAGATGGTAGAAGCCAGGGAGACCACTGACCTGTCTGTGTTGGAAAAGTGATAAACCCATTGACTCAGCTTCAGCACGGGAGATTCCAATGATCTTGAAAGCCTTGGTTTCCACTGTGTCAAGCTGAACAAGGTGTGAGGTCGGGGAGCCAGCCCAGAGTGGAGAGTAGTACTCTCTGTCAAGAACCTACCACCCTCTGCTCTAACTGCAGTACACCGAGGGATGGGCTTGCAGGAACGTAATGCGCAAATTCCCCTGTAAAGCAGGCTGCGAATCACTTGACGACAGGTGATGCTCTACCCCTTCACAGATTCCTCACACATTGGCCTCCTTGTCTACCATCAGCACACATGCAGTTTACGACCTCAACTCCCTGAGCAGCTCAGCTCTGCCATTAATCCTGACACTGGCTGGCTGGTCAATGGTATGGTGGTCTCGGTGGTCAACATCAATAATGGTGTTCTTGAAAGCACTCCACAACTTTTCAGCATTCCCAAAGCACCCAGAAACCCCTCCCCCAAATCCCCACTCAGCCTGTTCGTAAACATCTCAGCTACCCTCTCATCCTTGAGCTTGCCAAAATCCAGCTTAGGCTGGGATGGTACCATTCTCCTGGATTTAAGCTACAAATTTAGAGTTGCTACCACAAGCCTGTGGTCAATAT
>NC_140967.1:65172914-65185414 GCF_056783735.1 Eptatretus burgeri
TAGATTTGATGCGAGGTAGGCTAGTGGTGTTCCCATAAACTTGTAAGAATCTAAAAACCTAATACGAGTTAAAGGTTTTGTGAATATCATTTTTGAAAATGAAATATACTTTTGACTTGTGTTTGTTATAGCAGAAATATTCCCTGGTGTTTTTGAAAGTTCATTTATAAATAGATGTGTATCATAGTTGGCGCTGTTGTGAAGAAAGACTGGAATAAAAGAAGGTAATTTATAATTAAGATTACAACAGGAATGAGCGGGACCTCTATATTTACCAGTAAGATGACAATGGTCTCTAACTTTAGACTCCTTAATTTCCCCTCACAAATATGACAGATATTGTTCATTCTAAATTCTAATTTTTCTTCTTTGGTTAATTTCATCGGTTCATTTGTTTCTTTCATTAATTTAGTGAGTCTTATACAATCCTTTTCTAATCGTTTTACAAACTCTTGTGAAGCATTTTTTCCATGATAATGTTCAAGTTTGTTATACTTTTCTCCAACAGATGATTTGATATAATAACAGAAACCACAAGGAATATGTTTTTGATATTTATTTGTATATGGTTCTTTTGGATTAGGAGAAGCAGTATTTATCTTTTTAAGGATACATTCAAAATCAGCGTATATCACAAATGGGTGCATGATAGATTTATTATAATCTTCAAAATAAATCTTTTCACCAGGTTTAGGCATTGTAATTACAGCTGATTTATGATTACTACAATATTTTGAATGTTGTTCTAATCGTTCTTTTGTATGAAATGAATTAAGACATCGCTTACAAGGATATATTTTGTTTGCTGTTCTGAATACCTGAGAAGAGATTAATCTTGATAAATTATTGATGTATGTGTAATGTGAATTCTTTCCAACACTAAAATATAAAAGGTCAATGTGTGTTTCTTCATTTTTATAGTTGTTTGAAATTTTTAATATTTGAACTTTGTTTGTATCCGTTAATCCATATACATTAATAGAAAGATTATTCTTTTTCTCAAATTTAGGAATATCTGTTAATGGCATTGGGAATTTAAAATCTTTAATGTCCAAGGTATTCTCATATTTCATATATTGTTTTACTCTTTCTGAATTACATTTTGGTGGATGTAAGTGAGCAAGAACAGACCAGAGAAAACATTTATTATCATTGTTCTTAATATTAACAACTGCCTTCTTTAGTTTTATTTCTTTTGGTAATTCAATATAAGAAGAAGCTTTAAGAGGGTTTGATTTTAGAATGTGTATATCTAAAAAGATGATTTTTTTAATATTGAATCCACTTCCTACCACTGTATTATCAACATCCTCCTCTTGTCTTGATAGTTCTTCATAAACCCCACTATTCAAAAAATCTTGAAATGATGTTATAAAATGAAGATCTGTTCTCATATAAGGAGTTTGTTCTTCATCTTGTCTTTTCATATTCATTTTCACTCCCATATAAAACTTTAAAGTTTTTATTTCTTTTAATGTCTTTTTAATAAATTTTTCAACATCGGGTTTCACTATTTCAATTGATTCAGCTATTGATGATGGACCGGGTTCTCCAAATTGAAAAATCCTTATTTTTATATGCCCTTTAAATGCCTCATCAGTGTTTTTAATATAATAGTCTCCCTTTACTTTAAACTCATTTTTCTTGTGTTTTTGTGATTGAAGATGTTGATTATAACTACTCTTCAAAACATCCTTTGAACAGATATCACAATGTTTTCTTTCCAACTCAAGAGGAGATATTTGATGAAATAGATTAAATGTGTGTTTGTTGGTTCGGAGGTGTTTTCTATAATGTTTATATTTGTGATTACAAACATCGCAGTACGTTGTATTCACCATATTTATAGAATAAAACTTTGCTTAAACTAAAATTTTCTTGATGAAAATTTCGTTTAATTTATAGGTGAATCTGTGCTTAAAAACATTTTATCCTCCAACTTTTTCACTTAATAAATACAATGTTTCAAGACACAAAAGACAAGTTTCAATCAATCTCTTCATCTGTTAAAGATACTGAGAAATATGTCAAGGATGTAAAATTGAACAAAGATAAATATAACAACTATTGGATAAAAGCTATTATGGTAAATAATATGAGTTCTTCAATTTCCTTCAGTGGAAGGGCTTTTAGTATACCTGGTAGAACATCAATTAAAGTATCTCTAACAAAAGTTTCTCCTCTCCTTCTAGTAATATATTCAAAACTAGAAAAAGCAATGAAACAAGAAAAAGTATCAAAGAACAAAAACCTTATGGATGAAGCTTTAGAAAGAAAAGATAAGACCATCTGTAATATGCAAGGAGAAATTTGTATTTTTTCAACAACCCTAAAGATGTAAATCTTGATGAAATAAAGGATGTTAATATATCAGGTGAAATGACATTTCGTTCAATAGTAGTTAACGATAATTTTAAAATTACCTTTAATATAAAAAATGTTGTCGTTGAATCTGATAATGAAAAAAAGTATATCGATATCGATGGTAATATACAACTGAAAGTATAGATGAATTTCAGTTTAAGTAAAGTTTTACTTTATAAATATGCTAGACTTTCCTGATTCTCCATATGACAAATTTGAGAATTGTCCTGCGTGTGAAAGACGGGGATTAAACACAGAGTTAAAAGCCTATAAACAATGTATATTCTGTGATTATCTTCTAATTAATGATAATAAAAAATATAAAAAGGAAAATAATTCTTTTAGATTTACACCAAAAATGAATTACTTTACAAGATTGATTAGAGAAATGAATGTAAAGTATGAGGATGATAACACACCTTTCCTTACAAGGGAAGAAACTGAACGTATAAGAGAAATGTTCAAAGGATTGTTGTTGTATATTATTCATGGATGTAATTTTCAGGGAAATATCAACACAAGATATTGTATAAATAAAATAATGGATTATCTTGAAATTAAACCTGAACTTAGGATAAAATATAGAGTTTCTAAAAAAGCCAATAATAAATTAAATAACCTGTTTTTCAAATATATAAATGAATGATTTTTTACCTATTTGGGAAAATAAGATAAAATTTAACAACCATAAAAATCTCCCAAATTCATTAAGATGTCTCATAGTTGGTTCAAGTGGATGTGGAAAAACCTGCTTACTTTTAAAAATGCTCCTCACTCCCAACTTTTTAGATTATGATAATTTAATAATTTTCACAAAGTCGAGTTTTCAACCAGAGTACCAACTACTCTCACAAGGTTTTAATGCTGGTCTTCAAAAAGAAGATATAATAGGTTTATTTAAACGTCAAAAAAACCTAAATGATTATAACATTGAAGATATAATTCAACTATTTTGTGATACACAGAGATGTAAAAAGAAATCAAATCTTATAACTTGTATTCTTAGTGATAATACGGATGATATACCGTCTCCCCAAGATTTGGATAAATCAAACAAGAACCTCGTTATCTTTGATGATTGTGTTAATGAGAGAAACCAAACGGTAATGGACAGCTACTACACAAGAGGGAGACATTCTTCTTGTAATTGTATTTATCTTAGTCAATCGTACTTTCAACTTCCTCGTCGTTCCATCAGAAACAATGCTAATACTTTTATTTTATTCAAGTTAAATTCAATAGATATCAATAATTTTTGGAGAGATAATTGTTCTACATTATGTAGTAAAAAGAAATTTGAGGATTATATGAAGCACACGACTGAAAAATATAAATATATTGTTGTGAAACAAGATGAGATATTAAGGGATATATTTTTTGTTTTATAAACAATTACATATATAAATGACAACTATTATTATAAATCTTGTGGGTAAATCTGCTTCTGGAAAAAACTTTCATAAATCAAGGTTCTTGTGTAGTACAAATGAGAATATTGTAAATTTACTTAAAACACACCCCGTGATACGCATTGTATCAACAACAACTAGAGCAATAAGACCTGGAGAAGTAAAAGGTGAAGATTATCACTATATTTCAGTGGAGGAACATATGCGATTGAGGAATGAAGGACAAATATTTGAGGAGGTTTCTCTTGGTACAACAAAATATTCACATTGTAAGAGTGAGTTAAAGAAACTAAAATCTGGTGGTGTTGGGATATTAGAAACTAATCCAGAAGGAACGAGACAAATTATTAAATATCTGAGCGGAGTGAAGATTTTATCATTTGGTTTTGATGTTGATGAAGAAACTCAACACAAACGTATGAAAAGCAGAGATGCAAGGATTAGTGAAGAAGAAATTACAACTCGCATTAATGTTAATAAAGAATTTGATGAAATATTTAAAGAAAAGGATTTATTTGAACACATCTACTTGAATGATGAAGAAAAGGAAAATTTCCCTGTTGATCTTTACAATTCATTAAATGATATTTTACAATAAATAAATGGATACAAAAGAAAGAGCAAGAAGATTTAAGGAACATCAAGAGTTGGTTTCAAAAGTTGTAAAACAACAGGAAGACATAAAGAAGAAACGCAGACAGAAACTAACGGGCGAAGAAGCATTTGAAAAAATACAAGAGGAATCTTTTAAACCACTTTTAACAACTTCCAAAGCCAAAATGAAAGATGTTTCCACAGTTCCCACAGTAGAATATACTCCTAGAAAGCTTCAAATGTTAAAAGATTTCAGTCAAATGACGGAGGAAGAATTAGAGCATTTAGGAGAATTAGAATATGATGATGAAGGTTTATTTCAACAACTGGAAGAGATTAATCAACACCCTGATTATATTGTGAATGCTGTTCAAAACAATGAATATTCAGCGGATTCAAAAACCAAAGCAGGACTCATTCCAACAGAACAACCAGCAATATTTCATCTTGTTCAAGAAAAGGTATTGATATTTAATGATGAATTAAGGTTCTTAAGTTCTGCTCAACCCCTGTTAAACTAACTCCGAGATTAATGTTTCTTCTCACAAAAGATGGAAGACAAGGTTCAACTGTGAGGGATGAATCAAAGTATATTGATAAACCATTGGATATGGAAAATAATGATGATAGAGTATATATTGATTTGCTGAACACTCTAAATTATAAGGTTATTCTTTCTGGTAAAAGTAGGAAGAATGAGAAGGAGAAACACATTATTCAGGCTTTAAGTATCCTTGGTTCAGGTATTAGTTTTCTTCCAAATGACCCATCGCAATTAGTTAATAGACTGTTATTGTTGTTCGGCAGTAAGAAGGCTGGAAATAACAATTGTTTTAATGAAGCATCAGCCATTTTAGACCAGTTGATGAACATGAAAATAATTAATAAATCTCAATATAAAGACATTTTATCTCATATTAAATAAGATGAGAAGCACAATCCTGAGTTTTAATTTCACAACAAGCGACCACACATCTTCATTCCCATACCCACTACAACTTGACACAACAAAAGAATATGAGGCATCTTTATTGTCCATGGAGACTTATAATACCTTATTTAATATAACCGAGAAAAATGACAAGTTTAGTTATAATCCGGGAAGTGGATACAAAACGATAACAGTCTCACCGGAGCATACGAGATTTCTCAAATATCTTCCGAAATTGCTCGTCTTATGAAAGAACAGGGTGATGAACCAAAAAATATTATTATAAACATTCAAAAACATACTTCAAAATCAACGATTAAAGTTAAAAATAACTACAAGGTTGATTTCACAATTGATAATTCATTTAGAGAGTTATTAGGTTTCTCCTCAAAAAGATTGAAACTAATGGGACGTTTTACAGTGATAATGTCATTCAAATATCCTCAGGAATAAATTCGGTGTTAATTCACTGTGATTTGATTGATGGTGCTTATAATGATGGATTAAAAACAAATACAATATTTTCATTCAGCGCATACTCAACCCCAATTGGTTATAAATTCAATATGGAGCCTAAAAATTTGGTTTATCTACCTGTGTCAGGAAAAACCATACACAGAGTAAATTTTAGGATAACCGACCAAGATAATCGTGTGATCTCTTTTAATGGAGAAGTTATATCCATCAGAATTCACCTACGTGAAGTTTTTCAATAAATAAATACGATGGTTATTGTGAGGAAGCACGAGTTGGGAAAATATAAAATAATTACAGGGGATGGGATGTTCCTTTCCCGTACTACAAGGGTGAAGGTATGTATCTTGGTAGAGGATACTATAAACCTAAGAGACAAAGGGGTGTTGGACATCAATTTAGAGGAGATGGGATAATTGATACTCTCATGGGTATTGGTTCAACTATTCTTAAACATAAAGACCTAATTGGTTCAACTGCTTCTGCTGTGGGAAATGTAGCAGGTGCTGTAAAGAGTATAAAAGATGCTCAGAAAGAATCTCATAAATTACAAGCAATAAAAGAAATTAAGAAAGGTAAAACTCAGTTGTCCCCCAAGAACGACAGAAAATAATTCAAATACTTGGATCAGGGTTTCAAAAGTTTTAACATCTTTTTCCTAAATAAATACAAGTATGGAAGCAATTGATAGTATCTATGATTTGGATGATACTATTATTATCTCAAACTCCACTAAAAAAGAAGATTACTTCAAGGTAAATGCAATAACTGGAACAGACTGGAATACAAATGGTACAAAAAGTTTTGAAATAAATAATCAACAAACCTATTTGAATCTCTCCGAAAGTTTCTTGTTGTGTAAATTTAAATTCACTAAGGCTGGGAATAACACAAACGCTACACTTGTAAATGATTTCTTCTGGAAAATGTTTGATAGTGTGCGATTGTATATTGGAACACAAGAAGTTGAAGCGGTTGATTATGTCTCTGCTGTATCTGAAATGATGAAATTTACACTCTATACATTCAGTGATAGAATGGGAAAGGGGTCTGTCGAAGGTTTTATTCCTGATATGTCAACGGAAACAAACACAGACCCTGGATATATTCAAAGGAAAGGAATGTATAATGATGATACAAAAGCAGAAAATAGTTTTACTGTGGCAGTTCCTCTTAAAGGTATATTTGGATTTTGTGATTATGATAAAGTTCTGTATGGTCTTAAAATTAGATTTCAACTACAAAGGAATGATAATGAAAATAGATTGCTTTTTGGTGTTGGTAATGCTTTTGGTGATCAGAATAAATTTGTAATTGAGGAGATGAGTTGGTATATCAGTGAATATACTCCTAATCTTAAAACAGAAGAGATGTTGAATCGAAGACTTAACTCAAAGAAACCACTCAGTGTATCATACCTCAAAAGAAGATGTCAACACGTTAAACTCAATCAAACTACTTACACGTGGAATTTGGGTGTTCTGGAAGGAAAGCCACGATATCTGTGGATGATTTTTAAAAAGCCAGATGGTGATACTGCGACTGATAAGAATAATGCATTGAGTGATAATGCTAAGGTGAAACAACTTCGCGTTTCTCTAGATGGAACATTTTATCCACGAGATAGATTGGAAATTAATTGGGAAAAAATGATTTTGCTGAAGCATACAAGTCTTACCAAAAGGTGTGTGAAAGTAATGGAAATAAAGAACCTATTTTAGATATGACAGCATTTAAAAGTTTGTATACAATCTATACGTTTGACCTGAGCGCTCAAAAAGAAACTATAAAGTCTAATCGAGTGGATACTTCCCTATACATTGAAAGAGGAGAGAGTGAAGAAGTTGATACATATTGTTTGCTTTTGGAAGAAACAGAATTGCAGATTAATACAGATAATGGTGTGATGATTAGTCTCACATAATTTTTTGTTAAATAAATGAGTGGCAAAGTACCAACTGGGGTATATGTTAATCAAATCAATCTTCATAAACTATCATCTTGTGTTCAAAATCAAAAGCCTTGTACGATTAACGTTAATACAATTCAGAGAAAAGGAGCAGTAAGAATTGATGTTTTGCTCACAAGAGAACAGGTTAAAATCTTGAATGACACTGGCTCACTTAAAATTAAAATGACAAAACCAATGTTGAAAAAATATTCAATAAGAGAGACGAGTGGAGGATTTCTCCCATTTCTAATTCCTTTATTTGCTGGTTTAAGTGCGGTTGGAGCATTGACGGGTGGTATTTCAACAGCGGTCAAAACTGCCAACGAAAGGAAGGCTCAACTCCAGGCTCAAAAAGAATTGGAAAGACATAACAAAGAGTTGGAGAAACAAATTAGTGGAAGTGGTGTAATTGTAGATTTTGCTGAAAAACTTGAAGGTCTGCCTGATAAAGCGAGATTGTTAGTTGGAGATATGCTTTCTTCTATAGCACAAGCAGGTGTAAAATTAACGAAAAGAGGTAATGGATTATATCTTTCTAATAAATAAATGAGCATTGATGAGTGGTTGAAAGAATTTGGAAAGAATACAACATCAAATTTACAACTTGCCAAATATTGTAAGAAATTAAAAATTCATAATGTGGTTATTTGTATGAGAGATGAATTAACAAATGTGTCGAAACATACAAAGAATATTATTATGAACTTAGAAGATAATGATGGGAACGGTTCTCATTGGGTTTGTATTTTTAATAGTCAAGACAAATATTATTTTGATAGTTTTGGTCTTCCACCACCTGTTGAAGTCATAAAATTCTTACAGAATGGTGTTTATCAAACATTTCAAGTCCAAGAATTAAATTCCAAGTGTTGTGGTCAATTATGTCTATATGTGTTATTTCAACTCAACAAAAATAAAAAATTTTATGATATTATTTTTAATCTAATATAAATGACTTATGTTGGTAAAGATGGTTCTATCTTTGGTGTATCTCAAGAACTGGATATTGATTTATCAAATTATTACACAAAGGCACAGGCTGAACGACATAAATATAATATAAACAAAAATATTAACATGAAAAATGCTTATAAATTAAAAAATTATCCAAGCCCGACTGACGCGAATGACTTGGTGAGATTAAGCGATTTATCACAATATATATACTTAAATAAAACGGCTGTGTATTCTAAAGATACAGAAGTGTTGATATTATCTCCAGGTCATACAGAATTCACAGTTCGAATTAAAATAAATTTTTATAAAGAAGGGCGTATCGTTTGTATGAGAATAGAACAATGGGGGTATGATATGAATGATTTAGGGTATAATTGGTCATTTAAAATTAACCTCGAAGACCTGGAACAATTAAATCAGTCTCGTAAGGAAGAATATTATCCACTTGGTATTGAGAATGAGTTTTGTGGGGCTACGATTAGTAAACAACAAATAAAAGAATTTAATAAGGGTAAATATAATAATGGTTTTGCCCTTGTTTATCTCATGAAAACAGAAAAAACAGGATTATATATAATAAGTAAGGAAATACAAAATGATTTAACTATGGGAAGATGGGGAGGTGTTTCGTGCCATAATATTATTCTAACATATATTTCTAATACATAAATGACAGCAAGAAGGCTTCAAGAAAATTATCATTTCTGTGTCCAAGCATACCTTCAAGAAAAGGGTATTCGGTATTTTAATAAATATGTTCTACAACATAAGAATGAGGTATTTTCAATAAAAGATTGGCATTATGCTGATGTTGATAAACCGACAACTTTAGATTTAATTAGAATGTTAAATAATGAAAAAATTATAAGGTTAAGAAAAGGTAAGGCTCTTTTAGAAATTCAAAAGAAATTTTATTGGTTTCCTGTTGTAAAAAATTATTTTGGATACAGGAATAACAAGAAATCCTGATGAATATATGTATAATATTCTATGGGGTGTAAACGATTCAAGTATAGTAAGGGATGAGGAAGGAGTTGAAGAAGAGAGGGAAGAGGAGGAAAAGGAGAAGGAGGAGAGAGAGAAGGAGGAAAGAGAGAATAGAGAGAGGGAGGAAAGAGAGAAGAGAGAGAGGGAGAAGAAGGAGAAGGAGGAAAAAGAGAAGAGAGAGAGGGAGGAGAGGGAGAGGGAGGAAAGAGATAGAATAAATAAATATTAAAGTACGGAAACCAGTGAGATCCAAAAAGAATAGAGGTATTACAGAAAATAACTCAACCCACCAGGAAGGAATACAAAGAATTAACAAGTCTATTTGCAATACTTTCAACAAAACTATTAGCATCGTCAAGCTATTCATTTTAATTCAAGTTTTTTCTTAAATAAATGGAGGAGAGAGTGAAGGCATTTCTAAGGATTCTTTATGTTTTAAAAATTAAGATTCAAATGTGCATGTTGGAAACTAAAAAGGTTTTTGCACTCTGCAGAAATTTTTCTCATAAATAAATGAGTTATTGTCTCAAATGTAAAAAGAAAACTAATACTAAAAATATTTCATATATTAAAAGTAAAAATAACAGGGTTATACAAAAAGGTATATGTTCGGTGTGTGGTTCAAAAAAATCAATTTATCTCCAAACACAAACTCGGAGGAGATATACAAAAGTTTTTATCAGGAAGTAAATTTACAACTACTGGAATACCAGGGGAATTACATCTTCCAGGTTATTCTTTCTGTGGTCCAGGCACAAACTTGGATAAAAGATTAGATGAGGCAGACAATCCTAAATCCTGGAGTAAACCAATCAATAGAGTTGATGAAGTGTGCATGAGACACGATATTGATTATGGGAATACCACAACGTTGGAAGAAAAGCATGAAGCCGATAGAGAAATGTTGTATAATTTGTCTCTGATACAAAATCCAACCTTGAGAGAAAAAGTTGATAGGTTCATCGTGAAGAAGATGATTAGTGCTAAATTGAAACTTGGACTTGGAAATTCAAAAACTTATAGGCTCTAATGATGCCATTAAGACTGAAGAGCAATTAGCTGATGAATTACATAAACCAATATTCACAAAGTTTCAGAGAAGGAAAGTTTATTCCAAGGAAGTTGATTATATCTGGTCTGCTGATTTGATTGAACTCAATAATGATAAGGGGTACAAGTATGCTTTAACTGTTATTGATTTGAGGAGTAGATATGCGTGGGTTGTCCCTTTAAAAAACAAAACAGGTAATACTCTTATGTTAGCTTTTCAACAGATATTTAATAAAAGTAAGAGAAAACCTAAGAAATTGTGGACTGATGAGGGTAGAGAGTTTTATAACAAGACATTTATGAATTTTCTAAAAAATAACAGTATTACATTATACAGTACCTTTAATGAAGGGAAGGCAGTTGTTGTTGAACGTTTTAATCGTACCTTAAAAGAGAGACTATATAAAAAATTCACACAACTCGGTTCACAACAATGGTCATCTTTTATTCAGGATATTGTGGATAAGTATAATGACACGATTCACACATCAACGAATATGAAGCCATCAGAAACATTTACAAAATTAAAATATGAAAAAGAGATTAATGTCAGAAAACCTAAGTTCAAAGTTGGTGATATCGTAAGAATATATAGGTGGAAATCTCATTTTGAAAAGGGTTTTACTGAACGATGGACGAAAGAACTTTTTAAAATTGTTGATGTAATAGATACAGTTCCTTGGACTTATAAAATATATGATTTGGAAGGGGAAGAGATTTTAGGTTCATTTTATTCACAGGAATTACAAAAGACAAAACTAAGCAGATAATACACCTTTGTGGACACTCGAGGGCCAAGTCCGAGGTGTATAACAGTATATAATGTGTGTCAAGGGGTGGACGTTCTTACATCTGTGAACCCCAAACACAGAATCCTCAACTGAATAGTCAAGGCTTAACTTTTGTTTGTGTGTGTGTGTGTGTGCAATGGGAGCAATAGGTTGGCGCTTCACTCCCTCCTACTATACACCGTTGTGGACACTCGAGGGCCAAGTCCGAGGTGTATAACAGTATATAATGTGTGTCAAGGGGTGGACGTTCTTACATCTGTGAACCCCAAACACAGAATCCTCAACTGAATAGTCAAGGCTTAACTTTTGTTTGTTGATGTGTATGTGTGTGTGTCCCAACCCTCACATTCAAAATCTCAACCCCAACCCTCACATTCAAAATCTCAACCCCAACTCAATCCTCGCCCAACACAATGTCTTTTTCAAAATGAGATTTCCACCTATATATATATATTTTTACGTTTTTTTTTCTTCTTCCAATTCTGTCTTTTAAGGCTTTCAGGTTTGATGACGTAGAAAGGGGGAGTAAGCCTGCACTTTCTTCCCAGAACGAACAATGTATATTTTTTGTTTTTTTCTCTTCTTCCAATTCTGTCTTTTAAGGCTTTCAGGTTTGATGACGTAAAAAGGGGGAGTAAGCCTGCACTTTCTTCCCAGAACTTTCTTGATCTTGCTCCCATCAAGCACCATCCGACAAAGAACTACATCGATAGGTTTAGATCCCAAAGAGTGATAGCAACTCCAAAAGTCTCCAAAATATAAATAAATAAAATAATAATAATAATAAATAAATAAAAGCCCCCAAAAAAGTTTCAAGTGTCCAACATAAACCCAACTTTCCAAGTCTTCAAGGTATAACCACATTCCCGTTGAGTTTCCAAGATATGTATCACATTGTGAGTTATCAATCCAGAACCCACATTTCAAGTATTCAAAGTAAAACCAACTTACAAAGTCTCTTAAGGATAACTCATTTACTGATTTTTTCAAAA
>NC_140967.1:65197914-65270414 GCF_056783735.1 Eptatretus burgeri
TATTCCACTTGGAATTTCCCCTCGTTCCACTCATAAATTGGACTTGCCATCTTCATTTGTTTTGTGTGGAAAATCATGGTGGAAGGAAATTGGCTCGACTCGGAACGTCCTTCGATTGCATGTTACTCTTTCGATTAAGGTATTTGCCATGAGAGACATCACAATTTCAGTCTGTGATCGCAGAAAGTGCTGCCGTCTTCACCTCCTCGCTGCATTATATTGCATCCTACTCCTCAATCATACCATCAAGCATCTCTGGATTTCCTGAGCTTGCACAATTACACATTGTTGCTGGTATAACGCATAAAATGCAAGGATGTCGTGCACCAAAATGCAAGAAAGAAACTCCGCATTATCGTAACCGTCGGCTATTTTGCTATGATGCAGCACAACCATGCAACACAGACAAAGCATCATATCCAGTTTTCTTGCAGCATTTCACTTGTGTGATGTGAATGACCGATAACAAAAATTTGCTTGAAATTTTGTATCATTGGTGATTGGTGTGAATGGGGTTCAGTGGGCAATGCCGGCATTTTTGGTGTGAAAATGGGTTCAAAACAGCGCTCCTTCCCATGCACCCAACGAGTACAACCACCAGTTTTCATCTCATTCTGTACAGCGGTTCTGGATGCATGAAGTCAAACAAATAAACAGTTTTATGATTCTTTTTATGTTCTTATTTGTTTACTGAAGGCAGGTTCAGTACTGCCGAAGCAGTTTCTTGTCAAGGATTATACTGGGTGGTTTACCATCTACCCTCCAATAATTAGTTAGGGCAGGCATTTGGAATTTGCCAGCGATTGCTCTCATATTCTTTGCGAAGGACACCTTGGGATTTTTAATGTCCAGCAGCTAATACTGGCAGATGAGACACCAGTTGAATGAGGAATGGCACACAATTGACTCACCGCCCCACCTGTGAAACGGTCTCTAACTCAGTCAGGCTTCAAGCCCAGGCTAGACAGCTTTGAGGTGAAGTATGATGATCTTGTTTGATAATTCCCCCACTTCTATGATGTCTATGGTTTTCCTGTGGAGAATTGGGGTATTTTATTCGAACTTAAATCCCCTCGCCTATATGTAACCTATATAGTGGTGCAATACGTTGCACAATTACATGGAGAATTTGCACCCACCCTCCCTCTCCCATCCCCAACCTGAACCACGAGGGATATGAACTCTATCCCTCCACCCATCTCCCCCAATGTACAACCATCAGTTTTAAACTCATTCTGTCCATTGGTCTAGGAATGCATAGAAACATACAAACAAGCTCACAAAGAGGCATTTCAAATTGCATGTTGTATGATATCATTATGTTCATCAGACTCATCCCAGTTGCCCAGTTTGAATCCGACGGGTGTCAAAACACCCACAACAGTCGACCCCTTCGAAAACTCCCCTGTCAGATCTAATTGGGAGCCTCAAAACGGCATCATGTGACTCAATCTAATTAAGCCAAACAACGTGAGTCATGTGTCATGGTCTTCTATGCGGTGTGGAGACCACAACCAATTATTCCCTTCATGGGTTCTGAGAAATCCACCAAATGAAGCAACCACCACAGCCAGAGTTCACCCAAGACAAAGTCTGGTTTCTTACAAGCAATGTTTATGGGGAAGGAAACAAAAGGAGCAAAACAGAAATAAAAACTTGCCAAAAGGTGACCACGTGTGACTTCTTTAAGGTCACACTGAGGTGAACAGAGCTGCTATCCACCAGGAGCGACTCCTTGAGGAATATCTGCCTACGAGAGATTCCGATGAGAATCGTTCTACCGAGTAACCATGAAAAATATGCGTTTGCCTCATAACGTCACCAAATGACGTCATAATGTCTCAAGCTTGACATATCTAGAAAGCACTCATCAAGGTGTTCAATTTGAGGTACTACACGATATGGTTCCTAAAACTTGAAAATTTGACCTTGGGGTCAAATATGTTTGACCTCAGGTGCTAACCATGAAGGTCAAGGCCAATCGCCACCAAAAATTAATCAGCTGAGCGCCAGACCATGAAGTTTGAAGACTATCCGATCAAAATTACTCAAAAAATAAGGGTTTCGTCGACTCCCCTGATTTGCGACAAAGTGACCTTGACCTTTGACCTTGACCTTCAAAATTTTGTGCACTGAAAGGGACCTCTATAGGCCTCTGATATGCGAAGTTACAAAAATTTCCAATGATAACTGTGCTCTGCAGAATTTTTTATATGTGATTACAGACAAACAAAAAACAACAAAAAAAAACAAGCTGACTAACATATCTTGCAAAAACTTCGTTTTGGCAAGATAATAAATTATGCAACCAACAGTTATAAATCCCATTAACCCACAAACTGAAAATGCACCCATGGTACCAACGAACGATCAGAGACCTTAATTACCTAAGTCCGTATGGGCCCTCAGACACACCACGTGAGATGGACAGAGTTGGGGACAGACAGGACAGAAGAGCATTTGGGCAAACCTGTCTGGCAGATGGACCCGACCAACCCTGACATCTCAAAAGTGAGACGTTTGTTGAGGAGAGGGTGAGAGGCATAACTGGCTGTGTGAGGCATGGCTTGGCTGAGTGATCGTAGTTTCCCCCTCAGAAATTCAGACCCGATGCTGGCTCTGGCTTGACGCTTCCCAATTTGTCCTCCATTCTTTTATCGCCCCCATCCTTTATAAACTTGTCCCCGCACGTCAACAATATTGCTTTACACCCATCCCCTTTCACTCACCATTGGCCGCCGCTCAGTCTGGTGGGTGGACCGACCGGAGTCATGCTGACCCCTCCCTGAACTCTCATCCCTCGCTTCAGAGACGTCAAGGCCACACGACGACGATCAAGTGACTTTCGCTCCTCAACTTGGGTTTCAATTCCTACCTAAACCTTTAAAGAGACATTTAGAACAAATTACATCGGTAACTAGAAGGGCTTTCTTCGACGTCACGTTGCCAGATATGTCTCCGCCCACATTATTACATCCTTATACACGTCTCATCCTTATCTTAATTTAAATCCCTGAACTCAGATTCAAAACGTTAAATAATTCCAAATGCCAGATCATGCGTCTGATCAGGTTGAAATTTAAAACATAATGTTACGAATTTGGAATTCAATTGCACACAACATACAGGTTCCCTTCGTCAGCTATGTCGATAAGTGCATGTTTCCTAAGATAGCTCACCTTTCATTGTTTAAATGTTCAGAGATCGATTAGATGCGCTGCGGATCGATTTAATAGTTAGGGAACGAAACAATGGAGACGTCCCTCTCCCTCTTCTGCAAAGAGGAAGAAGAACCCTGCCATCCCGTGACGTCAACAACTCCCTCCCACCCGTGGTTGAGCGGGGGGTGGATCAGGAGGGCATGAGTCACGCCGGGTGTGGGGGAAGGGGTGGGAAGGATAAAGAGGAGACCCTTTCTTTGTCCGTGTGGGAGTCCTGTGTAAAGAGTCCCATGGGAGTCCCGTGGTAGGGCTGAGTTCGTGGGAGTCCCGTGGCAGAGTTCGTGAAGAGTCCTGTTCTGAGTCCCGTGTGCAGAGTTCGTGTGCTGAGTCCCGTGGGAGGAGTAAGCTTTTTGCTTCGGAGAGAGCAGTCGTTCAGCAGGCCATCCGGTCCTGTTTGGCTTGCGTGGCTTGAGGCCTTCGGAAGCTTTTTTCTTCGGCTGGCTCAGTGAGCTTCGGCTGCTGCTTTGTTTTGGAAGGAACTTGAGCCAGTTGTTCGGCTCGAGCTGCGAGTGGAGGCTTCTTCCTCTCCTTCCTCTTCTTCTTGGTTCGTGGAGCTTTTTGTTCTCCATTTTGTTTCCCGGCTTGGTGCGACGGATCGGCCTCTTCTTGGAGTTGGATCCTCGGGGAAGCGACGATCGACAGGAAGGATCGGCGCCTCGTCTCACTGGCACGTGTTGAGAAGCGCGGGAGGATTCGCGGGAGCTCGGGAAGGATCGCGGCGATTGGATCCAGCTCGCTCTCACTGGAGCCCGGGTCCGGAAAAGTTGAAGACCACATGAGGTGGAAAGGCTCGAGTCAAGCTCTGAGTTTCAGTTCACCTGTCCTCCGAGCTGGAGCTCATGATTAAAGGCCTCAGCCACCATTTTGTGTGTGTGTGTGTGCGTGTGCGTGTGTGCGCGTGCGCGCGTGCGTGCGCGCGCGCGTACGTGTGTCCGTGGGCCCGTCTAATAAGTAGGAACTGCTGTTAAGTGTAATTGACTGTACATAATAAGTAGACAGTTGTAGTTCTTTTGTCGTGCTTTTGTTGCTTGTATAATTGCATACGTGTTTTGCCTTTATTTAATTGCATACGTGTTTTATTATAATAAATGTCTCTGTGTGAATGTAAACCTGCTCGTTGCGTCCATTCCCTCATTGACTGAACATTTCGTGTGTTGGGAGTTCGAAAGCCGTTGGTTTGCCGTAATAGGGGGACATTTGGACCAACGGTTCTCGGCGATTACGCCACTCGGAATCGCGCACGGACAGGCTCGCCTCGGCGGTTTGTTCCGTACGAGTTCCGTCGAGGGTGGACTACCCCGGTAGTTGGATCATGTGGTCATTTTGGTACATTGAAGATTGGCAATCGTCCCTACCCCACGTGATCTGCCGATTGGCGTATTTCGGTTCTTGTACAAGGACCCGTCGCTCGGAGTTATCCGGCCGCGATCAATATTCCGGGCGATCGGTCGGGCCGACTCGACTTGCGGCTCCGTTCAGAGCGGTCGGTTGGCGGCTGACCTCCCAGCCCGTAACAATATTTTCCCCATCACTACTATATTGTGACGGCTGTGGAAATTCGCAGAACATCATAAAGGTTCCTTAGATCAGTTATGCCGGTAAGAGAGTGTTCAGATAGGTTTCCCCACCATTGTTTAGAGGGTATTCTTCGTGTTAACCGTGCTGTAATCCTTTGAGGTAGTTTTTTTTCTTTTTCTATCGTTATTTTGGACCAACCACATCTTAACCACCATTACAACAACCACCTTAACCACAACGCCAACCATGCCACCATCACAACAACCATGATCGCCTCAACCATCAACCACAACCGAACCACCACCACCAACGTCGCTCTCAATAACCGCTTCACAGCAACCTCCACCACAACCGAACCACCACCACCAACGTCGCTCTCAATAACCGCTTCACAGCAACCTCCACCACAACCACACGCGCCTCTCAACAAACCACGCCATCCTCACCACTTTACCCCCAACCACCTACATCGCCTCACCACCTTCTCCACCCCATCAATCACCTAACCACCTTCGCAACCACAACGCCAACCACCAGCCATGCCACAACGACAAGCAACCACACCACAATCCCACGCACCAATGAATAGCATCTGCAAAAGCCAGCACAACGCGAGGAAAAAGACCAAGGAGAAACCTCCAATGGTGCGCAGATTTTTCCTGCCTATTTTCTCCGCGCCTGGTGTGGGGGAGGTGCGATCCGAGCAGATGTGAAAGGTGAGAAAGGGTGGGGGCCTCTTTTTGGGGGAATGATTTCCCTGGACCTGAACCAAGAATGATTTCTCTCGCCCCCCCCCCCCCCCGCGTGGCGTGCGGGGAGGGGGACGAGAGGGCATGCCCCTTTTCTAGAAGCTTCCCGCAGGAGCTGGAAGGGGGGCGGAGCCGAAAACGGGGAGGAGGCAGGCGTTGGAACCTGGGGAATAAAAGGGCGCACGAGACACCAGGTTCGTTCGTTGTTGGTCGTCGAGTCGTATTGTCTCTTCGGGGAAGCTTCGTCTCTTCGTGGCATTGGATGATTGCTGCTGCTTCGTGGTGGTTCGAGCTTCGGGTGCCTTCCCTCTGGGTGCCAAGTCGTGAGGGTTGTGTGCGGTGGTCCAGGGTCGAGGCGCGCTCGAGAGGAGAGTGCCGAAGAGAGCTCGCCGACCGTCGCACCACGAGGGTGCAGGTAACCAGCGTCGGTCTCGTGGGACCCATTCATTCAGCCAAGTCCCACGCCATAAAGGCCCATGGGCCCAGTCTGACCCCCCTGTCTGTGGGGGTGGTCTTTTCTCCTCTTTTGTGTGAATGATGTGGTGCCGTGACCAAAAGTAAACCTGTTAAGTGCCTGTGAAATAATAAGAATATTTGGTCTTCGTACTTTCCCTTGCTTTTGTTTGCCTTGCTAGTGTCTTTGTCCCCGTCCCGTTTATGCTTTTCTGTATACGTGCATGATTGTTCCATTGCATCATTGCATATACGTGTTTCATGAAAATAAATGTGCTTGGTTCAAATGTACTCCGTTCGTCGCGTCCTCCTTTCACCACATTGAAATGCCATCTTGCATCGCGGAATAAATAGCTGGGTTTTAAACACCCGTTATATAGAATCGGATCCGGCGAGGTCGGGCGATAATACCCGCTCGGTTATCACTGCAGAACGGAACAGACCGCTTCAGCGGTTCGTGTCCCAGCCGACCTGCACCGAGGTACGGTCTCCCGGTTAGTTATCCGCGCGGGTACTTAGGTATATCGAGATTGGGCGATTGACCCTATCCTGCGCGGGTATAAAATTGGCTCGGCCATGGTGGGGTTGAAGACCCACCCGTGACAGGGTTCCGGTGTTGCTCCGGAAGGTCGCGACTGAATTGTCCGTCCGGTGGGCGAGCTCGCTACTATTAGTGGAAAGCGGCAGTTCGCACGCCGGCGGGCGCGAATTCGTAACAATATCATAATTGTGAAGTTTTACGTCCATTGACAACGTGGTTCACGAGGAACAATTTTTTTTTTTTAATTTTTTGTTCAATCCAATATGGCTGCCATACCATGTGATGTATTATTTGTGAACACTGATATCCCCAAGGCTTGGGGAACATTTGGGTGAAGTATCCCCTCAATCTGTCAAGCCATTCTGGAGAAGAATATTTTTAAATGTTTATTCTTCAAAAAATCATACCTGCCAAACCATGTGACTTGTGATGTCATAGGTGGAGAACTCTTTGTTCCTCATGGCTGGGTGATCATACCTGTAAAGTTTCACCTCGATTTGTTCAGCCATTTGAGAAGAAGATTTTTGAAGGATTTTATGTTAAAATAATATGGCTGCCGAACCATGTGACCGATGACGTCATCAATTTTTTTTCTCGCATACAATTTAGCCGTTCGGATAAGGCGTTCGACGTATGCAATTACGACGTCATAACAAAACCACCTATGACATAAAAACACGTTTCCTCTGGGGAGTACTTGACATGTGCCAAGTTTCAATTTTTTCCCATTGAGCAGTTTTGGAGACAGAGGTCCAAAGTTTTTCCTTTTTTCCAAGATGGCTGCCACACCACATGACCTATGACAATAATTATCATTCAAACATTCAACATGACGAGTCACACCTTTGGTGAAAATTTTGTATCAATCTGATGGGTTGCAGAGAAAATTTGCACGGACGTACATACGTATGGACAACCCGAAAACATAATGCCTCCAGCGACTTGGTCAGCAGAGGCATAAAAACATGAAAAAGGTCAAAAGGGTTGGTAAATTTTGACACAGACATTATGACGGGTGGACATCGTCTATTACATAAACGACACATTTCTAAAATCACCTCGACCTCAATCTTTTCTACCCCCGTTAATCCACCCCAAACCCTCCTCCTTAAAATTCCCTGCTTTCCTTCCTGAAAGTCCCTGTAATGTCCATCTTGTTTTCCCCATGTTTCCCATCCCATCCCTCTCCCTTCCACAGATCTCCTAATGTCTCTGTTCCCCACTGTTTTGTCTTTCCCTCTCCTGCCCCTCTTGCTGGGCGTTGTGTTAGCTCTCGTACGAGCCTCGACATTGTATACAAAAAAACAAAAATTACTTTACGCTTGTGCGAGACATTCACTCTAAGGACACAACCATGCGAGATTAAGCATCTCTAACCCACGAGGAGTCATTTCCATAACAATATGGCAATCAAAAACACGTATTAGTACATATATAACTTTAAGCAAAGGCCTAACTTTGCCATCCAGTGCTTTAAATGTGTTCTTCATTGAAATGAGTGTGCATGACTGATAAAATGTTTTTTTTTTAAACATTGTACAGTTGCTTCTTCATTTTGGGTTTGGGTAAAGCGTGATTTTTGTTCCGTCTTTTTATTATTATTACTTCTTGAATTGCAATGAAGACCTCGCCTGCAAATTGCTTGTCAATAACCTTTTCAGATGCACCTCTGACTAATCAGATCAACAGTGTGGCAAGCCATCCCACGCTGCCCATCACTGTAACAGCACATGAAGACCGGCACATCAAGTTCTTCGACAACAACACGGGTGAGATTGTTTGGCCAGATTATTGTTATTATTATTATCATTTTTTTTTTTTTTTTTGAAATTTCACTGAAAACCACGATGAATACAGCACACAGCATGCAACGTTGTGGGTAAACACTTGAATATTTTGTTGTAAAGTATTGTTATGGACTTGGGGTTTGGGGATAACCACAAGGAGAAGCACTCTGGTTCCTCCCAAACACCCGGCCCTGTAGGCCGACTTTCTGCGGATAACTCTGCGGTCCGTCTGGTTACAAAGCAACCACGAACGCCAATTTTGTCAGCTCCAACAGGGTTACATGTCTAACACCCTTCACCTTAGGAGCTGACTAGATTAACCGAGTTTCATGCCCTCAGCATACACTCTTACTGCCGAGTGATACAGTGAGTGCACACTGGCTCACGAGAGCAAATCACATGGGGTAAAACTTCCCGCCTAACAATCATGCGGACTGTGCCGATGGAGGAAAGGACACGACGAGCAGGTTGAACTGGACAATTGACATGGGTTTATTTATGGGGAAGTATGAGGAAAAGCATGTGGAACAGCAAAGACAATACAAGGGGTTTATTCACAGCAGGGTTGTCATAGAGCAAGGATATACAGCTTTCATGTGGTGTGGCAAAAGACATACAATGATACCAGTTCATACAGTTCAGAGACAAAGAGCAGAAGTAACCCGGAATATCTATCTTGCACAGTCTTGAGTTAACATAACAGGTGCCATCAGAATAACTCTGCGGAAGGATAGATAAGTAAGAGAGATAAGGAAAGCTGAAGCATTGGCAGCCTATGGCTGACCTGGCACATCCATGCAGGCACATGCTAGTCCAAAGTGCAGGGAGGGTAAGGGGTGGAGGGGTGATTCAGAGCAAAAGCAGGGTTGGGGGGCATCTGGATAGCGTGATGGAGGTTTGAGTGTGATGCGCTGTCGGGTGTTTAGAGTGAGAAAGACAGTTGTGCGAGTCACTGGTCACTCTAAAAAGTGCAGTTGTTTGGGCTTTGCCCTCGCTGCTAGCTGTTGTGCGTCCATAGTGGATGAGTCAGAAAGGAGAGAAAGAACATGTGAGGATCAGAACTACCTATCATCAATGATTGCTGATTTTTGCCTCTCACTCAATACTGTGCCCGGACTGCTTGGCGCTTGGTCCGCTTTCTCCATTCCATTTGGCAACAAGCATCACAAACTGTGCGGTAACCACTCCCTCCCGCAGCAACCACCACCAGCTCTCGCTCCACCAGCTCTCTACAGAAACAAGCTCTTGCTTCAGCGACCAGCATCGATGCTTTAGGGCCGCGTGGGGGGGGGGAGGTGGAGGTGAAGTTGGGAGAGATCAAGGGTGAATCCCCATCTCGTGTGGGGGTGGTTCTTGGAAGCATGAGTCAAGTGCCACTCTCTTTCCTCTGATTGCGGCGTGCTCATTGGTCCAGACGCGCTCCGGGGTGATGCGCTCTTGCTGTGCTAGAATCGCCCTCAGTTGTCCTCCGACTGTGCCATGCATGGAACAAGTAATAATGAAATAACTACCTCGGGAACCACTATATGTTGTGTGCCATTGTCTTGGGGTCTTGGTTCCCCGAACCGTCACAGTATTTTGACATTGATTTCCTCACTTCCCCTCCCATTGTTCTCTCCAGGAAAGCAAATCCACACCATGGTGGCACACTTGGATGCTGTTACCTGCTTGGCAGTCGATCCGAACGGACTTTATCTCATGTCGGGAAGTAAGTACAATGCACAGTAGATGTTGTACTTCTTGTCTTACCGACAGCTATTATCAACAAAATCTGAAGCGGCATGGCTAATCAAAGCATAATGCAGAATGTGCTTCGTTTTTGTTTTTGATAACGTGCTTTGGATTGTCCAAGTATCTTTCGGTATTTGTTTATTTTTGTAATAAAGGGTTTGGATTTGACAAAAAAACAGCATCCGTTCGCACCCAATGCTCATTTAGACAGAGGATGGATAAACCCCATTGGGATGTCTCATTAATTTCTCTGCTGCCCTCAGAGAGAAAAGTGACGTCACAGTTGTGAGCACCTATATTCAAGTGTTGTCCAATGTCTGTCTGCCTGTGCATGTGTGTGATTTGTGTGACAGTTCTTTCATTACATAGACGTGACTGCTGCCACGGAATTTGTTTTTCCCAACAACAAATGATTAGTAATCCGATGTTTTGACCACAGAGTGGCCTTCATCCGAGACTGAGCAAAACACATTCCCAAGCCTCCCAATTCTGGAAGTAAATGGGGAAAGGTTGGCATGGCGAGCGGGGTGAGGGATCGGGAGAATGGATTTATTGCTTTTTCCCCTGTTGAAGTCCACTCTGCCCGAAATATCAAAGCTTTGTTTGCATTTTTTTTTCTCAGATCAAATTTTGTTGGTTGAATGTGTACCTGAATCAAATTTCAAACGCATCTGAACACGATATGTCCCAACTATTTTCTGTTCTTTGGTGATAAAACCATGAAAAAACTCGAAGGGCACTCGGTGGAGCGCACACCTCCGCCACGTAATGCCTGATCCACGAGAACATATCGGGGCCCAATACATTTTTGAAATATCATGCTATACAGTACTACATCGTTTTTGGCCCTCTCAGTGGTGAAGAATCACTTTAAGAATTAAATAAATCTCGTATCCGGATTCGGATCTTCACCAAAATTGAATAAATCCTTCTTTGTCACACACCCAACCTGTCCACCAAGTTTCATCCGGATCCGTTCATAACTTTTTGAGATATCCTGCACACAAACAAGCAGACAGAAAGGGATGAAAGCATAGCCACCTCCACCTTCGGTGGTGGAGTTAATGACAAACATCAACACAAGCGAATGGCTTTTGTAATGCACATCTGCTTCCCATTTTTTGGCCTTTTCAGAAGCTTTTATTGAATGTAGTTCCCTTTTGGTTTAAAAAATAAATATCTATATTGCATCAAATTTATTCTGTGTCATTCCGGAACATTCAACGAGGTCAATCATGCAAGTTTTGACATTATTTCATTAGGTTATGTTTTCACCACAGTCTCTCTGTGAGCAGAATATCTCAAAAAGTTGTGGACAAAAAAGGATTCGGATGAGAGTTGGTGGACAGGTTGTCTGCGTGATGAGGACGAAATGATTAGATTTTGGTGACGATCCGGATCCAATACTACAATGTTTTTTTTTTTTTTTAACTGATTCTTCACCATTGATAGACAGGACCAAAAACGATACATAGCACGATATCTCCCAAAGTTGACGGATTCCAACGAAACTTTATTGGCAGGTTGGGTGTGTGACGAGGAAGAATTGATTTGATTTTAGTGAAGATCCGGATATGATAAATTTTTGTCATTTATAAAGTGATTCTTCACCATTGACAGGGCCAAAAACGATACACTGTACTGTATGTCATGATATTTCAAAAAGTTGTGGACAATGGTTATGACAAAACAAGGTAAGGTGACAAGAACAAGTCGATTAGATTTAGGTTCAGGTCCGGATGCAGATCTGGCCTCTCAGTGGGACACAAAACGTAAACTGTTCAGCCTGGCGGAGGTATGTGCTCCACCGAGTGCCGTTCTCGTGAGAAAATACATTTACATCTCTCGGCCTTTACTTTATTTCTACCTCTCTCCCTCTGTATTCTCATGATTATTTTTTTTTCCAGTTTCTCTTTAAACGTCTCCTTTCTCTTCTCTTTTGCTAGTACAGTAGAACTTCTTTAATGCATACTTTTAAATAACAGAAGATGCATTATCTGGATCAAATAATGGCTCCAAATAAAATGGCGGATTTTTCCATGATAAACCGGACTATGCTTTAAGTTTACACTCTCAGATGTTGTTTGTGGCGTTTTTAGCAATTGCTTGTGCAACACTTAGCTCGTATGCAGAAAACCCGGAGAATATTGGACATTTTATTCGGTTTTTAGCTCACCTGGAACGTAGCTCTGGAGTGTCATCCTTCCTTCAGTCCGTCCACAAATACTTTCAACTTCTTCTCTGGAACTGATGAAACTTTACCACAGCATTCATCACCGTGTATGCACCAAAGTTTGTTCATCGCATTAAAAAAATCGGGCCATTTAGGGTTCTATGGGGTTTGCCCCACCCCCTCCCCACCCCCTCATAAACTCCATCCATATACCTCCCTCGCATCCCAATTTTTTTTAATACCAGAAACAACTTTGGTACAACACAGTCGATGAAGGTTGTGGTCAAGTTTAATCAAAATTGTGTGGAGTTTCAGAGAACCCCCCCCCCCACCCCCCCAAGAGGTATTTGCTTTCTTCTCCCAAACGACAAATTTTGATGAACCTTGATCACAACCATCATCACCCATCATGTACCAAAGTTTGTTCATGCTATTTAAAAAATTGGGGTCTTAGTGGGTTTATGGGGGGGTTGCCCCCCAAAATGGATATGTGCTATAAAGTTGGTTCATTGTTGCATTTTGCTGAATCTGTCCCACATTGACTTCCTCTTCAGTATTATTATTCTACGAGATGAGTGCCCAGGGGTATTGCCCCTATTTTTTTCTTAACCTCGAGTTAGGGTGGGGCTAAGATTCACTTAATCTTAATCGGTGGGGCGAAGATTCACTTAAAAAATAAGTTTTATTTTCACACCTCATTTTTGGCTCACCTGGAATGTAGTTCCGGGGAGCTTATGGGATGGCGCGTCGTCCGTCCATAAATACTTGCACTTTCCTCTCTGAAACTAGACATACGATTTTGATGAAATTTTACCAGAATGTTCATCACTGTGTTTGTGCAAAAGTTTGTTCATAGCATTTAAAAAAAAATTGGCCCTAAGGGGGCTTTACCGGGGTTGCCCCCAAAATAGGTATTGGCTTTCTTTTCAGAAACGACACATGCTTTTCTGATGAAACTTGCCTTCAACCTTCATCACCTGTGATGTACCAAAGATTGTTCATGACATTAAAAAATAATCCATATGTATTTACATTCTTCGTTCTATATTTTGTGGGTCATCCATGCCTACCAGTGGTTCCCTGGTTATCTTATCCAGCCACTACCTGCTGAGCACCCAGGGGTATTGCCCCTATGTTTGGTAAGTGTGTTAGTGCCGCAATTGTGGTTTTATCCCCAGAAATCAGCTGAAAGGTGAGGCTAACCTCTGAGGCTATGCACTCAAGCAGAACAGCAATATTTACCTTCCATCGACAGTCATGCACTGACCAATCACCAAGTGATGCTCCTATAGTTTCATAAACATTAATCTGCGGTGCACATTGTTGCCACTGAGCCTTGACAAGACCAGTGAACCATGACGTCGCACAAGAACACTTCACACGTCACACAATAACAGCAGGTAGTTGAGTATTCATCTTCTCGATTGATGGCGTCAGCTGATGGCACAGAAATAGTAAGGTGTGGTGCAAGTTGCATGGAAATTGCAAACCCAGTCTTCCTTGGAAAATACCCTTTTCACGATGAACTTCCACCAATAGTCGCTCTTTGAGGTGGTCTAGACGTTTGTGTCAATCGACGTCATTGGCACGCACGATGCTGTTGTCACAATCGGCATCATTAGGCACAAGAAGTACAATCTCCCGTCGGTCAAATTCTCCTCAAGCTGGTAACGATGCCTCCCTGTGTCTATGTCCTTGTCCATTTATTCGATGCCTTTCATTCGCCTTTTGCCACAAGAGTTGAAATGCGACAAGACAAACAGCGGGCAGTACATCGATGGAAGGCACCATGTTGGGATAGATGATCTTTGACCCCCTTGTGTTCAATTCAATGTGCACAAGTGCATTGTATGTTAAATACATCATGGATATTCATGACATCAGACTGAACCAGGATTCACGGTTAGTTCAAGCACCAGGTGAAGAAAGTCTGGGGTTGAGGCTTGAGGTGTGGAACGCCCGACAGAAAGTACTTTAGTCTAAACCCAGAGCAATGAATTAAGCAGACACACAAATACAATAACAGAGACGCACAAATACAATACCCCAAATCCAGAGAAAATTGTACATTTTGGGGGGGGGGTTTCAGAGCAGATTGTTGAAGGGCTTTGTCGTCAAAGAAAGCCGTGGTGACATCGGGTGAGGCCAAACGCACAGGAAGAAATGGGGGGGGGGTGATTATGGAACAACATAACACTGCGTCTTCCATTAAAAATAAATTGTTAATTCATGACCTACATTAACTGGAAATATCGTTTATCCACAAAACCCTTGGTCCCGATCATTCTTGATAAGAGTCTCCGCTGTTTATGTATTTTTGCTTTGCGTCCTTGTTTTCTTGGCACGTTTGAGTTTTAATAGAGCTGAAGCAAATGGGCTTTTTTGAATCAACTTCAAATTGATGGCTTTGTTCTGCTGATATCAAAGACAAGTGATGTCTGAAACATTTTTGAAAAGTCACATGACCACTGCACACTACTCCCTTTGTGTTGTGGTCCATTGCACTGTCCTGTGAGAACCTTCTCTCTGTGTTTTTTTTTTGTTTGTTTTGTTTTTTTCTTACAACAAATAAACAGTCATGCTCTCGGCTTTCCTTGGTTAACGAAAGGGGGGGGAGGAGTTGAGAAAATGTAATTGAGGAAAAGGAGAGAGAGGGGGGGGGATGATAAAGAAAGGAAGGAAAAGTAGGTTGCAGAGAAAAGGGACATGCACCGTAAAGTGTGTTTTTGATAATGGTTCACTGTTTCAAAGAGCTCTTTGAGCTATATTTACTGAGCTGATCTTCAAGCCTCTGGATTCCGCTGTCCCCCATACCCCTCTCACTACCCCGTCAGGTCACGACTGCTCCATCCGGCTGTGGAACCTGGAGAGCAAGACGTGTGTTCAGGAGATCACTGCTCACCGAAAAAAATTTGACGAAGCTATCCACGATGTGGCCTTTCACCCTTCGAAGGCCTTCATCGCCAGTGCTGGAGCGGATGCCTTGGCCAAAGTTTTTGTATAAAAACGGGCACCACCGTCGACATGTCGCCACTGCAAGCAGCGGCCGACCCACCAGAAGCGTTGGGGGCTAAAGAGACGGGTGATGCACATATGGGTGGAGATCTTCTCCCACATTCTGAGCCAAGACGCCGTGGAGTTTTGCCTGCTCATCAAAGGCCAGTGAGGCAGAAGGCTTCGTCTGTTTGTGGAGAAAGTGTGAGTGCAGTTTATAAGTGGTGACTCGAGGGTTGACGGTGGTGACGTGGTAAGCTGAAGCGAGTGCCGCACTCTGAGAGTTGTGGTCGTGAAGGCGAACGATAGGATGGACCTTATCAGTCTCCTGACCCCATTGCTCCGACACCTGCTTTGTGCACCCAAACGTAGCCTTATCCTCAAAAAGCTGTCCCAGGCTACAAAAGGATTTGTAAATTTGTTGTTGTATCCATAAATGTAATCTGATTTTTAAGTTGCTGTAATGATATTAATCTGCTTCACTTCTTTCTTAAAGCACGGAATTTTTTTTTCTTCTCCTTCTTCTCTCCCACTGCATATTTGCAGAAAGGCCAAGTAAGGCAGGTGGTTGAACCTTGTTGGGTGCAGGTTGCTCTGGTTTTTATCATTTCGGGTTGAACTCTTCACAATCCCATCTTTCAAATTGCTTTGTTGTTTGGGAACCGTTTCTTTTTAGTAATCAGAATAATTGCAATATTGTTCCATGTTGAGCAGTAATGATGGCTTATAAATTTACACTTTCGGGCCTGGCTATTCTGCCTCATTTTGTTTTTCTTTATTCCGTTAGCTGCTGCTTTAAGTTTTGCACACCTTTTGGCACCAGATTGTTCCTGACATTGTGAAAGCAGCAGAATGTTTGCCGATTTAAAATGCTGTCTTGCAGTTCAAAAGAACAGGATGGCAACTCAGCTGCCCAGGGCATTTTTTTTTTAACGTGCTGTTCACATTTGTGTGGCATGAGTGCTTTAAATCCTCATCCGATGGCAGTATTTAAAAGCAAGCATGGTATCCTTTAACCGTTAACAGAGCATAAGCTGGTTGTTGAAAGCTGTGTTGGTTGTGATATCGTAATATTTTGGGGTGCTTGCCGATCTTCCGTATCCCTTGGCACACACTCCTGACCCAGTCTCAGCATCTCCTCCCCCATCCCTTTTCTCTCTGATTAAATCTATCACATCCATTACATCAGGCCTGAGTATACTGAAAGTGTGGAGTGGCTTGGCAAGCTCCAAAGATAGTCTGTGAGCTTGTTTGCATCACCATGTGATCACTGTACATTATCCTGTATTTACAAATTGCTCTGTATTTTGTCAGTGAATATTCACACCAACACTATTTAGATGCTTGGTGAATTTATTTTTATTCTGTTTTTGGGCCGGGTTGATTTGGGGGTTGGGGCGGAGGAATCGGGGCTGGGTGGGGTCGGGCAGGGATGGAGATGGACACAGCTGGAACTGGATGAGATTATTTTGAAATGCGCCACCTGTTGAGGGTTGAGTAGGTGCAACGCCATCACACCGTCGGCACTTTACGCTGCAAGTGGTTCGATAGCGAGCAACCATCTCGGCGTTTAAACCCTACGTTTTAAATGACAAAACGGACAATAAAAAGCTTTCAAAGCATGTGTAATTGAAATGGGAAATCCTCGAGGCTCTTCTTTGTTGCAGAAAGGTTACACTGGGTTTTTTTTCTTTCTTTCTTTTTTCATTTCTTCCCACTTTTATTGTGCTGCATGGTTATTGAAATAAGGTATTCTTGTCTTCCTCATAGATTCCATAGATTAAGATGGGTTTCATGTATTTTGCAGCGTTAGCAACGAGCACAGGTCAACACACCATTACTCACTTCATGGGTATGTACAACAGATTAGCCTGCTGTGTCTACGGAAGTGTAATAAACTCCAGAGGGTGTACAGATGATCGTATCATCACTCGTGTACATTGCTGTCGACGTCACCCTGTAACATCATATAAAACGGTAAAGATGCATAAGCTTTGTTATTTTATTGCTGAAATGTTTTGCCTTGTAATGTATAAAACTAGAAAAATTGTGTTCATACAGACGCTAATTATTGTAATATTGTTCTCTTTTCTGGAAGGGAAGTGATAGATTTTTTGCCAATAAAACGAGCTTTCAAACGAATCCGTCTAGCTTGTACTATTTACAACAGGGAAGTCTGCTCAGAAAATAAGTTGAAATCAAAAGGTCCATCGAACGAACCTTCCTTCGTACTCAAAACGTTTTCAAATATCAATCGGGATTCGGTAAGGTGCAAACTAATTCTTCAAATGACTCTTCCTGCTTGTTCTACTTGGCATTGTTGAGTAATATTGCATCATCACCATCTTTGAAAATTGCACACGCATAGCGCCACTCTCGGCAGTCATACCAGCAAGCTGGAGGCCACAGAAGGAGCGTTGACGTTGTGGTCCCTGTTAGGCTTTGCCTGACTGAATACAAAATAAAACAAACCAGAAAAACACGTTTCAACGCATTCCCCCCCATCTATGACTCTTTAGTTTTCATTATACTACAGCACAGAGGATTGGTTTATTTTAGAATAATCTGTCCAACTTCCAGGGGTTTGATTTATTCTGTCTTAAGTTCAGAGAGCAACTTCATGGGTTTGGGTTAATGCATTCATTAATGAACTTCTTGATGACTTCAATCCAACAACATAGTCATGCTCCAATAATAAGATCCTCATGGTCGACTGTATAACAAATGAAAACAAAGGAACAATAGAATTGAAGATCATAAAATAATTAATTCCACAGATCATAGGACTGAGTTACACATAACAGCAAACTTCAAAAGTCAAAACCAAAAAACTGTGTGCCACTTCTTCAAACACACGTGATGTGCCAATGGCCATCCTGTGGATTCTTTTCATCAAATTCCCTTAATACGTAAACTTACCACTATTATCCCTTCACTGAGTATTCATGGCACATAGTAGACTTTTCATTCCCCATGATGTTCCACTGTTCTAAAAATCAAATGTTTTCATAAGCTTCATTGCTTGTCACCATTGCCTTTTTGTGAACAAACTAACATTAATTGGCCGGATGCTATACCATGAGCACTCATAGCGATGTGATCAACACCTTGCAGCAGAACAGGTCTTTCGCCACAGTAATCTTGATGGGTAGACCAATGAGAGTGCTATCCTCAGCCCCCTTAATGATGAAGCAAATGGATATCCATCAAATGGACGATACTATGCTTGCATTCTGTGTTGCATTAACATGTGTTGTGAAAGCATTTCGTTCACAGGTAAAAGAAGCATTACCTGGACCAGCTGCCAGTGACTGCCATAACTTCGTCCCTGGAGACTTTGTCTACATCAAGTCCCAAAAACGGAAAAAAAAACGCATTCTAGCCAAGGTGCAATGGACTCTACCAGGTACTACTGACAACACACACTGCGGTGAAATGCGAGGGTCGACAAACATGGATCCACTCTAGCCTCTGCAAGAGAGCCAGCGGAGTGGATGGCCAAAATGAAAAGACTTGAACTGTTCGTTCACTTTCATGGCTAATGATAACCCTCTCATGTACCTTCATTGTTTTTATGATAATCAACTTGATGGGGGCTAAAGGTGCTGTGCCACCAGCTGATTTAAGTCGACCTTGTGGTATAAATGTTAACTAACCAAACAAAGAAGCTTGCATACTTGCTAAAAATGGGACAAACACCAACCAAAGCACACACCACCAACAAGTTAAACACCTGCAATCCTGGATAAGATGAAGTATACCATTGCACAAACACATGAGTAAACATCCACTGAACACTTTCTTCGCAATATCTTCACACCATGCTAACAGTATGAATAAGAGTAAGTGGGTTTGTTCACAACTTCCTCACTCATCCAAGCATGGGTTGCCCCTCTTGGCAGTCCCACTGCAAGGGGAAGACATATGTGGATTATTGGAATGTAGACAGAGTAACCTAACTTTGAGTGGAGTAAAGAAAACACAAGGGAAGGCAAAAACGGGGATACAGGTGTACTGATTACAAGGAATGGTACTATCCTAAGTATAAAAGAAATGCAGTCCAATTAACAAAAATGGAAAAATTGAAGGTACACCCACCATATTTTGAAGTTATGAACAGATAAATAGGAATGGTTTGTTTAGTTTATCAGAAAAGTGATGGATGTTATTGAGGTAACTCATCATGTAAACATTATGCTGAACAAGGGTGGCAATTAAAGGACTGACCACTGGGGAAAGGATAAATATGAGTAGATAACCTCGCCAAACCTTAGCCAGCCTTAAATAATACCGACTTCATATGTGGACACAGGGATATCCATGGTTCCCATTTGGATGGGCAGGGTCTTGTTATGTCGGATATGAAGAGCTAAATACCATAACAACGGATGGGAATAAAGGGTCGAGCTTAAAAAAAATTCATTCCTCTTTTTTTCCACCTTTGCAATAAGGTCCCTCATTCCGTTCAATCCCATTCTTCCCTCCAGGCCTTCAAAACAGCTGTTCACCACCACCTATTATCGTCCCCCATCCAAATCCTTGATCTTTTCTACCCCCGTTAATCCACCCCAAACCCACCTCCTTCAAATTCTCTGCTTTCCTTCCTGAAAGTCCCTGTAATGTCCATCTTGTATACCATGTGTTCCCCACCCCATCGCTCTCCCTTCCACAGATATCCTCATGTCTTTGTTCCCCACTATTTTGTCCTTCCCACTCCCACCCCTATTGTCTCATCCCCCCCCCCCCTTGCTGTGCGTTGTGTGTTAGCTCTTATATGAGTCTCGACAAGTTATACAAAAAAAAAGCGAAGATGAACACGAATCCACGGAAGTGACTTCATCAGAAATGCACACAGCCATAAGCTGAATACACAAAAGCTCTGATAGATTGCAGCACAATGTGGAACTAACACTCCCCCAGTTGAAATAACAATGAAGACTCCCTTTCAGAGAATGAGGCCCATCAATGCATACACAAAGGCTCGTTTTGAGTCTGCAAAACCCACTTCAAGAGTCTGAGGTCAATTAATACATCGTGTCTCACACCGAATGACCTTCATCAAACTACCTCTCGTAGGCAGGTTTTATTGATGGGGTAATCGTATTCTCCAATCGCAGTTTTTACCTGGATCACACGCACTGCGTCATCGTGACTTGGGCATCCCATCACACGACACAGCGGCCGACGACCACGATGACCAAGTGCAAGTTCCTCGACCGCACGATACTTTTCTTCTCCCCTGGAGAGTCCGTAAATATTCCTTCACAAATCGCTGCTAAAATTGTTGAACAATAAACTGTGCCTGGCAGAATCAATTTCTGATCATACTATCCCTCTTCTCGAATAGTCCAGATGGACATGCATCAGGAGGTTTCGGATGTATAATGTCATTGGGACGAAGAAATGAGTCGGCACTGGCTAATTGTGCACAGCGGCTTCCTATTCTCGAGAATCTCTCACTCCTGACGATGGTAGACAGTTGATCATTTGTCTTCAAGACCGTCAGCATACTGTGACAGCGAGCTTGAAAGGGCCTTTCAAAAAGACCATTTCTTGAAGCTTGTTTGTCCAGACTTGTGCGGTACAAAGCATAATTAGCGTTGCCAGGAACCTGAGCTGCACCCAAAAAGGTCTTTTTTCATTCTCCAAAATTTCGTTCAGATCATGATCCTCATACCACAAGAACCTCATAAGATGCTTCTTGATATGCGGAAACACGGTTGAACATCGCCTCAGCATCATCTTGGACTGCCACTTCACCGCCGAGCTGAAAGCGCAGTGGAACACCCAACAATGAGTTCAGACGATCCTCTCTGACAGACACAGTCATTCAGAGAAGTCCCGCTCTACTTAGCCGCCACGTACCCATATGAGACGTACCCGATTCCGCTTGTGTGGATGGATCACGTGATGAAAAAGAGGTTGTTTAAAATTCCTTCGGGAAAAAGCTTAGGAATCATACATAACTAACCCTACTTCGGGCACCTTTTCAAATGTGTCTCGTACTCGTACTCGTACCAGCAAGATGTCGTACTTCTTCATTCCACTGTGGGTGTCGGCTGCCTGATCAAGGCAGCACTTAACACAGATTCTGGTACAACTCAGCTGGATCATCAGTTCTGGATTCTGTGTTCGTCCAAAATGACATCTGGAACTGCATAATCCATAGAATCACTATGGAATTCCTTCATGTCTTGTCTTGGAAGCTCCAGTCTCGACCGCAGGCTTCTGAGGTGTGAGATCGCCAGATTTACATCACTTGAGTCCTTAGCTGCAACGGCTGGCTCTCCCTTTTTTGCTATCGTCCTCTCTATAGTCAGTCATATACTAGCCTGTCCAGCATAGGAGAAAGTTTTGGTGGTGGCAGACTGCAACAATCGCTCACACTGAGGGAAGACGAGCCTGTGTCATTCTGACGAATCACCTGCTCGCTTGGTTTCCTCGAAGATTTTGCCCACATATCACCAACCAGGCCCATATCTTGAGACCAAATAGCCTGCTCATTTAACCTGACTGAAGACTCCATCAGCCGATCACCAGACGTCCCAACATCCTTGAGCCTCGTGGCCTGCTCACTTGGTTCAACAGTAGATCCCACCCACCGCCCATTGCACTGAGGTGCTGGGAAGTCAACTCATCATCAGAGAAGTCATACTTCCTGGAATTTATCATCTTCAACTCCTCCATTTTTCCAAGTGAAGACTTCTTCCACACCTTCCTCTTCCATTTTCAACACTGAGCTAACAATCCTCCTCTGTGCTTTCAGTTGAACAGCGTCAACCTCTGCTTTCCTCTGCACAGCCTCAGCATGGCAAGCTTTATTGAACTGCTCACTGATCCAAGTCCATGATTCATGTTTACTAAGTAACTTTTTCCACATCCAGTGCCAGGCTAAAGGCCCTGTCACACCTTGACGATTTAGCCAGCGTATGCCGCCATATGAAAAATTTGTCTAAAACGCTGGCACACGTCGAATACGTGATGGGTAAGTTTTGTATACATTAAGAGCACGCTGGCATACGTTGAAGGATGCCGAGCTCGTTGACAAATTTTCCATGCTTGAAATTTTTCAACGTATGCCAGCGTATGACTCTCACGTTCCGCATACGCTGGCATAAGTTGTAGGCACGTTACGCGATCGTTGACACACGTCGACACATGTTACTTGTAAGTTACTCGTAAGTCGAAACACGTCGAGGTAATGTTTCGCATACCCGAAACTTATTTCTAACCTATGAGTAACGTGTTGTAGGCACGTTACGCGATCGTTGACACACGTTACTTGTACGTTACTCATAAGTCGAATCACGTCGAGGTAATGTTTAGCGTCAGTGTTCCAGACTCCATGTTTTTTATTTTTTTTCTTCGGTGTGACGGTGAAGTTGACACTTTGATTTCCAGTGCGGTTATAATATAATATAATTAATAGGCTGCCGCTCAACGATTTAAATCATAACTGCACTAGAAATCGAAGTGTCAACATCACCGTCATGCCGAAGAAAAAAAAAAACCATTGAGTCTGGAACACTGACTGGTTCCTTCTGTGTGAAGCCCATTTTTATATACCAATTCTCCTAAACGCTGCCAATACGCCATTATACGGTAGCTGTAAGTTAGTAACACGTTCAGTCAGTTCTGTGGTCGTCCGGAAGACGTCAAATACATCTGCATACGTCAATATGCGTTGGAGATACGTTACACATAGGTTCAAAGCACGTTACTCATAGGTTAGAAATAAGTTTCGGGTATGCTAAACATTACCTCGACATGTTTCGACTTTTGAGTAACGTACAAGTAACGTGTGTCAACGATCGCATAACGTGCCTACAACTTATGGCCAGCGTATGCGGAACGTGTGTGTCATACGCTGGCATATGTCGAAAAATTTTCAACATGCTGAAAATTTGTCGATGTACTCGGCGTACTACGACGTATGCCAGCGTGCTTCAGCGTGCTCTATACGTTTACAAAACCTACCCATAATATATTCGACGTGTGCCAGCTTGGTTCGGCAAATTTTTCATACGTCGGCATACGCTGGCTAAAACGTCAAGGTGTGACAGCGGCTTGACACTTCGATGTCTAGTGCGGTTATGATTTGAATCGTCGAGCCGCAGCCTATTAATAGGCTACACCACGTGATCGTCGGCGATACGCTGCCGCGCGCTACAAGTTAGACTATCGTTGGGCATAGGTTGTGAACGCCGACAACATGCTCAGCATTCGTTGATATAAGTTATCTAGATGTTATCGAAACGTTCTGTGTACGTTACTAATACGTTATGCATATGTCCAACTCGTTATGAATACGTCCAAAACTGGAAGAAAAAAAAAAACATCAATAGTTCAGCGTACGCCAGCGTTTTACATCCATTTTGATACCTTGTCATATGCTGGCTAAAACGTCAAGGTGTGACAGCGCCTTAACCGAGCCAGTAAATGATCTGCTCTTATTTAGTCCTTCCTACAGCCAGATTTCACAGCAGCAGATTTCACAGCAGCAGATGTCATCAGGCCAGCTACTGACTCGCATTGACTTGGTCCTCATGAACTCCCAGCATAAGATGTTGACGAGCCAGCAACTGGCCCATGTTGCTTCGATCCATGTGATGGCTGAGCATCCAATTTCAATGAGCCAGCGACTGGCCCATGTTGCATCAGCTCATGTGAATTATCAGCATCAGATTTTGACTGGCCAGCTGCTGGCCCATGTTGGCTTGATCCATGTGATGCATGAGCATCCAATTTCAATGAGCCAGCTACTGGCCCATGCTGCTTCAACCGATGCATTGCATGGCATGAGATTATGACGAGCCAGCTCCTGGCAGATGTTGCGTCAGCTCATGTGAATTATCAGCATCAGATTTTGACTGGCCAGCTGCTGGCCCATGTTGCTTTGATCCATGTAATGCATGAGCATCCAATTTCAAGGATCCAGCTACTGGCCCATGCTGCTTCAACCGATGCATCGCATGGCATGAGATTATGACGAGCCAACTACTGGCCCATGCTGCTTTGATCCTTGTGATTTATCAGCATCCCATTTTGATGACTCACTTCTTTGTCTTGTCATCATGATGAACAACACCTCAGAATAGTGTTGACGAAGTTCAGAGAGTAACGTCATGGGTTTGAGTTGATGCATGCATGAATTAACTTCATGACTTCTTTTTTTTCAACAACAACAACAACATAGTCATGCTCCAATAATAGATTCCTCATGAACATTAGAACCGAACATCACAAAATAGTGAATTCCATGGATCACAGGACGGAATACGACACGAGCAACAATCAAAACTAAAAATATTTAAAAACCGCGCGTTACATCTTCGAACAGGCCCATTGCTGCATAGGCCCGAAACCAAAGATCAACTTGTGATGATATTAATCAAGTTTCCTTTACACATCAACTTTACCACTCTTATCCCTACACCCTTAACCCTTAGATGCATAAGTGGGTCAAAAATGACCCAGTTTGGCTGTTTTCTTGCAATATCTTTTTGCACTCGTGCATCTAAGCCTCTAAGGGTTAATATATTCATATATTCATTCATTGATTAGATCTTTTTTTAGCACTGATTAGATTTGGAAGTGACGTCATCAGAAATTCACACGACGATGAGCTGAATTCACAAAGGATAGATGACAGCACAAGGCCGAATTAACACTGTCCAGTGGTGCAAGCATTAGCAGATATAATTTACCCGCTTCTTATGATAACTCCCCACCTTTTACATGAAAGTAAAAATCTAACTTGGAGATGGCCATCCTAATTTGGTAGATCATTCCCGTACACACCCAGTCCATCCAACATTTTTCAACTTATTTAGTCCATCAGTTTAGGAGTGCATAAAATACAGAGTACGTTCGTAAATTGGTCAAGTAATTTACGATTCTTTCAGGTTTTCATACAGAGGTACGATTATTATTTTGAATGCAGCCTGTGCCTGCTGGGAGTGCAACTGAGCCGCTGATGCAGTGCCCCGTTTCCAGTAAGGTGGTACTCACTTTGCCGACCTCTGAAGGATGACGGGCTGTCAACCCACCTGGTGTTATTTTAACGGGATGAGACGAGCTCAAATTTAAAACCCTGAGATATTAAGTCGGCTTCCTTAAGGGTTAAACCAACAAACACCAGGCTGAGAGATATTATAATCCTGAAAACCATTTGTAATTGCAATACTCTCCCACTAGGTGGCACTGCATGATGCACATCTACAAAGATAATTTGCATCCCCCCGCCCCATTTTTTTTTTTTTTTAAACACCTAAAACCCTCCCGGCACACCCAAGAGTCCACACAAGTCACACTCACATGGACGGACGGACATGTCTCCTTTTATTCACAGTTGATTAGATCATTAAATGTTAGAATGTGTTGCAGTGAACCAATTTGGGACTTTCGAAATGATGTAATGCACCCCCAGAATGCTTGACTAGCATGCACAGAAACCCCTTATACTAGCAGCAGTTGATTGGAGCACGTTTCTGTAGGTCGTGCACACAAGATAACCTTGTGGGAGTGTCTCCTGTGAACATGGTGAATTATTTAATGGATGTCTGAATTATTTGAATGACCGACTTCGAAAAAGGACATCTTCAATCAATCGATCAGTCTATGAACATTTCTTTCCTCCTTCAAATGCAGTACAAAACCTTAAGAGAAGGCGGCGTCAATCCCGAGAAGCAAATTGCTGTGTTGGGCATGCCATAACAAAACACACAATTACACAGAACAATGCAATAAAATTACATAAACAATAAACCATGGAACAAAGTAGGTGGTAATACAATTTTGATTTGAAATTCAAGGCAACATAGGAAAGAGAAAAAGGGACTTGAATCGATCACAAAGCAGTTTATACGGTTATGAATCGTAACACAAAATCGAACATTTCTTCAACGCGTAGAAAATTTTTCAACGAGGAAGTTACCTTCGGAAGTTAAATTTTCAACTTACCAGGTTGTGGCCTTACGTGAACTATCTGCCTCTTGTGAGTCCGGAGGAATGGAGGAGGAGATGCTCCGTGGAATGTGCTTCAAACAACAGAGTTCGTGAAAGACTGCTGTTAGAGCCACAGCTTTCCCCGACAAAAGCTCTTAATATGGCCTGCCAAAGTGACTCTGCACTGCTGAATGCAAGCCTGCTTGTCCGATCCAGCTTCGGTGCAAGCGATCAACGCCGCTCATCGGAAGGAATTACATTCTGCTACTTCGCCTTTAACCCATGCTGCAGATTCCTCATCAACATAAACTCACCGTTCCTGCTACAGATGTGGGTCTGTAACCACCCTGCTTCAAAGGTGACATGTAATGCATGTGGGAAAGTGGGACAGTTCTCAAAAGTATGCCGCTTCTGCTCAGAAAGAGTTTCGTGAGGTTGTAGTTCCTGAACTGACCGTGCTTTACCTGAATGATGCTATCCCTACGAAGGACAAAATTTTCTGTAATATACAAGTTAAGACGCTTACTGGGCATACCTGCAATGTAGAGCTCATCATGGATACTGGCTCCTCGGTCTCGATTCTGCCAAAACAGCTGTACTGGAGACATTTTACCGATTTGCCTTTGACCGAAGAGTCGTGTCAAACTAATCACTCAAGAGATTAACCTGTATTGGGATGTCCTCATGTCACTGTTTTTCATAATGGTGTTACGGCTCCAGCCATATTTTAAATGGTCAATTCTGGTTCACCACTGCTAGGAATGGACTTCATCAAAGCGTTGTGATGTCACATTGTTGGTGATTCTGTACTAACCTCAGAACAAAGCATTCCTGTACTAGAAACGCAAACCGAGTCTGTGACACCTGGCGGATGTGCAAAAGGCTTCGTCCATGAGGTTAAAGTCTGAAACGATGCTGCTCCTGTACAACAAAAATTACGACTGCTTCCACTTTCTGTGAGACGAGCTGTCTCAGATGAACCGAAACAACTGTGAGAGATGGGTATAATTGAGAAAGTTGATGCCCCTCCCTGGGTTTCTCCAATAGTTGTCGTTCACAAGAAACTGGGGGAGATTCGAATGTGTCTAGATCGACGGTCACCCAACAAAGCAGTAATCGTGGACTGTCACCCATTGCCTCACATGGAGGAACTTTTTGCTGAACTGAGAGGTCCTACAGTCTCTTTGACAAATGACCTTGCTCGTGCTTATCATCAGGTTACCCTGTACACTGACAGCCGCAATTTGACAGCTTTATTACACACGGGGGACTTTTTTGATACTGCAGAGTTCCATACCGCTTGGCATCAGCCCCTACTGCATTTCAAAAGCTTATGGTGACAATTCTTCAAGGATTACCAGGTGTATAAAACCACCTGGATGACATTATTTTTGGCCGTTCCAAGATTGAGCGGGATACAAACCTCAGTGCTGTGCTGCACCGCTTGCATGAGGCTGGACTAAAACTCAACACTCAAAAGTGTTCATTCAATCAAACCAGCAAGCATCTTCTGGGACATGTCATTTCAAAAGATGACCTACTTCCTGATTCTGACCACATTTCAATCATAGTTGAAGCACCTGCTCCTCTCAACGTTTTCCTTGTGTTCCTTTTTGGGACATACCTCTTGGTACAGTAAATTCTTACCAAACTATGTCACTGTTATTGAACCAATGTACACACTGCTTCGATCTGGGAGTGACGTAAAGTTTACCTGGACTGCTGAAGCTAAGCGGAGTTTCACTACTTTAAAGACACTGATTGTGGAGATTCCTGCTCTTGCTGTTTTCAATCCAATCCTGTCCACATTTGTTTCAACGGATGCGTCTGACTACGGGCTGGCGGGAGTGTTAACCCAGCTGCACTCTGACAACACTGAGTGCACTGTGGCTTTCGCATCCTGCACATTGTCTCCTACTTAAAGGAAATGCTCGACAGTTGAGAAGGAAGCTCTAGCCTGCGTCTGGGCTGTGGAAAAGTGGAGTACATATCTCTGGGGACATCACTTCACCCTCGAACTGCCCACCAAGCACTGACCACACTGTTGGCTACAAAAGGCATTGGCCGCGCTTGACTGTGAATTGCCAGATGATCTGCTTGACTGCTTACTTCTCTTACGTTGTGATGTATCGCCCTGGGAAACTGAATTGCACTGCAAACTGTCTATCTCGACTTCCTCTGCCTACCAGTTATGACTCAGAGGTGAACCTAAGCCGATTGCCACTATTTTGGCTTCCCTGACTGCTCTGTCTGTAACCAAGTTCTCCGCTACCTGTGAAACCTTCCCGGAATTGTCTGCGGTGTGCCCAGATTGGGAAAGGCTGGCCAAACTCAAGGAAAGCAGTTGCACCTGAGTTTGCTTCATACTTCGCTGTCCATCATGAACTGGCCGTGGATAATGCATACGTGTTGCGAGGATAATGCATATGTTATCTATGAACATAATGCAAATGTTCATAGATTGATTGTATAGTTGTCGTTGCTTACCAAAGTGGTCAACCTGGCCATGAAAGACACCATGGCATCATCTGCATTAAACAGCGCCTCTGTGACCTATATTGGTGGCCCCAGATGGACAGTCTTGTGCATTATATTACATCGTCTTAGTGACAAAACCGCGTAAACCTTCCCTGCTCTGCTGCAGCCAGTTGAACTGCCCAAGGGACCATGGCAGAAGGTGGCAATAGACATTGTTGGACCGATCAAACTTGGCACCTGGGATTGCTGCTATGCCATCACCCTGATCGACTATTACAGAAAGGGGCCTGAGGTGGCATTTACTTCAAGTGTCACCACATAAGTCGTTTTACTGCTTTCCTGTGTTCGGTTTTCAGTCAAAACGGAAATCCCCACTGGATTGTTCCTGACAATGGTCCGCAATTCACTACTAGTGCCTTCTCTCAGTTTTTTGCCAGAGAGAGAAATACGGCAAAGTTGCTCCAGCATCTACAACCCCAAAGCTAATGGTGCTGTGGAAAGGTTTAACAGAGTGCTGAAGGAGTGTATACAGAATGTGGGATGCGAACGTAAACCTTGGAAACCTGCGGTGATTGAATTCCTTCAAAATTACTGGGCAACACCACACACCACTACTGGGGTAATCACCATTCGTGTTGCTCCACAAATGGAAGATGTCCACCAAGCTGAACATCATTCCAGTCGACAGTGATTCCGAACCGCTCCTGAACGCGAGAGACACTGTCATGAAGAGATAGACAAAAAGCAAGGAGTACACTGCCCAAAGAAGGAGAAGATTGGGACCATACTCTGTGCAGAGCGTTGGTGCTGCTTAAGCAGTCTCCTTGGCTATTGGGCACAATCCTGGATGGGTCGCCACTCCGACACTACCTGGACCACAATCCTGGAAGGGTCGCCACTCCGACACAGTGTACCAGGACCACAATCCTGGAAGGGTCGCCACTCCGACACATTGTACCTGGACGGGTCACCACTCCGACACATTGTACCTGGACGGGTCACCACTCCGACACAGTGTACCTGGACGGGTCACCACTCCGACACAGTGTACCTGGACGGGTCACCACTCCGACACAGTGTACCTGGACCACAATCCTGGACGGGTTGCCAGATGGTCTGCTCGACTGCTTGCTTCTCTTATGATGTGACGTATCGCCCTGGGAAACGAAATTGCACTGCAAACTGTCTATCGAGACTGCCTCTGCCTACCAGTTATGACTGAGGATGAACCTAAGCCGATTGCCGCTATTTCGGCGGCCCTGACTGACATGCTGGCACTCATTTTGCCGACCTCGGATGGATGACAGATTGAGTTAACCCCACCAGGTATTAATTCAACAGGTGAGCGAGATTGTGTGTGTGAGGAAAGGGACTCCAGAATACGCTGATCCTCTGCCGATTCAGGAGAAAGTTGGACCAGGCACATCCATACCAATTGATGGGAAGAAATGGAACGTATGGAACCTGGACCTCCATCCAGAGACTGCACCAACACCAGTCACAGAGGGAAATGAAAGGAATGAAACGGTTGCAAGTCCAGCACGAAGCACGAGGGTTAGAAGACCACCTGCTTGGCTCAAATATTTTCAGGGATAAGTCAGATGAGTGTGAAGACAGCGAAATGAATGGAAAATGCTTGTACATGTACTTCTAAATGTGAAAAAAATTACAATATTCCATTCCTTACATTTCATATTATTTTTGAGTGAATTGTAGGCAATGTTCTCCAGCTTAATGATGATTGATTAAAGGGGGGGGGGGGGGGGAACATTGATCGATTCGAGTGTCAAGGTATCAAGTAAGGACGTCTCACTACGGTGTTGTGCATTCTGTTCTACTTGTTTCTTTCCTTTACCATTTCAAAATTAAATTCTGCAGTATGTAAAATGGTTTCAAGAAAAATGGGGACGTGTTGTGTTCCTGTTCGTGTAATTACGATGAAAACGCTAATTCCACTTTGGACACATGAGGACGTTTCACAATGCCATATGGTATTGGGTGAAGAAGAAGTGGATTAAGAAGAAGGGTATGGAGATATGTCGGAGGTGGAATAAAGCGTGTTGTTGTACTCCTTTGGTCCGGACTTGATTCTTCTCGATACGCAACAATGAGCTTTTACCCAACCGACCAATTCCTTTAAAATCCCCATCTGTTCGCAACGTCACTTACCTCTTGTCTACCATTTGTCCTCACCCTGAATCAATGGGTTGGCTTGTTCACTTTCCAATTAGCTCTTGGACTTCTTACTGTGATACTTATCGGATACTTTCGAGTATTCTCAATGGTAGGATTCGATTCGGATTTGTTTTCATTCGTACAGAATGTGTCCACAAATTACCGTTCCAAATTAAAACCGCGTTAAAAAATCAATTAAAGGGGATACAATGATGCAGTTTGGTGATTGTGATTGTGAACAAAGCTTTCTCGGTGTTATCAAGATTTGGCAACATCATCATATCGCATTCATCACCAATTATCATCACCTGCTCTCTAAATCAGGCCGCCCTGCTTTTTTATGTTGGGGACACTATTTGCAGTAAATGTGACGTCACAGGTGACAAGCTGGAAACGAAAAAAGTAAATAAAAATTTTAGAAATGGTCTGTATGTATGTTGTCTTACTTAACCTCATCATTTCTGATTAATCAACCTCTAGGATAGCATTTTTACCACATTTGGTTAACCCTTTGTGTGCTGCATTGTTTACGGCCACATGGTTCCATAATTTATGTTTTTTCCTAGGGCTGTGAATTTCAAGTGGTATTTGCAAAAAAACAACTTAGGTGTGTCAAGTTAGATGGATAACCAAAATTAAAATTAAAAAAAATTGTTTCAAATTTTTGTTTTTTAATCTCATCGCAAATCTGTGACCACAGCACACAAAGGGTTAAAAATTCAAAACAATAAAAAAAAAAACAAGTCTGAAGACTATGATGGTTCACGAGCGGTATTTGACGATGTAGATTGTTTCAGAAGTAAAGGATGAGACAATGTGATGATGTTTGACCAAGTTATAAAAATGATCAACATGATGTGGTACGAGTGACGGGTTATTAGCTGCAAAATGTCGAAAACCCGGTTTCATTCAACAACTTTCAAAATTTGACCTTTGCATAACCTTTAAAGGTCACAAAACAATGTGGACATTAAAATAAGGAAACAGGATACGTGCTATAGCTTAATGGAGATAGTTCGTCGAAGAAGGTTGAAAACCAGGTTAGATTCCCACAACTTTGAAAATTCGACCTTTGTGAACTTTAAAGGTCAAAGGTCAAGGATTATGACCTTTGGTGCAAAACTTCCTCTGGAACATTCCAGGAACAATATAATGTCATATAGGCTATATGGCATTTCGCACTCCTCGGATTATCCATACTTTGATGAAATCAGTGTAAAAACAAACTTGAAGGGGGCACCACGGGCAAGGTGTTCGAGATAGAGCAAAATGGTTTCAAGACTTTAGGTGGGGAATGACCTCAAGATTATGCATAAAAAATATTGTCATCCGAGCTCTCAAAGTTTGGGTGGTCGTCTGATTTTTATGTCAAAATTCGAAATTTTCTAAGTTCATGACCTTGTGACTAAAATGAAAAATTGAGCTCTGTAGGGCTATGCAGGTGCCATTGGGCTAACCAAATACCAAAACCCCTGTCAGATTCGACAAACCCCCTAGGAGAAGATGCAAATTGAAATTGACTACCGCCTAAAAACACGTGTTTTGGGCGAGGCTCCGCCCATTATGGGCGGACCACGCCCATTTTCAGGAAAACGCAACCAGATCATGATATAAACCTCCCACTAAAATTTCATCAGGATTGGATCAAAACCCACGGAGCTATGCTCGGGACAGACAGACAGACAGACAGACAGACAGCAATAACGAATATAGTGGTCACTTATATTTTTCGTGAAAATATTTTTTCATGAACCAAAAAACGCTTTAGATTCCTACCAACCCGTTTTTTGGCGTCTTCAACTTGCCATGTATGCTGTAGCACCATCTCTACCCAGCTACCAGCACATGTACACGGACGATTTGAACGGTGAATCAAACATCTGTTGCCATTGCCCAGCAGTTACCACAAGGGAACCTGAAAATAATTATCTATTATCAACACAAATCCCTTCAAATCAAATGAACCACCGTCTATCTGTGGTGAGTTAAAGTACATAGAGTATGTATCATCATCTACTCCGAGAGGATTTGACTGAGGACGCTAACATTTTCAGGGTCCCCCGCCTCCATCATCCACTAAAAACCATCACCCCAACAATAACCACCACCACCCTACACCCCCTCTCCGCCATAGCACTATTCCCCCACCCCCCCCTCCACTGGGTGAGACATCGACATCTCACGGACACAAGTGACATCCAGGGAAAGTATGAAACGGGACGATCCCATAACATACAAGACACCTGGTCCGCCTGTAACAGTGGGACAAGGATTTTGTCCGTGCTATCGAGCAATGATGGGTATTTCTGCTCGAGTAATATATAAACCTATTTACTTCCTCCTACGTATCATTATTCTATCAGGTGAGCATCCAGGGGTATTGGCCCGATTTTTACTTTGTATTCTCCATATTCTCATCATAAAGCTTTGTTGAAAATTTGATGTCAAAAGCTGAAATGTTAAATTTTTTTGCAGGATTTGCCTGTATTTGACTCCATTCATTGTTCCCTCCATCCTTACAAGTCTCCCAGTCCCTGCCACTGAAAACTATCCCCATATCATGATGCTGCCACGACAATGCTTCACGGTAGGGACGGTGTTAAATAGGAGATGAGCTGTGCTCAGTTTCTGCCAGACGTAGTGCTTTGCATTCAGGCCAAAGAGTTCAATTTTCATCTCATCAGACCACAGAATAGTTTGCCTCGTGTTCTCAGTCTTCCACGTGCCTTTTCGCAAACTCCAAGTGTGCTGTCATGTGCCTTTTTCTCAGGAGTGTCTTCTGTCTGGCCACTCTCACTTGGTGCCTCACACTTGGTTTGTGAAGTGCTACAAAGATTGTTGTCCTTCTGGCAGATCCTCCCATCTCACCCAAGGAACTCTGTTGTGTCAGAGTAGTAATTGAGTTCTTGGTCACCTCCCTGATGAAGGTTTTTCTTGCCCGGTTGCTCAGTTTGGTCGGACGGCCAGCTTTTGGAAGAGTCTGGGTAGTTCCATATTCTTTCCACTTCCAAATGATGGAGTTCACTGTGCTCTTGGGAACTTTCAACACAATAGAAATTGTTTTATACCAATGCCTTTCCCAGATCAATGCCTCCTCACAATTCTATCTCAAAGTTATATGGACAGTTCCTCGGACTTCATGGTGGAGTTTCTGCTCTGACATGCAGTCAACTGTGGCAACTGGCATAGAAAGGTGTGCTTGTTTCCAAGTCATACCCAATGAATTTAATTGGCTACAGGTGGACTCCAATCAAGTTGTTGAGACATCTCAAGGATGATCAAAGGATATTGGATGCACCTGAGCTCAATTTGCAGTGTCATTAGCAAAGGTGTTGAATACTTGTTGATGCAAGACATTTCACCTTTTCATTTTCAATTAATTTGTAAAAATTTCAAAAAACATGTTTTCACCTTGTCATTATGGGGTATTTTTGTGTAGATCGGTGAAAATTTTTTTAAATTAAATCCATTTTAATTTCAGGCTGCAACAGAACAAAATGTGACAAAAGTTGAAGGGTGTGAATACTTTCTGAAGTTCCTGTGCAGGTATGGAGTAATAATAATAATAATAATAATAATAATGTCAACTGGGTGCTGGGAGGATAGCCTCGAGGTCACACATTTGTTTCTAAGCCGACCAACCTGTGTTTGAATCTGACCCAACAATAAACTTTCATCCCAGTGTTTTGCTGGCAGGGCGATTCACCATGTATGTGCCGTCCCTCGGATGGGCGTTAAACTGGACATTCTTAAAAACCGGTTGGGCGTTAGTTGGTGGACGTTAAAGGTCCTACGGTGTTCTTCGTGAAGAGTCGGTGAAATATTACCGCCACCATGGCCAAATTCTATATTCCTGCCCTAACCTTAGTCAAACGGCCCGACGGCCTGGCCGGCTGGTTCGTGAAAGAATTGACCCATGCTTCCTCGGCCAACACCACAGGAACGTGGGATTGTGGCTGTTAAAGGGGCTGTCACACCTTGACGTTTTAGCCAACGTATGGCAACGTATTAAAATGTATGTAAAACGCTGGCGTACGCTGAACTATTGATGTTTTTTTCAGTTTTTGGCGTATTCATAACGAGTTGGACGTCTGCATAACGTCTTAGTAATGTACACAGAACGTTTCGATAACTTATAGATAACTTATACCAACGAATGCTTAGCGTGTTGTTAGCCTTCACAACCTATGCCCAACGATAGTCTAACGTATGCATAGCGCGCGTCAGTGTATCGCCGACGATCACATGGCGTAGCATATTAAAAGGCTGCAGCTCGACGATTCAAATCATAACCGCACTAGAGATCGAAGTGTCAAGGCCCTGTCACACCTTGACATTTTAGCCAGCGTATGCCAGCGTATGCCGGCGTATGAAAAATTTGCCGAATACGCTGCCACACGTTGAATACGTTATGGGTAAGTTTTGTATATGTTAAGAGCACGCTGAAGCACGCTGGCATACGTCGTAGTACGCCGAGCACGTCGACAAATTTTAAGCATGCTCAAAATTTTTCAACGTACGCCAGCGTATGACGCACACGTTCCGCATACGCTGGCCATAAGTTGTAGGCACGTTATGCGATCGATGACACACGTCAACACACGTTACTTGTAAGTTACTCATAAGTCGAAACACGTCGCGGTAATGTTTAACTTACCCGAAACTTATTTCTAACCTACGAGTAACGTGCTTTGAACCTATGTGTAACGTATCTCCAACGCATATTGACGTATGTAGATGTATTTGACGTCTTCCGGACGACCACAGAACTTACTGAACGTGTTACCAACTTACAGCTACCGTATAATGGCGTATTGGCAGCGTTTAGGGGAATTGGTATATAAAAATGGGGTTCGCACAGGAGGAACCAGTCAGTGTTCCAGACTCCATGGTTTTTATTTTATTTTTATTTTTCTTTTCTTCGGTATGACGGTGATGTTGACACTTCGATTTCTAGTGCGGTTATGATTTAAATCGTTGAGCGACAGCCTATTAATTATATTATATTATAACCACACAAGAAATCAAAGTGTCAACATCACAGTCATGCCAAAGAAGAAGAAAAAAAAAACATGGAGTCTGGAACACCGACGCTAAACATTACCTCGACGTGTATCGACTTATGAGTAACTTACAAGTAACGTGTGTCAACGATCGCGTAACGTGCCTACAACACGTTACTCATAGGTTAGACATAAGTTTCGGGTATGCTAAACATTACCTCGACGCGTTTCGACTTATGAGTAACTTACAAGTAACGTGTGTCGACGATCGCGAAACGTGCCTACAACTTATCGCCAGCATATGCGGAACGTGAGAGTCATACGCTGGCATACGTCGAAAGTTTTTGAGCATGTTAAAATTTGTTGACGAGCTCGGCGTACTACGACGTGTGCCAGCGTGCTCTTAACGTATACAAAACTTACCCATAACGTATTCGACGTGTGCCAGCGTTTTAGACAAATTTTTCATACGTCGGCATACGCTGGCTAAATCGTCAAGGTGTGATAGCCCCTTAAAGAAGACTATTGACACACCACCATCCGCATGGAATGCACATACACATGACTCCCCAGTGCCCATCATCCCCCTGCCTGCTCCCTATGGGAGCGGGCGTTTCTCATGCAGTAAAATCCATTTCTGACAGCTTTTTCAAAAGCATCCATCATCAGAGTTGATCAAGGGTGGAGATCTAAAAAAAATATAATCTCTCCCATGGAAAAACCCCGAATGTTTGCCAAACGTCTGGGGAGTCAATGTGCCCAATGGACAAGAATGGGGGAAAAGGGGAGGTGTATGTTGCATCTTCCTATGACTCCCAACTGGTTCACCTTGGGATGAACCACCACACGACAAAACCAACGTGTACTGTCACATTCCCAAATCATGATTCACAAACAAACTGGATCTTGTTGAAGAACTTTGAATCCCAAAAGTGAAGAAAGCAAAATTAATGGAGGAATTCAAAAAACGAGGTAGACCACCACGATATTAATTTGACAATGTTAATATTAATATTAATTAAAAAAATGTTGAAAAGTACAGTCACCGACAATTCAACGTTTTTGAAACAAAAATATTCTTCTGGAGCTGAAAACTCCTGAGACTCAACCGCCTGTTTTATACGAGCAGCTGCTGTCTGTGCATGATGTACAGCAACAGCCCAAGCCATGGATCAGTGTGGAAAATAATTAGAGAAATAGATTGATTTCCACTTCATCTTAGAAAAGGTTAATGAATTATGGTATTTCACCTACCAGACAGAATGTGGCTCGAGGAAGGAAGTGAGCTTCCATTTTCCCCATACCATGAATCAATGACTGCATATTATGCATTAGTGATGGTCAGTCATCTTCATCATGGGGACTAGTGTATCCTGGATCCAGAGCCAAACAGTGGCACATGGTAGAAAGCGAATTTTGTATGCACGGACTGCCTCGAAGTTAAACTTCGATGGTCATTTTCAGTTTCAGCAATGGCCATGAAGGTGTCGTCTATCTTTCACTGCACATCCACTGAAGCATTCATGCTACTCATCACTCACGAAAGGCGCTGTCACACCTTGACGATTTAGCCAGCGTATGCCGACTTATGAAAAATTTGTCTAAAACGCTGGCACACGTTGAATACGTTATGGGTAAGTTTTGTATACGTTAAGAGCACGCTGAAAAACTGCCATACGTCGTAGTACGCTGGCTTTCATCGTTGTACTTTGCGGTTGTCCTCAAATTTTAGCATGCTTGAAATTTTACGACTTATGTCAGCGTATGACTCACACGTTCCGCTACGCTGGCCATAAGTTGTAGGCACGTTATGCGATCGTTGACACACATCGACACACGTTACTTGTAAGTTACTCATAAGTCGAAACACGTCGAGGTAATGTTTAGCGTACCCGAAACTTATTTATAACCTATGAGTAACGTGTTCTAGGCACGTTACACGATCGTTCACACACGTCGAGGCATGTTATGCGATCGTTGACACACGTCGAGGCACGTTACTTGTAAGTTACTCACAAGTCGAAACACGTCGAGGTAATGCTTAGCGTACCCAAAACTTATTTCTAACCGATGAGTAACGTGCTTTGAACCTATGTGTAACGTACCTCCAACGCATATTGACGTATTTGATTGACGTCTTCCGGACGACCACAGAACTTACTGAATGTGTTTCTAATTTACAGCTACCATATAATGGCGTATTGGCAGCGTTTAAAAAAAAAAACAACAACAATAACTTCCGATATTTCGTCACGTGCCGTTACGTCACGTCCGATTGCCTCTTCAGTTTGCTCATGTCTTATTCTTAGTTCCTCCTCTGTGAATATTTTCTGTTTGAGGATATTGTCACGTCGACGTCGAAACTTAAAAGCAAATATCCGAATATATTGTTACGAATTTGGAATTCAATTGCACACAACATACAGGTTCCCTTAGTCAGCTATGTTGATAAGTGCATGTTCCTTAGATAGCTCACCTTTCATTGTTTAAATGTTCAGAGATCGATTAGATGCGCTGCGGATTGATTTAATAGATAGGGAACGAAACAATGGAGACATCCCTCCCCCCTCTTCTGCGAAGAGGAAGAAGAACCCTGCGGAGACGTCAACAACTCCCTCCCACCCGTGGTTGAGCGGGGGGTGGATCACGAGGGCATGAGTCACGCCGGGTGTGGGGGAGGCGGTGCAAAGGATAAAGAGGAGACTTTTTCTTTGTTCGTGGGGGGAGTCCCGTGGTAGGGCTGAGTTCGTGGGAGTCCCGTGGCAGAGTTCATGTGCTGAGTCCGGTGGGAGGAGTAAGTTTTTTTTTTTTTTTTTTTTTTTTTTTTTTTTTTTTTTTTTTGCTTTGGAGAGAGCAGTCGTTCAGCCGGCCATCAGGTCCTGCTTGGCTTGCTTGGCTTGAGGCCTTCGGAAGCTTTTTGCTTCGGATGGCTCAGTGAGCTTCGGCTGCTGCTTTGGTTTGGAAGGAACTTGAGCCAGTTGTTCGGCTCGAGCTGAGAGTGGAGGCTTCTTCCTCTTCTTAGTTCGTGGAGCTTTTCGTTCTCCATTTTGTTTCCCAGCTTGGTGCGACGCATCGACCTCTTCTTGGAGTTGGATCCTCGGGGAAGCGACGATCGACAGGAAGGATCGGCGCCTAGTCTCACCGGCACGTCTTGAGAAGCGCGGGAGGATTCGCAGGAGCTCGGGAAGGATCGCGACGATTGGATCCAGCTCGCTCTCGCTGGAGCCCGGGTCCGGACAAGTTGAAGACCACATGAGGTGGAAAGGCTCGAGTCAAGCTCTGAGTTTCAGTTCACCTGTCCTCCGAGCTGGAGCTCATGATTAAAGGCCTCAGCCACCATTTTGTGTGTGTGTGTGTGCGCGTGTGTGCGTGTGCGCGCGTACGTCTGTCCGTCTAATAAGTAGGAACTGCTGTTAAGTGTAAATGACTGCACATCACAAGTCGACTGTTGTAGTTCTTTTGTCGTGCTTTTGTTGCTTGTATAATTGCATACGTGTTTTGCCTTATTTAATTGCATATGTGTTTCATTATAATAAATGTCCTTGTGTGAAAGTAAACCTGCTTGTTGCGTCCATTCCCTCATTGACTGAACATTTCGTGTGTTGGGAGTTAGAAAGCCGTTGGTTTGTCGTAATAGGGGGACATTTGGACCGACGGTTCTCGGCGATTACGCCGCTCGGAATCGCGCACGGACAAGACGGACGGACCGACGGTTCCACCCGTCGAGGGTGGAATACCCCGGTAGTTGGATCACGTGGGTATTTAGGTACATTGAAGATTGGCAATCGACCCTACCCCACGTGATCTGCCGATTGGCGTATTTCGGTTCTTGTACAAGGACCCGTCGCTCAGAGTTATCCGGGCGGCGATCTATATTCCGGGCGACCGGTCGGGCCGACTCGACTTGCGGCTCCTTTCAGAGTGGTCGGTTGGCGGCTGACGCCCGGCCAGTAACTATTTTAAAATTTGTGATAGACTAAAATAAAAAAACAACAACAACAACTTCAGATATTTCGTCACGTGCCTTCACGGAGCCAAGGAGAAAAAAAATGTGCCTTGACGGAGAAAATAAGTTTTGGGTATGCTAAACATTACCTCGACGTGTTTCGACTTATGAGTAACTTACAAGTAGCGTGTGTCAGCGATCGCGTAACGTGCCTACAACTTATTCCCAGCGTAGCGGAACGTGTGAGCCATACGGCGAGTACGTCGTAAAATTTTCAGCATGCTTGAAATTTCACGACGTACTAAACGTACCACGAAATATGACAGCATACTTCATCGTTTTTCAGTGTGCTCTTAACGAATACACAACTTACCCATAATGTACTCGACGTGTGCCAGCTTGGTTCAGCAAATTTTTCATAGGTCGGCATACGCTGGCTAAATTATCAAGGTGTGACTGCGTGGTTGACACTTTCAATTTTCAGGCGGTTATGATTTAAATCAGTGTGCGGCAGGTTTTTAACAAGCTGCGCCACGAGTTCATCGGCGATACGTGCAGCGCGCTATGTCTAAGTTAAACTATCGTTGGGCATAGGTTGTGAACGCTGACAACAGGCTAAGCATTTGTTGGTATAAGTTATCTATAAGACAACGAAACGTTCTGTGCCCGTTACTAATATGTTATGGATACGACCAACACGTTATGAATACGACCAAAACTTTAAAAAAAAACATCTAAATTTCAGCGTACGCCAACGTTTTACATTTTTATACGTCGCCATTGCTGGCTAAATCGTCAAGCTGTGACAGCGCCTTAAGCGAGAGATGTCCTTTAAAAATAAAAATTCCAACCTGCCCTCTCATAGATTGGTTATGTCTAAAGATGTGTTGTTAATCTTGCCCTGAAAGGGGATGTGAGACCATCTCAATGCCCCTGTCTGTGTTTTCTGTTTTTTTCTGCAACCGGTGGTCTGATCAATGTGAAACTTTAAACATAGGAGGGAATCCCCATGAATAATATTTTATTGGAAAGTCTGACGTCATAGGTCACATGGCATGGTCGCCATGTTGAATTAAAGGAAAAGAATTGGACATCATTTTCTCCAAAACCGCTCAACAAAAAATTTGAAACTTGGCATATGTCAGCAACTCCCCATGGGGTATATATAGAGTGATGACGATGTCAGCAGTGAACTGGTATTCCAGCCATAATTAGTTGATTTTAAGTCTTTATCCAAACAAGTTCGAATTGCGAACATACCCCGTGGGAGTTCATTCGTACACCTCAGGTGAGCGAGAGCACGGCCGACAGATAGTTTTGAAATTTGGTAAGATTTTCATCGCATCAGAAAAAGAAACCAGAACAGCTCACAAGAGTGACGCTAGTTTCATATCATCATTTGCGACTTAATTTTGCGTTTAGCATCGCCCAGCGCATTAAAAATAAATTTTAATCACATTTTAACGAAAATGGGCCGAAAAGGCCGTTTATCAGCCCAATGGGCCGGAATCGCACTTTGGGCTGTTAATGCCTGGGAATGGTCTCTAGAATAAACCTGTCAAGATTGGTTCCGTTCCGTTCACTAATAACTGAGAAATAATAATTTTAAGAAAATGGACCGAAAGGGCTGTTTCTCGGCCCAAAGGGCCGGAATCGCACTTTGAGCTCAGTTAATGCCTGGAGAATGGTCTCTAGAATACACCTGTCAAGATTGGTTTGGTTCAGTTCACTAATAACCGAGAAATAGCAATTTTAAGAAAATGGACCGAAAGGGCCGTTTTGTGGCCCAAAAGAGCCGGAATCGCACTTTGGGCTCAGTTAATGCCTGCACATATGTGTCTTGTAGATACCTGACAATTTTCATCGAATTATGTTCACGAATAATGGAGAAATAGACGTTCAAATGAACAACTGTACACAAGAAAAGAGTGAACGCGAGCGGCGCTTCGACCCCGTGAGGTGGAAGACCCCACGGGCTAAAAATCTGCAACTTCTTATATCTGATATATGATTACTGTCTGCAAGTGAGTGAAGAATTAAATGCATGTTCTTCATGACCCATGCCAAGAAAATGTCACATAAATAGGGTGCAGCGATGATATGCATTTACGGGCCATAATAGTAGCGTGTTCAGTTAGCGATGGTATTTTTTGTTCAGAATGAACGCACGAGGCGAGACTATGCCGTTCTAATGAATCTATGTGATTACACCTGCTGCAGATCTCAAATGAAATACCATGTGTGACCGAAAATCCCAATCATTTCTCCCTCTGGCCACAAAATCCTTCGTCCATGTACCCCACAGGATCTTCATGACTCTGTTCTTGCTGATATAATGAAAAGCTGGACAGTAGTTTTCTTTTCTCTCTTTTTTAAAGGGATCTTAGGCCCACTGAAAGCTTGTACACATATCACATGTAAGACAGGACATTACAAGACATCAATGTACTATTGTACTTGTATATATTAATTATAATGACATTGATACTTTGATGTTGACGTACCACACCCTTTCCAAAGCCGTGGTGCTGCTGAAGCAGTTTCCTGGCAAAGGTTATATTGGGTGGTTTGCCAATGCCTTCCCAGCATTGTGTGTCAATGCTTTTTAAAATTATGATTGTCAAGCAAGGAAGCAGCACGTACCATTTTAAAAAAAAAAGTCTGTGGTATGACTTGGCTGGGGTTTGAACCACTAACCCCCCCCCCCCACACTAAGGAGACACTCGAACCGTTACACCATCGAATCCAGTGACATTGGTATGCAATGGATAATTTAACCCAACACATGGGATTTGAACCAAGAATCGCAGCAGTGTGAACTTTTGGTCAAACGGGAACGCCAAACGACGCAGGCATTTATGCAAAATTACAAGTCATTACAGAGGAAAAGGAAGAGCTGGAGAGACAAAACTTGTACTTTTTATCAAGACAATTAAAACAATATTTCAAAAATGTGGATTGCTGGTTGTTGTGGACGCACTTACCATGTACAGTATGTTGTGGCTTTTGATGTTCTCATTTCACGACGTATGGTGTTATAAAGCACCATTAACTGAAGGTGCTCCAAGAAAAGAATATTAGAAGGAAGCCTCCCGATTCTCAATTATGAATGAATTGTGGAAACGCTGGAAGCATCCTTTATCAAATACTTGCTTCTTCTTGGTTGCCTGGGGCAGAAATTATCTGCAGTCTAACATCTAATGGTCTGACAAGGATGTATTGGTAAAGATTGAGCAGACTTGATAACTTGACCTTTGGGTTTCCTATTAAGTGACTTTCATCACATTTTGTCTTGAGTGACTGCTCAGAATGCTCCCCTCATGTAAAGGCCTTCTGTGCCTGCTCCTGTATACAGAAACCAATTTCTTCCGCTGACCTTCTTCTACTTGATCTGCTTGTCTGGGCCGGTCATGTGCCGTGAGGAAGATTCCAAAGCGAGGAGGACCACACCTGCCAGCGAGAAAGATACCTGAACAGGTCTGCACCTGTCCAGGCCACCCGACCTGCTCCATTCTGGCACATTCGCATTTGCGCATTTTATTGTTTGGAGGTATGGTGTGTTTGCACGTGTGTGTCTCTTCTTAAGAGGTGGGGGAAAGATGTACTGAAAGGGAGGGGAGAAGAAAGTGCTGCAGAACTGATGGTGGGCTCATCGAATGAAAAAGGAAATAACAAAAAGACCAGGGATCTGGGGTTAACATCTTCAAGGAAATGTCATTGCAATATCTCCACTGAGTATAAAATTGACTTTTTATGATCCTCAATCTCTAAAACCCTCAATACCCCACCAAATGAAAGTATGCCTTAACAGGGAGACAATGCAGAGCGAATGGACAGTGTTGTCTTTGCACCATATACTTTTCTCAGATGACCCTTGTCCAGCTCCTCTTGTTGTGACATTTTATCATTGGAAAAGATTAATCTTTTTACCTTTATACTTATTATATTTTGAAATATTTCACATTGATCCATAATTTGTGGAGGGCATTGTGTACCATCATATTGTTACAGCCATCAGACCGTTCCAGTTGTCCAGTTCAAAAGTGACAGGCCACGTTAAAGTGGCCAGAACATTCTGGTGAGTCCACAACTCTGGGTCAGATTGCGGCCTTTAATCTCTGATACCATACCAGTGGAACCGCTGAGTCACCCAAGTGCTATGCCGATAGGCGACCACATGACGGAATGAATAAGGACGAGCAAACCTAGGTCAGGTGACGCTATTTTCTCCAACAATCAGTCAACCATAACAGATTTAAACAAGTGACCAGATGGAATCACCAGGGCATAAGGATTTTATCCAGAGGCCAAGTTAGGTTTATCAAATAACTGACCAAATACAGCACTGGAGTATCAGGAGGAACAAACAGACAGAGATGGAATCAAGAGGAACCTGGATAGGATTCGGGTTTCGGCTCCTACTCCTCTACTCTCAAATCCATCCAGGCACCGGCCAAGTGAACCCTACAAAAACAATTTGCAAGATTCACCCCTCCATAGATAAAGAGAGAGAAAGAGATATGCAGAACAGAAAGGAAAAAACACACTCACTCACACAAACACACACACCAACAGAAAACAGCCACACTACATTACAATGTATTGCAAAGGAATGGCACAAGGGATGGGAGAGGGGAGTTAAAAAAGAGGAAGCAATCACAAATAACTCATTTAATGAACCCCCTTACTCTTACCGATAATACAAGCCCACAGACCAAATGACGAATGGGAACCTCAATTACATAATCTTAAAGGCCTTCTTGCACACGATAGAGAAGGATTTTAGGTAAGACAATAATTACTACAAGCCGTGGGACACAGCTTGATCATAGCAGAAGGCACAAACAGGCAACACAGCTCATTCTGCAGACCGATCCTGACTCAAGAGAAGAGTGGGTGCAGCTTACTGGGTGGGGAATGGCAAAGACCACAGCAGTAAAAGCTAAAAGGTGATGGTTCAGGTGGGAAGGGGAGAGGAGAAACCCCATGGCAGCTTGTGTGCAGGTTCCTCACCTAGGTTCCCCAAACATCTCATTCACTTCCGTCCGATGCACTCACCTTTATGCCCTCGGGAAAACCGCGGCATTGCCAGTTCCTAAGCCCCTACTCTGCCGGGCGCTATTGGCTCTTGGGCCGGCGGGTGGGGCGAACTCCTTCCTCCCTCCCCTGACCTGATGCAGGGTGGCACCATGGCAGACAAGATAGTGGCAAGGATGACGTTTTCCCACCAAGATAGTGCCTTGACGTGTATCAGAAACGAAAGAAAGAGACATACAACTCATTCAGAAGAGGACAGAAACATCAAATAAAAATTCAAACAGGTTGATAATTTTACATACACACAACAGCAGGAAGATGACTTGAACTGTTCAAAATAGCAACACATATCTGACATCACATTTAATTACTTCCACGCTTATCCTAAACTCATAATAATGAAATAATTATGCTCTATTAAGCATTTCCTAACCCCGAGGAGTCATTTACAGAACACTACCCCCCCATCTTCCTCCGACAGACTCTCGGAGTCTGCTTTCAGAAGAAGGGGGCACTGCTGGGAATGACTCCATTTATCATACAACACAACTCTCCACCCTATTCTGAAAACCTGCACATACAAGAAAAATCAATGGTATTCAATTCCTTATTTAATGCGTCACTCCAATAAGGCTACTCACTCATCCACTATCAGGTCAGGTCAGGCATTGGAGCAGGCCACGTGGTTGGTCGGGTGGTTTTCTCCACTCATGAGGCTCCCTTGCTGAGAGAATCTGGTGAGCAGGATCAACGTCAGGAAAATGAGCCACATGTCAAACTGGCACTCACGGACAATACAGGTAACAAATCTCATCTTAGTCTCTCTAAGCAACCGCTCCTTGGCAAAAAGTATGACCAGCGATCACCAAAGATTCTCCGGAGACCTGGTACCAAAGGAGTTAAGTCTCCATCTCAGATTTCTGGTCAGGAAGTTTACCCCATGCTTTTCCTCCTATCAAGGAATGGGGATCCTGAATGCTTTGCCCAAATTCTGTCATTCGGTGAGCTGCCCTGCAAAGGGCAGCATTACAGGAGGTACTCCAACGGAGTGGGTTTTCAGTTTTGTTTGCGTTTATGGTTTTGCGGAATGAAGTGTTTTATGGTGGCCGGGGTGCAATTCCTGCCACCAACCTCCTATAAAAAAGTAACCCAACTACAGAAGGACATCCGCAGACACAGTTGGGTACTAGATATGGATGGCCGTTGGCTCACAAGGAGCTCGTCCGCCCTTTAACAGGTTTTTTTTTAATCCTGCTGGGTGTCCATATCCAAACACCCTCCTCACCAAGAAACCTGTTGGAGGAAACAGTTAGGTCGCCGACAACCCGACCATGAAATAGGTTAGTCCAGGTTTACCTGGTACCTGCAGTAAGTCACAGATCTAATCTGGTCTGACCTGACATGCTGCAGCAACTTCTTGATATCCACACTGCACATATTTAAATAGCACTAAATCCAGATGTAATTTTCTAATAAAAGTATGATTGGGAAAAGGGGTAGATTTACCAGGAGAGCCTCTTCTTCGTCTTTCACTGAAGAGTCGATGAAGTCTCTCGCCCCTCCTACACACTGTCAGACTCCCTCCGCCCTCCCCCCCCCCCCCCACCAAAAAAACCAAAAATCCCAACGTCATCCATCAGGGCACTGGGTCCCAGCAAAGCAAACAAGTATCTTTAGTTACCATAGGGCCTTCTCAGTACACGATGCTCCCATATGGCCCACACGGCCTCTACACAACTGGAGTTATTCGGGCCTTCATGGCCCCAGAGTAATTTTGCACAAAAGGCCCATGTGTCTTTTAACAAAGATCTTCGGCATAGACAACCCAAATTAAAGGGTCCTTGGCTCAGATGGCCCATATCAGGAAATCAACAATTACTCTTGTGGCCCAATAAAGCAACTCAGTTCATGTGGTCTTGACACAATGGCCCATGCAGCCTTTCATGATACTTACATTGCGACAAATCTCGTTCTCGAGTCTGACAGGAGGGCAAGTCCAGCAGCCGGTGATGATCCCGACAGTGGATGGTGCGAAGGGGTCTTCATCAATCCTAACTACGCTAATGTTGTTATACTTTTAAACTTTCCCCGGGGTTATAACCTGCCAAAAGGCCTTTGTTAAACTATGGGGTTCTAAAAACCCAAATTCCCATCGCCTACATGTTGGTGCTCTTACAATTTTGGACCTTGCCCACCAAATTTTATTTCTGTGCCATCGCACAATTTCGTGGCTGGGTAGTGTGGCTCCACGAGCAGGTCTGCCCACCTACATACTTACCATGAGCACCCCTGGGACGCTGGAGCTGTCTCCGAGCTTGCCTGCTCCTCACCCTAACATGGGGGATTCCCTAACTGGCACCCCCCCCCCCTCACGATGCCCACTTGGCATTTTGGCACCCCGGGTCCTGCTGCTCGGGCACCAGGTCCCATTGATCACTACACTGGCACGCCAGGCCCCTCTCCTCGGGTACCTGCGTCCACGAATACACTCATGGCCCCCTGGACCTACCTATGGCCTCATCTCGCCAACGAGCCCCCAGCGCCCGGGGTGCCTGCTTCATCCGAACACTACACTCACAAGCCACACCCCCACCCGGTCCATTATCTCCTACACCCTACACACAAAAAAAATGCTTTTTAAAAAAACTTTCCACAATCAGCACCAACCGCATAACGACATCCATGTGTAAATTTACCTAATCCCTCTACCTAACTTTAAACTAACCCCCGGTTTCCTTGGGTGGGATCCACTCCCCCCATTCAATCCTTCACACCCTGCATTCCGTTACTCACACTCATACCGGCCATTGCCCTGCCCTCACACTCATAATTCATCAACCACACACACAAACACATTTCCACTCACTGACACATCACCACCTAACTAATTTCCCCTAATATAAGTAACTCGTGCACCCTCGTCTTCCCTTACACGACACACGCTCCAATTTAACTCGATCGTTAATCTACGTCCCCACTACTCGTTCATGTCTCCACCCAAACAGTCCTTATTGTGGCTCTTGGTCCCTAAATTTATCCTCGCCCCTCCGGTCCGCTACACGAACCACGACTCCCGTCCGGGTTGATCCGTGTCCCACTCTTTCGTGTGCACTCATCCATGTTATGTCACAAATTCACATGCACTCCGCACATTGGGCACTCCAAGAAACCCCGGGTCCTTCATTCCCCCCAAGCTCGACACACACCCAATCGCATCATGCGCACTCCCAGTCTCGCCATGACTCACCTTCGTTTTTCTCACCTCCTCCCGTTCTTTGAGCACTCCGTCACGCTGTAAATATAACACGTCCATACATTCAATAATCTCTTCCGTTACTCGACGACCGGTTTCTACCTGTTTTACTTTAATTTCAATCATCTCGATTTTTACCTCACCCACCTCCTCTTTAACCATCGTTAATTCCCGATGCGCTTCTTGTGTTTCCCCCTCCAACGTCACCTTCGTTGTTTCTATTTGTGTTTCCATTTCCCGTTCCTTCGTTCCCATCATCTGTGTCACCTCCTCCACTCTCTTCGTCGGTTTCTCGTGTGCCTTTTTACATTCGTTTTTAATTGTCGTCATCTCTCTTGTTGTTTCCTTCTCGACGGCCCATAACTCCTTTGTCGCCCCGATGTTCTTCCCCATTTGTTCCTTCAACTCATTCTGTCCTATTGACCCTATGCACTAAGCGAGTGACGTCAGAGCGGAAGGTAAGGCTCCGCCATATTGAGTGGCAAAATATCATGGCTACCACGCACGTGTCACGTGAACTTCTGGGATATTTCCACGGATTAGATGATATTTCTAAGAAGAGGTACTGCGAAAAACTGAAGCCGTGTGGTCTTAGTGAAGATCCTTATTTTATTTCAAAGGATAAACGGACAACAGAAAGGAAATTTTTGCCTCAAATCGTTTTCCCTGACATCTATGTTTACCTCATTGAAACGCCGAGTCCTTACACTCAAGCCAGCCTGAAAGCCTTCACGAGTATGGACGTTTAGACCTAAGTCACATTTGCCACGGCGGCCGTGGGGTCTCCAAAATCTACGGCCACTAGCAATTATAGGGCGGCCGCAGTATTTCCACGGTCACACAATGTAGCAGTCACATGTTTTTATTTTTTCGGGGAGCCGCACGGCGTATTTATAAATTGTGGAGACCGAAAAAGTGGGGGTGCCGTACGGTCTTTGATTTGATGTCGTACGGTGACCTTAAGGGGCCCTGCGGCGGCCATAGAACTTTCAAGGCAGACGCAAGGTGCCCGCAAGGCGACCACAGGGGGCCCTAAGGTGAACGTGCAGTCAGACGGACGGTGACGAATGGGTTAATTTTTTATTTTTTTTAACCAGTATTTTTTATTTTTTTATTTTTACCAGTTTTATTTTATTTTATTTTTTCCCAGTTTTTTTTTTTCGGCTTGTCGAATTGCTACGGCGAACGTAGAAATGGAAAAAGTTATAACTCCGCGTTATAATTCCACGGCGACCTTACGGCCTGTAAAAGATAGCCAAACGGCGTAGGGCCAACCTGAGGCCACCTCAGAAACTCTGCGGCCGCCACACGTTTCTGTCAATTCAGAGGGCGTACGGCCGCCGTATCCTCGCCGTGGAGCAAATGTGACTTAGGCCTTACTTATATTATGTCGCAGGGTTTGTTATTGACATAATCTCGACGAAAGCTGACAAGAACTGTATTATCGTGAGGTAAAGGTAAGCGTTTTCTTTCATTTCACTATTATTGTATTACCGTTGTTGCTTGTTTTGTTCAGCAACCAGCGTCATTTTTTTAACCTGACTGCTGTCACAAGTTAATTTCAAGTGAACCTCTTGTCTAAATGTTAAGTTTGTAGAAAATCTTCGTTCGTCAGTTTGATTACAGATACATTATATTTTTCCCATGACAAACATCCGGTGTAATGCCACGCTGCTGTGGATATTTCCAAGTGCTAGTTACCTTCGCAAACTTTGTTGCGAAGGTTATGTTTTGATCACTGTGTATTTATTTATTTGTGAATATGTGTGTTTGTTTGTTTGTTTGTTATTCGCGTAACTCCAAAAATATTGAACTGAATCGCAGCAAATTTGGTGGGATGATTGGTTATCATCCGAGGACCATTTGATTAGATTTTGGGAGCGATCGGGTCAAAGGTCAAGGTCAAGGTCATGAAAAGGTCAAAATCGTCTTTTTACCAGAGCACGGTCAATTTGTATCCAATTTGCATGCAACTAATGCCAAAATGTTCAGAATTCAATGCCCCATCTTGTGATATGTGACATGACACAATAACGTAATAACCCTTATTGGCGGTTGGGAGTCAAAGGTCAGGGGGGGGGGTCACGACATTGCAAAATGTGCGGTTTTAGTCATAACACGGTCAATTCTTATCCGATTTGCATGAAACCAACACCAAAATGTTGACTGTTCTGTTCCCCACACTCTAATACCAATTACAAAATTAAGAGTACAAAGGTCAAGGTCGAGGTCATGAAAAGGTCAAAATCGTCATTTTGCCATAGTGTTTTTATCCAATTTGCATGCAACCAATGCCAAAATGTGAATTCAATGCCCAATCTTGTGATATATGATATGACACAATGACGTCATTACCTTTGTTAGCGGTACGGGTCAAAGGTCAGGGGGGTCAAGGACCTTTATTATCATAACGTGGTCAATTCTTATACAATTTGCATGTAAGTAGATTCAAAATCTTTAGAATTCAATTCCCTATCCTGTGATGTGTAATATTTGACAGTGACTTTATTGGTGAGTTTACAGCATTGGGTGGGGGTGTCACTGAACTTATTTCTTATAATGTGACCAGTTGTCATCAGATTGACTTGACACTGACACCCAAAAAGGTCAGGGAGTTCATACAGAAATTGTACAATGTCCGTGAATCAGTGTCAAACAGCAGGAAATTTAATGTTTTTAAGCCATCATAACACATATGAGATGGCAGATGTGGTATGGGATTAAATACCCTCACAATCTACGGTTTCTGGGGGGGGGGGCAAAATGTAGCGTTGGTGAAGGTATGCACTCTATGAGTGGCCGTTCTAGTTTTTTTATGTATTATACATATCGATGTGACTTTCTGTAGTGAAACAACTTAGAACTGTGCACGTTAGACAGCTGTTAGAAAGGTGATCTGGCCTATCTCATTCTGTCAATAAAACAAGGGATATAATGCATTTTAATGATGCAAATCTGACAATATTTTGTAACTACAAGCTATTTAATACCAACTATGGAAATAACGTATCAAAAATTAGTTACATACTGGAGACAAAATGAAGGCAACACAACCAGTCATGTTCGCCAGGTTGCCATTTTTCTCTTCTCAGAACCGATATCCAAAGATGTCGTCGGTCTACTTCGGCGGGAAAGCGGTAAAACTGCACTCCAGAGCCTTTAGTATATCGCTGAGTACATCCTGGGGCACAACAACTCTTACCCATTTGCAGAAAAAAAACGCTTGCTTGGAAATAACGGTGTAGTTGAAGTGGAGACTATCAGTTGTTATGGAAGTGGTATAATTTCTTGCCACTTAATATGGCGGAGCTGCCACAGTCACGTGACCGGTGACGTCATCTGAATAAGGCCTATTGTCAGTCCTTCTACCTCCTTCGTTATGTTCCCAATCTCTCCCATCAGTCTGGCCTCGCTCTCCCTCATCTTTTCCTGGACACCGATCCTACACTCCCTTACCTCCTCTCGTACCGCCGCCATTTCTCTGCCCATCGCTTCACTCATCTCCCTTTTTATTTCATCGCCCATCAGGTCCATTTTTCTGCTGTTTTCATCCATTTTCTGTTCATCGCTTCCATTCTGCTGTTGGTTTCTTCACCCTCCACATCCATTTTTCTGTTCATCGCTTCACTTGACATTTTCATTTGTGCCATTAATTGCCTCATGAACAACATGTCATTCTCAGGCTGCACTGGTGGCGATAACCCGGCATTCTGCGTTATCGGCGCCGCATTTTTCAGAGACCGAGGGTGGGGGTTATTTTCCACCTCTCCCATTGCTTCCTCTTCACCCTCCATTGTGACTTCATGCAGGTCCTGGGTCAATTCCGTATCCATATTTACATCATCTACATGGTCCACTGGGACCTGCCCGTGTTGGTCCGCAATTATTCGTCCCAATAAATTTAACTAAAATTTGCTCCAACCACTCTGAATTTCGAGGTGCGCGAAGCGCAACACAGGTCCACGACCTGACATCAATTTATTGATCAAGGGGAGTTTGAAAAATCTCCAACTCCCGACACCAGTTGTTGCGGCCATGGGTACCGAAACACCAGATTGTCACTCAGGGGGATTAATCCCCGGTTGTCCTTGGTAGAGCCGGACCTGGGGCCACCGCTCACAATTAACATTATGGTATGGTGGGTTGTTTTAAAACCACGAACGCCACCCAGTTAACCACGAGTTCCAGTGTCCGCCGTGTAAGTATTGTGTTTAACTAGAGGTCACGTGGTTACCTGAGTGGGGAGTGTGCCCTCGGCAAAGCACCAATGTTATCTGATTAGATTTAAATTTGGGCGGCTGAGCGTTTTAACCGCTGGTGCGTGCCGACAATTTTTTGGTCAAATCTGTGGTAATTACCTCCCAGTCTATCTCGGTTCGAACAATGCTAAACCAATAGAAGGAAAGGACAAACACGGACAGGTTGGAAATCAACAAATAATTTATTAATAATAAAATAAACTAGAGGGGGAGCACTCGGGAGAGTGCAAAACCTCCGCCGCCAATACTGCTGGGTCAATCAAGTGAACCTTATATCTTATTCATTAAATATGATGTCAACAGTGCTGACAGAGTAATAGTTCTTTTCTCCAACATTTTTTTTTGGGGGGGAGGGGGGGTGGAAATCACTTAACACATGTAAAAATGCAAAAAAAAAAAAAAAAAAATCGAAATTTTGTTGAAAAAAAGTTGCAAAATTTTTTTTTCTCTAACAATTTTTGGGGGGGTTGGAAATCACTTAAAACATGTATAAATGCAAAAAAAAAAAATTTCCCCTTTTTTTGGGGGGGGGTTGGAAATGACTTAAAACATGTAAAAATGCAAAAAAAAAAATTTCTCTAACAATTTTTCGGGGGGTTGGAAATCACTTAAAATATGTAGAAATGCAAAAAAAAATTCTTTTTCTCTAACAATTTTTTTTTGGGGGGTAACAATTTTTGGGGGGTTGGAAATCACTTAAAACATTTAGAAATGCAAAAAAAACTTTTTGGGGGGGGGGGTAACAATTTTTTGGGGGGGGGTTGAATATCACTTAAAACATGTAGAAATGCAAAAAAAAAAAATTCTCTAAATTTTTTGGGGGGGGGGGGTAACAATTTTTTTGGGGGGGTTGGAAATCACTTAAAACATGTAGAAATGCAAAAAAAAAACTTTCTTTTTTCTCTAACAATTTTTTTTGGGGGGTGGGGGGTTGGAAATCACTCAAAACATGTAGAAATGCAAAAAAAAAACTTTCTTTTTTCTCTAACAATTTTCTTTGGGGGGGGGTGGGACCAAGTCCAAAATTTAATGGCATGATCCTTGGACCATACCTAACCCCCCCCCCACCAAGTTTCGTCGAAATCCGTCGAGGAGTTTTTCCGTAATACTGTTCACAAACAGAACAAACAAACAGAAAGGGGTTTATTAGTGTTTTTGATTAAACAACACATTAATCCAGACCTTTGGTGGAAAACAGTAACCTCCATCCATCTTCGAAGATGGCGGAGGTTAATAAATAAAAATAACTTTTTATTTGCTGAGGTAAATAAAGAATGAATTTCAAAGCAAAATCAATCAAAATGCCAAGAAAGAGACAAAGAGCAGATGCTTATCAGGGAGTTAACTTACAGCTAAACGCAGACAAGGGTACGCAGCAGATCATTCAGGGGGAGGGGAGGGGAAGAATCATCTCACTCACCAGAAAATCGTCTGTGAAGCGAAAACGTCCTGAAAATGCATGTGTGCGTGTCACATCCGTCGCCAGCACCCAGCTTTGCTGTGCACCCTCTCGCGGGGCAGCCTTGAACATCAGTCGACGTCTGGAGGGCACTGAGATCGTCCGTCGTGGGTTTAGACTCTGGTGTTGTTGGTGATCGACCCGTGCCTCACTTGGCTGCGCTGCTCACACCCACACGCGCACCACACGCTCGCTTGCCGAAGCACTGGAAGGGCGAATTGTCTCTTCGGTGCTGGTTAGACACCCGCTTCTTGGTTGCTTCTCTCGCCCTTTGTTTTTTCCTCCATTTTTTTATATCTCACAACGTCTCTCCTCACAGAATGTACCTCACACTTTCTCTCGCTCGTTTTTATATCCCCGGGCTGTCTCTGCAGGGTGCCCTCCGCCCCAAGCTCACCACGCCCCACTGGGGCACGGTTACCATGACGACCCGTGTGCTCCCAAAAAAGGCGGGCGTCGGAGCTCGTGAAAGAATGTTGCTGAGGAAAAAATGAGGGCAGGCTTCAGAGCTCGTGAAAGAAATGTGTGTAAACGTGTCTGTTGTAAAGAAAAAAGCTTCCCATAAGAGAGGGGATCTGTCCTTCACCCTTCTCAACGCATCACATTTTTGATCCCATTAGACATGGGGATGGGGCTAATCTGAACATGCAATTAAGGAAATAACTGTCTGAGGACCTGGATGTGTGGATGCATTCATCAGACCTGATTCTAAAATCCGTAACTATATATATATATATATATCTTCTTCTTTTAGCTGCTGCCTTTAGGGGTCGCCATAGCGGATCATCCGTATGATCCGCATAGTGATTTGGCACATGTTTTACGCCGGATGCCCTTCCTGACGCAACCCTGGTCGGCTCTTACGACACAGGGATATGGTACACCTATTTTAACCGGGTATATACCGGCCCAGTACACTGGATTCATTGACCGGGGTATATACCGGGACTCATTTCGCCGACCTCGGAAGGATGACAGGCTGAGTCAACCCCCTGGTGTATTAATTCAGTGGCCCAACGGGGCTTGAACTCAGGACCTTTTGGATTCCAAGCTGCTGCCCTAACCACTGCGCCAACACCAGGCTATATATGTATATATATATATATATATATATATATATATATATATATATATATATATATATATATATATATATATATATATATATATATATATATATATATATATATATATATATATATATATATATATATACACACATACATACATATATATATATATATATATATATATATATATATGTATGTATGTGTGTATATATATATATATATATATATATATATATATAAACAATTAAAGAAACCCCAAACTGTTGTTTTCCTTGTAAGCATGACGTATCATTTTGCAAGTTGTTTTACTTTCACTGTCAAACTCAATGCTTCGTAAAATCACTTATTTTTCTACCTGATCTCTCATTGGGACTTTCTATTTATTACGTAGGCAAATATCGCTGGAACTTTCACCAGCGCTCCCCAAGAAATCGAAATCTGTTTGGCTGTTTGGTCATTGCAAAGTGAGTTACTGCTCTGATAGTCTGACATACTGCGTCACATTTCTCATGACGTGTGGTGAATTCATGATCCACGATTACAAGGGCTATTATTGTTGGTACTGTGGAATGTACATGCCAACTGGTGCACCATTCAAGGACCTACATCTTGCTTTTCTAACAGATATTTACTTCTTCCACCTTTGCTGATGTCTTATATTGTGCATGCTACAGCAACTTGTTGATACTAGTATGTTGATAAGACCAGGTTGTGATATGTAAGGAACGTGTGCTCTCATGAAGCCCGCTCGAAATAACTGTGACCACAGTCATGTAAAGCATGAATTCTTCTTGGATTGCTATTTTGTTTGGAAGGCTGTGGGTGATCATGTTTACTACGTACATGCAGATCAATCTGAGTTCTCACCATTTGGTCCATAATCCGGTTCCGATAGGTTTGACTTAACTAAAAGCTGCCATCCTTGGAAGTGTCCACAAGGGGCAGGAATGAGATGGTGGGGGGATAATGATGTATCATACTTGGTTTTAGCTGGAGCTACAATCCCACCACCTGCAGCAGGGAGGACTGCAGTTGTGTAAATATTGCAGAGACACGATGGGCAAATGGCAAGTCTTCCTGTGTCGAAGTTTCATTGGATAGTGGTGCACTGTATTTTCTTTTAGAAACTTGATCTTCAAGATCTACTCCCGAAGTCTTTCGCTGAATCTGTACAACACTGTCCATGATATCAATCATAACGTATTTCTTCTCAACGTTCATTTGAAATCTTCATCAATCGGAAAATACACAAATTTCTTTTTACAATTCCTTCAATTCCTTTGGTGTTAATGAATGAGTGAGTTCAGTGTTCCTCGCTTATTGCCAGACTGGAACAACTCATCTTGTATGCACACAGTGGCTGTGATTTACATTACCATGAGCTGGGGTCTCGGCATGGTTCCAAAGGTCAAATTGACTTCCTTGAAAGAATGATGCACCGCAACCACGATGGTCTAAATAACCTAGCTGTGAACCAGTCACAAGGATAATCACAAGAATACCTCTTACAATAATAATGAGTTCTCTTACAAGGAACTTCAAGACACTAGGAGGTCTTAGGCCCATTAAAGTCTGCACTAGTGTTGCCAACATTTGAAGACCACAAGGGGAAAACCAGAGATGTCAGGAAAAGTCAATTTTGAAGAAACTGAAAAACAAAGTTTCAAGACTTTGGTGGACTGTTTAATAACTGTCATATAGATTTCTTTTCCAGTAAAAGGAAGAGTGATCATTGGCCGATCAAATTAAGCATGTAGCATTTGCCAAGCTTCTGTGTTATTTAATTGAAGAGCCAAGATCGAATCAATGTTGCAAACTGACATCACTGGTTATTCCCTTGTTTAATAATTGCCATGCAATTTTAACCCAGGATGTGTAGCAAATTCATGCTTGTTGGTTATTAGCATACATTACATGATCTTGGTGATCATAGATTATTTTTTTCAACATTAAACGGTCATTGTTTTTTTTGTTTGATTGGTGTTCAACGCCATACTCAAGGGTATTTCGCTTATATGACGACGGATTCTCCATTTCTTACTCCGTACTATTTAATATGATGGAAAACCGGGAGGAAACCAAGGATAAACCACCCCCGCGATAGCCGAAGTCACCTCATGTGACTCCCTCATATACCTAAGCAGGTTGATTGGGCGGTGGGTACATCGAATGAGGATGGGTACTCAGACGCGCTAACCATTAAGCCACGGCGTGGGTCCCATAAAAGTCACAATAAAGGTTTGACCAGGCTTGAACCACGATATGCACCAACTACGGAGCCCATGATATAACCAAATAGGCCATTGTAGTGCTCATATCAGAGTTTATGCTGTGATAGTTTTACAACCTTTTATAACTTAGTTTCTCAACTCTGAATATTATGATGGAACAGTTAACATGAATGACGCAGAAAGCCAATCTTATCTGAGTGAAAACTTTAATTTTAATACTCTGCAGAACACAAAACCTGTGATCAAAAATAATAGATCCATGATATAACCAAATAGGCTATTGTAGTACTCAGAGTTTATGCTGTGAAAGTTTTACAACTTTTCATTTTTTAGTTTCTCAACCCTGAATATTATGATGGAACAGTTAACATGAATGACGCAGAAAGCCAATCTTATCTGAGTGAAAACTTTAATTTTAATACTTTGCTGAACACAAAACGTATCACATGACCCGAGCTAAGCATTTGATTGGACGAAAGGGAGATAACCAGGAGTAAGGTACTGACATCTCTGGGTTTCTACGTCTTCAGCTTTGACAACACTTGTTTTTTCATTGCACGGCTAAACTTTATACCATATAAATTATGTGACACCCCTGGTTATTTGTTAAAGTAATATTGTGAGAGGAAACCTTATGTTGCCAACAATTGGCAGGTGCAATAACCCTGAAATTTATAAAAAGTGACATCACCGGTTTTCCCCTTGTGGTCTTCATTTGCTTGTTTGTCGGTGCCATGCTCTATCCTTAATGATGAGCGTCAAGCAAGGAAGCAGCAGTTTTTGGGATGACTCGGAGAGGATTCGAACCGTCGATTTCCCAGACTCAGAACAGACACCAATCACCACGGTCAGCCCGCCTGGGGATATCAACAAGGGCCTAGGTCGTGTTCTAGGTCCAGGTGGTCATGCTCAATTATCCCACTCCCATTTGCCCACACTATAATGCACATTTACAGAGACAAAATTTGCATCCGTCCAGGCTATGAATTTTTTTGTGTGGAGGATATATCAAAATGTTGTGGACGGATCTGGATGAAATTTGGAGAGCAGGTTGGTGTGTGATGAGTAGGAATTGGTTCGATTTTGGTGGCGATTCGAATCCGGATCTGGATACGAGAATTATTTAATTTTTAAAGTGATTCTTCACCATTGAGAGATAGGGGCCACAAACGATGCATACATAGCCTGATATTTCAGAAATGTATTGGGGCCTAATATGTTCTCGTGGATTAGGCATTGCAGGGCGGAGGTATGTGCTCCACCAAGTGCTTTACTAGTAGAAACTTGAATTTTGTACAAATACTTCACCTGAAATGTTTTTTTCATGTCTGTCACTGGTTACAATGTTTTACTTGCAAAATCGAAGATTTTTCAAGTATTCTGGTCAGTCGATTTTGTGATTCTGTCTGTTTGTCTGTTTGTCGGCTACAGGTCACAATTTTAAACTGATCTTCATGAAACTTCACCACATGGTAGAGTTTGCCATAAGGAAGAAGTTTTCTTTTTGAGATCAAAAGGTCAACAAAGGCCAAAGATCAACAACTAAGGTGGTATTTCTGAAATCCTCAATTTTCGTCTGATTGACTTGAAATTTGAAGAGGATTTATATTTTAGGTCACTGAATTCAACTACCAATTATTTTAGAGGTCAACATAGGCGAAAAGGTCAACATCGGCTGAATTTCTAAAATTGTCAATTTTCATCCGATTCACTTGAAATTTGAAGAGGAGTTGCATATTTGGTCACTGAAGTCAACTACCAATTCCTTTTGAGGTCAAATTTGTTTTATGGATTTTGCAAGTATTGTGCTCTGCACGACGTCTTCTTGTTATTTTTATTTACCTTCTTATGACCCACCCTGTATATTAGATTAATATGATTATTTAATTCACACTGTGTATGTACCTCATATTTCTCAGAGAAATGGAGTCCATATTGTCTTGAAATCAGCTTAGAGCTTCACAGTTAGTGAGTACTTCTGTATCCCAAACTGATGAGCCCCTGAGGATGAAACTGTGTTTGGGAAATGTTTATGAATACTGGACACATTGGTTATCTTCAACTATTGCCAAAAAACAAACAAACCAATTCTCAAGAGGAAAATGTCAGAAGCACATTAATATGATTGTTGTTTTTTTTTAATGTAGAAGTAACTTTTTTACCTGAATCATTCCTTCTTTCATTAGAGGCAATAACTAGCTACACTTGCTTTTAACCTTACAATGTCGTTTGTCAATGAACTGAAAAGTCAAATCGTGTGTATTTTGGATGTTTCAGGATTCAGTAGTAATGATTCCGAGGACACAGGTTGCGGTCAAGTAAGGTAAACAAGCTGAAACAAAGGTGGATATGACCGGTACAATAAATGGTACCATTATAATTATATTTGAGTCCGACAGGATGGTACAGGAGATACACTTACACTTACGTTAATGACAGATGGTACACTTAGGTTTGAGAACCAAAAGGATGTCGAGGAGGTACAATGACAGAGAGGAGGGATAAATATTGTACGGTAATATGTAGATAGCCCTTGTACATTTGGCCGCTTTCCTGATCTAAAACATTTCAATTTTTCTATATTTTCATATTGTAATCAAATAAATATAGCATACACGCAGAAATCCGATATAAGTGTTGTTGAGATTTTTAACTGTGAGGGACTACAGTTTTATTGATCCTATGTGGTTCCTCCTGATGATTCCATCTTTGCTCTTTACTTCTTTGGGTTCCTTCTTGGTCTTCCATTTCATTACCTCTTTAACAGGCCCCAAATATAACCCCCACCTTCTTGTGGTGTCTGGCTGATGAAGTTTTTCTCCCAAGACTGGCCAGGTCTTAAATCCAACTTAAGGTGGCAATAATTTAAATTTGTTCAGGGATAACTCATCACCTTGCGAATGATACCATGAGACCTTTAATGTCGGTGATGCATGAATTTGTCTGTGCCACCAGTCTATCGCATGCACCTTAAGCTGTGTGTCCTTCGGCTAGCATGAGCTGGTGGATGTTAAATATCCCACGGCGTCTTTTGTAAAAAAGTAGGTGAACGAACACAGAAACCCTATCGCAATACAACCCCAATTAAAGTGACTACCCCCCAACGTGAGTTGAGGGAGGCCTCTGTCCAGCAGTGGACTGAAAAGATGCTGATGATGATGATGATGATGATGATGATGATGATGATGACAAGTTGCTGCAAGAGGGCTTTGAAGAAATCTGTTGTTATATAGGATTACCCACAGTTCTTTGCAGACTGCTCTCCTACAACTATTTGGAGTGCAACAGTCAGTCATCTTTTAATTCCCAAAATGACATGTCCATGAAATGTTTTTGCTGTTATCGCAATGAAGACATAAAAAGTTGAACAACCCTGAACGTCAAGTACTTTCGAGCGCTCTCTCACCATCGCTTTAATCTCACTTCAAAATAAAGTACTGCAAATAACGTGATTCCACAAGAGACCACAAACTGCTAGTTTCAGACAACCAGTGACTTGCCCATCATTTTCACTAATAACTGTTTTCATGCATAGGTGTGGCTCGGAGTTTTTCTCTGTGAGATCTCACGATAAAGTTTTGACACAAGTTTAAGACAAATCAAGAGCCATTTAAAGGCTCGACATTGCTGCATGTGAAAATTATCGAGTGTGACGTCATAATACAGGGATTGTGAACTATTAAGTAAAGGAAACGACAAGGATGGTTCATGGTTGATGTGGATTTTTTTAATTCTAAAAAATCAAAGAACATAGGGAAGTTGGCAGAACTTTTCATAAAAATCTTTACATGCCACACATTTGACTTATTTGAGGAAATGCTCCAAATAAGACCAAAAATATTTATTTCCGATTTATCTATAAATAAATAAAAAATGTCAGTGTGTGTGTCTACTCCATAACTTCAAAACCATGAAACCTAGTGGCCTGAAATGTTGCATGGATATTAAGGGATCTCCAAGGGAGTACATTAATGAAAACTGGATATTTGGGTTAATTAAACACCCCCTTTGAAGATAACTAATGGGGTGATCATCATTTAAAAAAGAAGCCCAACCAAGATGGCAGCATGCCATCTTGATTAGCCTGCTGTCACCTCATAGGGGTCTTAAGCCGCCATTTTGTTTTGGCCTGTTCAAAAATGCCTTGCCTTGGCAGAAGCTGCAACGGTTTCTGTACGATAAAGTGCTCAAAATTAAATTTTTCATTTTCCTCACTCGTATCATCGAACGCCTGATCATCATACCTAAAAATCACTGTGTACAACACTTTGGTAAGTGTTATACTTTTCAAATTAGGACTTTAGAGTGATTGTATGCATTATTTGATGCGATTTTCCACGATGGCTTCTCACAGACTAATTAAAGTATATAATTGAAATCAGCCTTCGGATTTGAGAGTTGGAGCTCGTGGACTTTGTGTTGAAACCTGGAGTGAAATATGAATTTTTAAAGAAATTAGTGATTCTTAGAACTAGGTATATTTACTTTAAGCAAGTAACTAATAAGATTTTCTTTTTAAATGATCGAAGGAGAACACATGAGAGAAGAGGAAGAAGAGGTTTTATCACATAGTGTCGGGAAGATTGTTCCGTTATAATTCTGAAAATTGATATACTGTGATTTCAAAATTAAGTATATAAATGAAAACATTATAATTTACAAGTTATATTGTAGGTTTTTCACTTATATATAAAAAAGATCTCAGGAGAACACACGAGCAAGAAGAAAGAAGAGAAGGTTCAGGAGTGTCCAGAATGAAGAAAGAGCGGCTTGCGAGTATCTCGTCTGGAGCGAACGTTCTGAGAGAGCGCTTACAGAGGAGTGAGATGCATACTCAGCTGAGAGGCATTTTAAAAGTCGGAGTGGCACTTGGAAAAGCAGATGAGCATGCTCGAAGCTGACATTTTTTTTTCGTCAGTACCACACCATTTCTACTGGGTGCTGGTACTCATTGGAAAACCAAATATAAAAACAATTATGTTAACCCCTGTTTATAAGCATTGCAGCTTGGGTGCGATGGGCTCTAGGGTCTCTTGGCCTAAGCTGGGTTTCAGGGGTTGGGCTTCGTAATGGGTCTGGTTGCTGGAGGGGTGTTTGTTTTTCCGGTTAATGCATTCTTTGGCACTCCGGACATCTCCTGGCAGTGTTTAGCCCCCTCAGAGAGATCCATTTCAAAAGTGGGTAAATAGGGTGCAGCTGCAGTTTGAGTCGCACCTCAAGGGAAGTCTATGTTATAATCCCTTTAAAAATGGTACGTGCTGTTTGAAAGAGATGGGGGGGTTTGCTATCCTGTTTGAACATGCTGTTTTAACATACCCCATTTCATTCAATCCTTTACTAATGCTGTCAGATGGGATCATCCCCCCTCCCCTAACCCCAGCTTCCACTCCAGTCTCCCTCCGAAATGCAAGTCCCCTCCCTCCCTTTAGTTCCCACTATCAAACGCAAGTCCAGAACACCCCCTTCCTCTCCCACTTCCCCTTCCTTGCTCCACCTTCCTCTTCACTCGCACCCTCTCCTCGCAGTCTCCACCTCCCAGAGTGATGTGTGGTGAAGCGACACTCTCCCAGTCCACACTTCATCGCTCTCCCCTCCTTCCTCGTTCTCGCCTCCTAGCTCCCCCCTTCCTTGTCCCCCTCTCTCTTCTCCCTCCCTCCTATCTCTTCCCCCATCCTCCTACCTCTTCTCCTCCCTCCTACCTCTTCCCCCTCCCTCCTCTCTCCCCCTCTTCTTTTCTACCCCCTTTCTCACTCTCCCCACTTTCTCGCTCTACCCCCTTCCTTTCCCCCCCTTCCTCACTCTGCCACCCCTCCTCACTCCTCCCCCTCCTCTCTCTTTCTCACCCCCTCCTGAATTTCCCCTCCCTCCCCCAACCTTCTTCACTCCCTGTCCTCACTCTCCCCTCTCTCTTCCCCTTCCTTTCCCCCTCCCTCTCTCCCCTCACTTTCTCTCACTCCCCCTCCCTCCTCTCACAATCCCGTCCTTCCTCTTTCTACCCCTCCCTACCATGTCCTCCCCCTTCCCTCTTCCCTCTTCTCTCTTTCCCTCTCTTTCTCTCCCCACCTCTCTTAGTAGTCCCATAAGCAAAGCAAAGGTTGGTATTTGCTCATGAAAAATCGAATAAGGTGTTGGTCAGAATTTTATTTTAGGATAATTTTCGACTTAAAGATTATATTTTTTATAAAAATAAAATTATTTGATCAACGTATGGATACAGTTTTTAAGCTGACATCAATGTATGATGAATTTGGAAGTTTCCAAATAGTAGTTGAATCCCACAACCTTATGTAGCTCATTGGGGTATTATGTGCTGTTTCTATGGATAAATATACCCAGTGGTGTCCATCTCCTCTCCTGGCTAGATTTGAGAGTAGCCATGGGGTATCAAACCCACACCAGTGAGGACAATACAAGCAGGCTCTACCCAGACCACCACCAAGCTGCTCACACAGTTGTCACGTACAATATTATGCAGAGAGTTACTAATAAATGAACAGGTTCTCAGCATCTCATTAAATTCCTCAATAATCTCTCTAATACCTCCTCCTTAATACTCTGATATCACCTCCCTGATATTCAAACATTTATTTGAAAATTTCCCATGAGATGCTGCACGGTTTTAAATGTTAAGAGTTTTAACTCTTAAGGCTATTTCAATCGCGGTTCATTTTTAGCTCACCTGGATTTCAATCAGGTGAGCTTATGTGATGAAGCAGTGTCCGTAGGTGAGTGAATCAGTGAATCAGTAGACACTTCAGTCATTATAATTATCGCTTGAACCAAACACACCGATTTTTATGAAACGTGGCCACAAGCTTCATATCTGATGCCCAACGAAGGTGTATTGACCGCATCAAAATCTGCACTCATTTAAAAATATATTTTTAACTGATTCTTTACCATTGAGAGATGGGACCAAAAACGATATATAGCACGATATTTCAAAAAGGTGTGGATGGGTTATGACAAAACTAGGTAGATGATTTGATTAGCTGACGATAACAAGCCGATTCCATTTGGTTCAGGTCCGGATCCACATCCAGCTAATCAGTGGATACAAAACGTAAAGTGTTCACCTGGCGGAGGTATGCGCTCGTCCCAGTGCCGTTGTAGTTGCCTCTGTTTTTCATTGTGAAAGGTTACCATTACAATATAACGTGCATGTTATGTTCTTAAATGCCAATCACTTCCAACCCCACTCATCTTCCCAAAACTTATCCGACCTCCCCGAACTCTCTTGCTGTTCTTTGTGTCTACATTCTACTGACATGATGAGAGGGGTGGGGGGTGTGGGGATGTTGGAAAGGCAGAAATAATTTGCCAACTTTAATTCCCCATCGGAAAATATTTGAAATACGTGAGCCTACGCCCTTCTTCACTCACTGATGTCACACAAGTGCTTCACAAAACATCAAAAAGCTGCATTGTACTATTAAGTTGGAAATTGGACATAGTGTTTAGGGTTAGGAATTAGTGTGTGTGTGTGTGTGTGTGTGTGTGTGTGTGTGTGTGTGTGTGTGTGTGTGTGTGTGTGTGTGTGTGTGTGTGTGTGTGTGTGTGTGTGTGTGGGTGGTTTTATCTGACTTCGTTTGTGGGTGGCTTTTTGAATCGTGGTGAACATCCCACCGGTGTATTCCTTGCCTCGCAGTACGTGCACCAGGATTCTAATATACAGCACATTCCTTTCAAAACAAACAGCCTTTTCGACCAATTTGACAAGCTCGTAGCAAAATTGATTTTAAATAAATATAATATGTAAATGAATGAAAAAAAAATTTTTTTTAATCGTCTTGAGATCAAATTCATGTGAAAGACTTCGTTTTAAGGGGATTTGTAAATTGGAATGAAACTGCAGTCCCTCGACTACTTCTTTTCACAGCCCCAATTATTCCCACCTTCTTGTGGCTTCGGTTAGGCAAAAGCTTTTGGGCCAAGCGTTTCACGAACCGCTTTGAGCCATGCCTGACATTCGACTGAAGTTGATCTGTGCAGGGATTTGTAATTTGTTCATGGTGTCGGCGATAATTCGCATACTCTTCGCGAAAAGCACCACGGGATCTCGAACGTCCACAGACGACTTGGTTCCACGTGAACTTTCAACTTTTTCCACGTGATCGTCTCCCATTCTGAACACGTGGATCGTCTCATTCGGCAAGATTTTAATGTTTTTGAGGTTTAATGAAAGACCAGCCTTTTCACTTTCCTTCTTCACTGTCTGCAGCAGTTAAATCAAGTTATCTTCACTTTCTACTAACAGAGTGGTATCATCAGCATACCTTAGGTTGTTGATAAATCTTCCTCCAATCCTGACTTCAGCCTTTGTTATGTAAATTATATTTTTCGTCAAATTATTATAACCACAAATTAATCAGTCAATTCCGTCCAATGATAATGGCATCTATCTATAATTCCAGCAGTGTGTGTGTGTATGTATGTGTGTGTGTGTGTGTGTGTGTGTGTGTGTGTGTGTGTGTGTGTGTGTGTGTGTGTGTGTGTGTGTGTGTGTGTGTGTGTGTGTGTGTGTGTGTGTGTGTGTGTGACCGCTGTTTCTGGACAACCACTGGTCTGATCTAATTGAAACTTCCCAGGTATATTGCTGGGGACCTGAGGATGTGCCTTTTCAAGGTTTGATATTAATTGGACAAGTGCTTCCCAAGTTATGGCCATTTATTTACCAACCAATGACAGGACACGTTGCTGCGGCCATTTATTTACCAACCAATGACAGGACACGTTGCTGCGTAGGCGTGGCCGATGGGGAAGAGAACCTCAGCCGTGTTCACCATTATGGGTTTTTTCTCTTCTCTTCTCTTTGTGTTTTTCCTTGCGAAAAGTCAAAATACGTTGATGCTAATTGAATAATTGGCCATTAAAACTAATAATTTATCAAAACGTTGGCAGATCTAGCAGCCTCCGCATTCTTGCCCTGGACGAGGAAACAAAGAAGAAGCGCCGTTTCCTCAGCAATGTTGTTTATGAAAAGGTACTAACGAGATAAAGGTGTGTACATGCATTCAATTTTTTATTATTATTTATTTATTCAAGAAAAATTGTTCCGAAAATAATTTATCAAAAAAAATGCACAACTTTTTTTTTGTTTCCAATTGTCAAAACGGTGTGGCCTTTGGAAGTGTTAATATATGGAATTCAGCTCTACTCAACATGCTTGCCAACAAAATACATCTCAATTTGGTGGTATGCTTTGCAAACTATTTTTTTTTTAACTATTTTCAAACTAAAACAATTTGAACATGGAATACCTAATGACACTGTACTTTCAGGTCTCCTACAAATCCTACCCTGTCGCCCCACCATGGCATAGGAGTGGCAATGGTCAATGGCAGCGAATGTCATGGCGAGCAAAGACAGGGAGGTAAACTTGATTTTAATTTGGATTTTAATTAACTCTGTGTGTGTAAGTATCACAGCAGTTGTTACTTCAATGAAAGTGATAATTCGTGGAATGATGTGAACATTCCGTACGGGCACGCACTACTTCTGGATAGTGATGACTTACTGTATTCTAATAATTTCTCGATTTCTTATGCACATTTATAGATACACACAATGCCCCAATCCAGTCGTCATTTACGAGAGTGAATAAACGGCCTGTGTGGTTGTTTCTCGCAAGCGGTTTTAAAGTATATATATATGTATATATAGATATATATATATATATATATATATATATATATATATATATATATATATATATTTGCATGCACGTACGGGCACGTGAGAGCAAAGGAATGGCCTGTGTGGTTGTTGTTTCTGGCACGCGGTTTGAAAGTTTTATTTTTTATTTTTTGGTTTGCATGTACGGCCACGCACCTACGGGCACTCACCTACGGGCATGCACTAGTAATGATAATATAAATAACTAAAAGGGAAATCGGTGGAGCGCATTCCTCCGCCACGTAAGGCCCAATCCGTGTTGGTGAAGAATCACTTAAACAATTATAGTAACTGGATCTGGATCCGGATCTTCATCGAAATCGAACCAATTCGTCATTGTCACACACCCAATCTGTCCACCAAGTTTCATACGAATCCGTCCACAACATTTTGAGATATCGTGCTATATATCGGTTTCGCCCTATCTCTCAATGTTGAAGAATCACTTGAAAAATTCTAGTAGCCGGATCCAGATCTTCACCAAAATCTATTCAGTTCGTCCTTGTCACACACCCAACCTTACAACTAAATTTCATCTGGATCCGTCCACAAGTTTTTGAGATATCCTGCACACAGATGGACAAACAAACAAGAAAAAAGATGTCATGTAGAGCATGATACTTGCAAAATCCACCACCCCTCTCTCCAAAGATTGCCATGGATACATGAAATTTTCCATTTAATTAAGATTAAAATTCACAATTGTAATCAAAGTTCAGGTTAATTGGATGAAAATTTATTATTTTTCAGATTGAAATTGATTATTTTAGTAGTTTGATCTCGATTTGACCTTTTGACCTCAAAAATAGTTTCCAAATTCAGTGATGTACTGTATTATTGCTGCCTAATCCCTAGGTTAATCATATGAGAATTGACGATTTTTCAGATGAAATTTGATGATTTTGGAAGTTTGACCTTGAGTTTACCTTTGACCTTTTGACCTCAAAAAGAGTTGCTTTCCCAATTCAGTGATGGACTTTGCAAATACTCTTCAACTTTCAAGTTAATAGGATGTAAATTGACGATTTTTCAGTTGAAAATTGATGATTTTAGATGTTTGACCTTGAGTTGAGCTCGTGACCTTTTGACCTCAAAAGTAGTTGGTTTCCCAATTCAGCCGTGCACTATGCAATTGCTGTTAAATTTTCAAGTCAATTGGATGAAAATTGAGGATTTTAGAAATCTCACCAAAGTTGTTAACCTTTGGCCTGTATTGACCTTTTGACCTCAAAAACAATAGGTTTCTTCCGTATGACAAACTCTACCATGTGATGAAGTTTCGTGAAGATCATTTTAAAATTGTGACCTGTAGGCAATGAACATACAGACAAAGAGACAGACAGACAGACGGATAGAACAACAAAATCGACTGACCAATATACAGTACTTGAAAAAGCTTAGATTTTGCATGAAACAGACAAATAGGGGTGAAAACATAACCTCCTTCACCTTCGGTGGTGGAGGTAATTAAATAATTCTCGAATCGAGATACGGTTTCGGATCTTCACCAAAATTGAAAAAAAATTGTCATGATCACACACCCAACCGGTCCACCAAGTTTTATCCGAATCCGTCCACAACTTTTTGAGATATCGTGCTGTATATCATTTTCAGCCCTACCTCTCAGTGATGAAGAATCACTTAAAATATTATCGGATCCGGATCCGGATCTTCACCAAAATCCAATCAGTTCGTCCTTATCACACACCAAACCTGCCCACCAAATTTAATTTGGATCCGTTTACAACTTTTTCAGTTATCCTGCACACAGATGGACAGACAGAATGTTTGTTTGTCTGACAGAGAGGGGTTAAAACATAACCTCCTTCACCTTCATTGGTGGAGGTAATAAAATATCAAGAAGACGACGTCTTGCAGATCACGATACTTGCGAAATCCATAAAACACATTTGACCTCAAAAATAATTGGTGGTTGAATTCAATGAACAAATATGCAACTCCTCTTTTTATTTCAAATCAATCAGATGAAAAATGACAATTTTAGAAATTCGGCCTATGTTGACCTTTTGGCCGATGTGGACCTCCAAAATAATTGGCTGGTTGAATTCAGTGACCGGAAACATAAATCCTCTTCAAATTTCAAGTCAATCGGATGAAAATTGAAGATTTTAGATATCTCACCTAAGTTGTTGACCTTTGGCTGATGTTGACCCTTTGACCTCAAAAACAATAGGCTTCTTCCTTTTTACAAACTCTATCATGTGGTGAAGTTTCGTGAAGATCGGTTTAAAATTGTGACGTGTAGGGGGTTAAACAGACAGACAGAGACAGAGACCGAGACCGAGTAATATAATCGACTGACCAATATACTTGAAAAATGTTCGATTTTGTAAATAACTCGAGTGAAGTCGATGGCACACCATCCCAAATCCCCACTCTTTCTCACCGAAAGCAAAGTTGAAAGATGGAAAAAATTCCACCAGGAATGATCCAATTTCGAATTTTGAAATAAAAAAAAAATTTCCCCGTTTTGAGCCCTGTAACCCCAAGTCCCGATCCCTGGGGCATGAACCAGGGGTCAAATCTAAAAAAGTTGTTACATATTTCGTGCGTCCCCAATGTTGATTGCATATACGAAGTTTCATTAAAGAATGTTTTGAAATGTGCCCGTAATTGCATTTTTTTGGTGTTTGACCTTTTGACCCTGCCCCAGGGGGCGTGACCAAAAATGACATTGCTCTTTCACTTTCATGCTGTCACGAGCATTATGAACAAACTCCTGCCCTTACCATCGTCGAACGTCAGTCCTGGCCAGCCGGTTCGTGAAAGACTTGGGCCAAGCTTCTCCTGGCCAACCCCGCAATAACATTGTGGTAATAGAGGATGCCAGGACCAGATGAGAAACCATTTAATCAAATACAAACTAATTAAAGGTAGTTAGCATGGGTTTACCAAAGGTCATTCCTGTCTAACAAATGTTTTAGAGTTCTATGAATCAGTGTCTGATTGGGTGGATGAGGGAAAGGCAGTGGACGTCGTATATCTAGACTTTAAGAAAGCATTTGATGAGGTACCACATCGGAGGTTGTTCACCAAAGTGAGGGCTTGTGGAGTGGCTGGTCAGGTGGCTAACTGGATTGCAAACTGGCTTCGTGATAGGAAGCAAAGAGTGGCTGTGAGTGGGAGGATGTCTTGCTGGGAGGATGTAAGTAGTGGGGTACCTCAAGCATCAGTACTCATACCATTACTATTCACTATTTACATCAACGATTTGGATAACGGGGTAGAGAGTAAACTTCAAAATTTGCAGGTGACACAAAGCTTGGAGATGAGGTGGATCGCAGAGGGGGTGGTGATCAGATTCAGGAAAGTATTTATACTTGTATGGATTGGGCAAAACAATGGCAGATTTAATTTAACATGAGCAAGTGTAAGGTGTTGGGGATGAGAAACAACAATGAAAATAGAGATTACAGGACACAGGTGGTAATTTTGGAGCGTGTCACACAGGAGAAGGATCTGGGGGTGGTAATAGATATGGGAGGTGAGCAGGCAGCACAATGCCAGGTAGCTATAGGTAAAGCAAATAGGGTTTTAGGCTGAAAAAGGAGGGGGATCAATTATAAATCAAAAGAGGAGGTGTTAACATTATACAGGAATTTAGTGAGGGCCACATTTAGAATATTGTGTGCGGTTCTAGTCACCACAGTTCCGGAAGGACACGGATGCCATTGAGAGGGTTCAGCACAGGACTACGAGATTGATTCCGGGCCGAGGTCGACTCAGCTATGAGGAGCAGCCGAAGGAGACAGGGCTTTATACACCAGAAAGGAGGCGGTTACCAGGAGATATGATAGAGATGTTTAAGATAATGAAAGGAGCGATATAAAATAAGTGGAGATGAATTATTCAACAGAGTGGATGGTGATAGGACCAGGGGCCATAGCCTGAGAGTAAACAAGAGGTGAGTTAAGATGGTAGTAAGTCATGGGACTTTTACTCAGAGAGTAGTTAATGCATCGAATGGTCTCCCTAGAAAGGTACTGGCAACAGAAACATCAGACAAGTACCTGGAAGTTATGGAGATAGAGGGGTAGAGGGATGTTGACAGGACTTTTTGGTAGTTTGAGCATTGATGGGTGATTGTGTGCATGAGTACGGAGTGCTGTTGGTGGAGGTCAGGTCAAGGGGTGTTGTGTGGTTGATGTTGTGTGTTTTTAACCAAGTCCATCCCCTGAGGGAGAAGAAGAAAAAGAATTTTTTTTTTCAAAAAGTAGAAAACTTAAAAAATAAATAAATAAATAAATAATAAAAACAACAAATTAATTAAATAATTCGATGGGGTTTTTTTTGCATTTTCTTCCTTGGATCTTGTGTTGATAAATTAGTATGGTGTTCATGCAGGCATGATGGGCTGAATGATGGGAACCTGTGTTAGAATTCCTTGTATTTCCTTGTAACATGGGTCTAATTGTGGACGTTAACGAATAATAATAATAATTAATAATAATAATGTTAACACCCGACCGTCCGCATGGTATGCCTGCACATCCACACGACCCCTCCTGCACCCGTAGGATGTTTATAAGTCTCTTAAAGGCAGAACTCAGAAGGTTTTAAATTAAATTACTTGTTTGCTTTTACTTTAAACATTTTAGAGAATCTCTTTATCTCCCCCATCAGTATAATCTATCTCCTGATCTGTTTCCCCCATTATAAGAGTTCCTCGGCATGTTGAAAGGTACCCTCCTTGCTCTAAGGGACCCCACATCGAGATCAAATCAAAGACCCCGAAATATCTCGTTACCCCTTCCATGGTTTCACATGTTTTGGGTCGTTGTCCAAGCCATGCCTTGCAAGGCGACCTTCAAAGGTCGACATTTTTTCCTTTTCCCAACAATGCTCCGGGTGTTAGGGTGAGGGCGCACAAACAACACTTGTTCCCATAGATCGTTCTTTCTTTGATGTTGCCACTTCGGTGGAGCTGTTGTGAAGCCAAATGCGCTCGATGTGACCGAGAAGCTCGTCAGTTGTCGTGATGGTTGCTGTGATTTGCTTGGGCATTCCTTGAATATCGTACATTCGTACCGTGGAACAGGTAGGAGAGGACATTAAGGGTAGGCAAGATGGATAGAGAAGCAATTACTCTTCGGAAGGCAAGACTATAAACTTGCAAAGAGGTGAGCTTGGGGTTTGAGGGGGAGGGGGGTGGGGGGTTAACAGGTGTAGAAAAGATCATGGTTTTGGATTTGGAGGAGGATTTGCATGTTCTTCTCCTTTCATAACTCTACCCTTCCTTTCATCCCATGTTCCCTTCCTTCACTCGATTCTCTGCTCTTCATTCATCGTCCACCTTCTTCCCCACCCCTTGTTTTTGATGATTTTATATGGATGGTGCCGTTCATGAGACTTCCGGAAGAGATCACGGATTTGTTTGGAGAGTACCCCTCGTGAATACTGAGCATGTAGTTTACGTGCTGTGCCATTGATGGGGATAGCTATCCGAGTGTGACCTGTTTGTGTAAACGAAACCTAATTAGTGAGTTTGTCCAGCGTTGCCTCCCTTGGGTGACCTCAAACATGAATCCATCATTTTACCTTTTATTCCTGATGACTTCGTTCCAATGAAGGGTTTGCTAGTTATTCCTGTTCGTGTTAATATTTGAACCTCTGGGTCATGATCAATGTAGGTTCAAAGCCCCATGTGTTTGTGTGCCCATCATGCCCACTGATGTCCATGTAATTAATGGAAAGGTACACTGATGCCAACTAATGTTTTTAGTCCTGCATGTGAAGAGAGCAAGGAACGACAGGTTCATTCAATGATGTGTGCAACACC
>NC_140967.1:65292914-65330414 GCF_056783735.1 Eptatretus burgeri
ACACGCTGCGTTCAATCCATTTATTACGTACGCAGTTGACCTTTTTCCTTGGGTCACCGTCGGTATGAATTGAATTGGTATCGAAATAACCTGAACACAAAGTAATAAATGTTAACATCATGTTAAAAACCATTGGATTGTCAGTTCCATTGTGTTTAAAAATAAATTATTTTAAACATTGTTGATGAAATGACTCCTGGGGGATCAAAGGACCTTAGTATAAGTCTAGATATTCCTAAGTACGTGTTTTAGATCAGAGTAATATCATCATAGTCGTCAAGCGGGTTGAGGCAGTCTCTGAAAACACGTCTTACACAGTGACAATCGACCTCTTTGTGACCAATTTCCATGAAGAGCAGAATTTGGAAACTCAAAGGTTGGTGTTTACGGATGGGGGGGATGTGGGGGAGAGTGTGGAATATGCTGCCTTGAGTTTCAGGAAGGGTTGAAAGAAAAACTTAACGAATATTCGAAAATGCAACGATCCTCAAATTAATGATGTCCTTTAGGGGAAACTTGAGGAAATATTTAACTAAATCCTCAAATGTTTCCTAAAGAATGCTTTATGCAACCGGACCTTGGTCCTCAGAAGTTCTATAAAGTTTGGTGAAAATAGAACTGTTATAGTTTTGGCATCACGGGTCATGAAGTTTGTGATCAAGCTTCATCGAAATTGTGTGTGTGTGTGTGTGTGTGTGTGTGTGTGTGTGTGTGTGTGTGTGTGTGTGTGTGTGTGTGTGTGTGTGTGTGTGTGTGTGTGTGTGTGTGTGAGTGTGTTAGGAGAAGTTCGGAGTGTTCACATACAGCCTGACTCACCGACTGAGTTATGGACACCTCACGGTGCCAATACCTCACCTGAACAATTTTTGGCCCAGGTGAGCTAAAAACGGGACGAATCAAGCGGCCAAAGGACAAATGAATAGAAAGCACATCCTTTAGTTTTGCAATGACATTACGGATGGTGTGTAGAGGCTTGTCGGCGACACACCAATCCATGCAATGCAATCTTGCCAATCCTTTTCTCCCTGAAGACATCGGTTTACAAGAATCCAACCAACACCAACAGACTACTGGATTTTAATTCCTGCAACCCAATCAGCCACAAACGCAGTGCATTTTAAAGCCAATGCCATGGAATGGGTGTGCTTGGACCGGACAGATGAGGAGCCCTTGGGCTTTGTGAGCGTGACCAGGGACGATTCCATTTCATGAGGGTGATATATGACCCAGCAGCGCGTGTTTTCCTCCCTTGTTGTTCTATGACCACTTGAAAGAACCTTCCGCCCATCTCTGTCATGTTCATGTTCCTGGTGAGGGCCGCGCCTTCAAACCAAGCCGGACAGCCAGTGCTATGACGTCACTCACTATTTATGATGGAATGTTTACTTGGTGCTGAATATTCAATTTGATGGGGGAACAAAATGTAAAGGATGATTGTCCAGTTAAATTTGGCAAAAATTATTGGGCCAATAGGCCTGTAATGTCTGTGCCACCAAATCCTGAGCATGCTCACCCTCCACAAAACCAACTCCACCCGATCCAACCAAACATCCGCTCAATAGGAAGGACAGCGGTGAATTGGTATGTCACAGACTGGACATGAACAGTCACAACATATGAGGATTTGTTTTTGTTTTGTGGGAGGAAGGGAAGGGTGCTGGTGAGGTATGAGACGACATGTTGACGCCTAACAACACCCACAATTAGAGAATCAATATCTCAATAAATCTTGACGGCACAACATAAACACAATGGACACAAATTGCATGATTCAATTCCCGACTTACCTTCCATATCTGCCAATCCCTGAAACACTCCATCGCTCATCGCTTATTGGTACCTATCCATTGTGACGATATTTTATAAGTTTAATAAGATTTTGCTGAAAACTTAAACAGAAATAAATTGTGTAAGTTTGGCTTGTGTCGGTGATTGAGTTGTTGTGCGGGCCACAGACTTCCTGATCACTTGTTGCATGTGTTTTGTCAACTTTGCTAAACCACGAGCAAAGGTAATTCGAAGATCACGTGGCGCAGCATGTTGTGAAGGTGGTGTCGCATGGAAACTAACAGTGGAAGGAAAGGTAGGGAGAACGGGGTGGGAAGGGGTGGTCCGCCTTGACAAGTTAAAGGATTGCAGTGAGGGGGGTTGGAGAATGGGAGGGGCCAAGTATGTTCGAGTTCGGTTCCCTGAGAAAGCGCACAGCGAGAAGACAGACCCAGGACGAGGACCCAGCTGGGTTAAAGGACCACGATGAAAGCATTGTTGCTGAGCTTGGCTGCGGGGGGCAAAGAGAGAGCGTGTGAGTGAGCGTAGGGGGCTCAGGAGAGAGAAAGAGAGAGAGAGAGAGAGAGAGAGAGAGAGAGAGAGAGAGAGAGAGAGAGAGAGAGAGAGAGAGAGAGAGAGAAAGAGAAAGAGAAAGAGAAAGAGAAAGAGAAAGAGTCCACAAGGCGAGCCTGAGCCAGCCAAGTGGTGAAGTACAACCTTCGATACGCTTTCTGTCGACACTTGATCCTCATCTCTGTGCCCACATATCGGAGTACAACGGAGGGACGTTTAAATGGTGCACCTTGGGAACGTTTTATCAGCTTTTTATCTGTTCCCACTTGTTGGAAAGTGAACTTCGTGCTGAGGATCTAGTCTGAACTTGGAGCACCTTTTGGAACCACCATCAACAGGTAGACAGTTCCTAAGAAGCTACTTTGTACAATATGAATTCCTATTTCTGGTGTGTGTGTGTGTGTGTGTGTGTGTGTGTGTGTGTGTGTGTGTGTGTGTGTGTGTGTGTGTGTGTGTGTGTGTGTGTGTGTGTGTGTGTGTGTGTGTTTGCAGGATATGTGTTAAAATCGTGCATTTAACTTGGTATATAACGCAGCACTGAATTGTTAAATATTAATACAGTATATCTATAATGTAGTTTTAAAATTATGATTAATGTGGAGTTAATGTTGTTCGGGAATACGTACTGATAGGAACGTTTGGAGAATGTGGACACCAAAGGCTTTAACGGCCAAATAAGAAAAATGATTTTGTTTTCAGTACAGTACCGGACATGCATCTTTTAGTGCTTTTATGTGTGGTGAACCATGAGTATGACCACAGAGATAGCGAAGTGTTGGCTTCCTGATTAAGATGGCTGGCTTAGGATCTTAGGGTCCTGAGTTTGAACCCCATTGGGTGCTGAATTAAAACCAGGTGGGGTTGATTTAGCCTGACATCCTTCTGAGGTTGGTGAAATGAGTACCAGTGCACTGGTAGAGGGGCACAGCATTAGCAGCAAAGCCACACTTCCAAGAAATGATAGTTACCTGACAGCCAAGCTGCCATACACAAGAACAAAACAGATGACCACAGAGATGATCAACATTGACAGACAACCGATCAATAGCCAAGGACTAGTTGAAATTAAGAAACTACTACTACTACTATTACGCCACTTTTAAAGTTCCAAATTGCTCCCACATTCTTGACAAATTAGCTGGGTAACCTTTTTGGTGTAAATCTTTCATGCAATGCAATGTTATCATTATGAAGGAAGGGAGGGTCATTAGGAGTGGTTTTGTGCACGTTTCTGTCTATGCTGTCACTGATCACTCGCCAATAAACAGAGACCAGTCTGGCAGCTGAGGTAGTGTTGCCTTGGGATTCTCTTGTATGTACGACTTGTGAATGTTTTGCAGTTGTGGAGGAACTCTGGGAAGGCTTTGAAACAGCAAAGGGCTAACCTTGGGTAGCCTTATGCAGCTTTTTTCAACGAGACGAGCATGGGAGGGGCGCACACGCACACGCACACACACACACACACACACACACACACACACACACACACACACACACACACACACACACAGTGACAGGCACTTCACTGATCTCCTTTGGATAACAGTCCACACCAGAGCATGGCCTCCAACACGGAGGCTTTGGCCTCAACATGTGTGCTTGTCACACTCAACATGTTTCGATTTTCCCGCTGGTCACATCACATGCCTTCTGGTTGAATGGTTTGCATTAGCAGGAAGAATTATGTGGGTGGCAGATGGATGGTTGTTCTGTGGGGATATGCAGTTTTACCGTGTGAGACATAATCTGCGGCGATGCTCACCATAACAGTCAGGAGGTGTGTCTGACATATCTATATCTATATCTATATCTATATCTATATCGATATCGATATCATATAATGTATAATGTCAGGTATGGGAGCATGTGCCAGAGCAGCGCATTGCTGTGTCCACTTTCTGCCGGTACTCCAGGGGCCGCCATCTGACCATCTCCCAAGCAGATGCCTGGCCCATCTCCGTGAGATGCTAATCAACCTGCTGCAACCACGAGGCACATGGCTCAGCCTGTTGGCCTCCTCCATTCGCTGAGAGAATCTGATGAGCAGGATCAGCATCAGGAAAACGAGCCACATGTTTATACATCCGCAACTGACGCTCACGGACTGTGCAGGTAACAAATCTCTTCCGAGTCTCTCTCAGCAACCGCTCGTTGGACACAAAGTCTGACCAGCGATAGCCAAGCATTCTCCAAAGAGACCTGGTACCAAAGGAATTAAGTCTCCATCTCCCTGGTCAGGGTCCAAGTCTCACATCCATATACTAAGACTGGCAGCACCAAGGACATGAAGACTCGGACTTTCGTCCTCCCGCACAGGTACCGACAGTGCCCTATGATCCCTATGATCCCTATGATGGACCCTATGATCCATTTAATCCATGACTCCCCAGGCCCGACCCAGACGTCGATTGACCTCTGCCTCACAGCCAGCAGAGACATGAATATCACTGCCAAGGTAAGTGAATCTCTCCGCGACATCAGCATCATCACCACAAACAGGTACAGATAGGATAACAGCATCCAAGATGTCATTGAAAGCCTGGATCTTAGTTTTGACCAAGGAAACCCATAATCCCAGTGGCTCCGATCCTCATTCAGCACCTCGAGGGCCCCAAAAGAATATCTGGAGTCTCTGCAAAGATGACTGCATCATCTGCGAAATCAAGGTCAGAGATCTTGACATTCCCAAACGATGCACCACAGCTTGATCTCTCCGACATCCTCCCCAGAATCCAGTCCCAACAAGTGCTGAAAAGTGTGGGGGCCAGTACACACCCCTGATGAACTCCAGTAACAACTGGAAATAAGTCAGAGATGGTGCCACCACATCTCACAGCACTCTCAGTACCAGAGTAGAGTTCAGACATCAGATCGATCCATTTTTGTGGCACCCCACGAAGACCAAGTATCCTCCAGGGGGCATCCCGATTCACTGAATCAAAACGATTTACAGAGATCAACATAGGCTGCAAGCAGCCCCTGCTGAAACTCTCGTGTGCATTCAGTGAGGACCCGAAGAGCAAGGATATAGTCAATCGTTGACCTCTTTGATGTAAAGCCTGACTGCTCTGGATGCTGGTGCTCAAGCAGATGGTGGTGAACCCTATCGAGAATTTTATCCGAGCAAAGACGTTGCCCGGCACTGAGAGCAGCATCACCCCTCGGTCGTTGTTGCAGTCTTGGCGATCACCCTTCCCTTTCCAGAAAGGGACAACAAGGCCCCTCTTCCAATCAGTTGGGATGATGCCTGTGCTCCAGGCAGAGCACTAAACTGCATGCAAAGACATGAGAAGTTCAGCATCGATGCCACAGATCCCCTGGAGCTTTGCCCCATTTCAATCGGTTCACTGCAGCCTGTTTCCACCAACGAAGGTGGACCACAGTTGATTGGAGGGTCAGAAATAAGGATTGTAACACCCCTGACGTCCAACTCGACAGCTGGAGGATCAGCGTGGTACACCGCATTATATATTATGTAAACTCTCACTCACATTTCCTCAAAAGCCCTCTTTCCATGACACTATATTTTATTAAATTCTTCACCATTTCCTGTCTAATTCTGTTTTTCCCTGCCGACCTGCGAGTGAGCAAGCCAGTGGGTGGAACCTGAGATAATGCTTTTTTTCTCAGAGTAAAACTTTTTTAAAACTTTTATCACCATTATATTCATTATCTGCTTTACTTTTAAGGATTTTTTTTTTAAAAGCTTTACTTCATATACTATCTGTTTTTAACCTTGCTGATGAATCTTTTACGGTCGAAACAGCACTGCTGAAAATGGCTGTGGTGCTTACAAGAACCTCTCTTTATTAGCCCTCATTGGACTTAGTCCGAAATGGGGGGGGGGGGGGTGATGGATTTGGTTTCGATTTTCGTGTCCATGCATGCATGCGTCTGCAACCATGTCTCAGACATGTATGGATCAATTTTATTCGTACTTGCCACAAAGACAACACATGATGGTATACATATGCAAATCATGTTGTTTCACAATGCGATCAAAGATGGCCGACTAGCAGCCATTTTGTTACTTAAATGTGTCCCCATCCATTTCTCAAGACATACATGGACCGATTTTGTCTGTCTTGGAACAAACACAGTATATGATGGCATCCACATGAGTAGGGTGAATATACTGGTTCTAGCTCACTTTTCCCCATGTAAATGAATGGGGGATTTTCAGCGATTCCCTTTTTTTTCCCCTAAAAATAAACCCCCTTTTTATCCGTTTTTCCCTGCTGTGCAGGGGTTTGGCTTTTTGTGAGGCAATGTTTTATGGTCAGATGCCCTTCCTGGACGCCTCTTACAACACAGGGATATGGTACACCTATTCTAACCGGGGCATACACCGGGACCAGTATACTGGTACTCATTTCGCCGACCTCGGAAGGATGACAGGCTGAGTCAACCCCCTGGTGTTAATTCAGCAGCTGAACGGGATTCGAACTCGGGACACTGGGATCCCAAGCCGCCACCCTAACCACTAGGCCAACACCAGGCTTTGTATATATATATATATATATATATATATATATATATAACCAGGCTATCCCAAGGTATATTTATTTGTCTCCCCTTTTAACCTGGAGGTTGATCAGCTCACTCATTGAACCTATAAAGATTTGTTCATTCTCAAATTCCTTCAATAGTTTAATTTTCTTTGCACAATAATCCCCATCTAAAATATTGACAAACAAAACATTTGAATCTTTATATTTTTTAAGATACCCCTTTTGTGCCATTACGAAATGATAAACTTCTCTTAATGCTCTTGTTTGACCACCTCCTGAGCCACATATCATTTTGAGATTATAGTAAATTGTTTTTTCATTGTTCAATTGATAACCATCAAAGTTTTCAGTCCATTCAAGGATATTCATTTTTTTCTTTACATCCTCTAACTTACTACTTTTTAAATTGATTCGCTTATTTGTTTTATTTACCTTTGTTTTAGTTATTTTTTCAATAAGACTTATTTGATATTTTTCACATTCATTATGTTTTCCATTTATATACCAAGACTGAGATTTTCTCCACTCTTTAGTTTGATTAATACTTGGTTTAACCATTTATATATTGTGAAAAAACGCGGCGGTAGCCCTTAAAAAACCCTAACCCATCTTCCCATCGTTAAAACGCAATCTATTTTATACACTCTATCATACAATATCCATATGGAACACAATCTATTCCATTATCTAAAATAAATCTCTTATCATCAAAGGCTCCTAATGCCTTTTTATTTACTTCTTCACTATATATGTTATGTTTATAACTTCTTATTGTATTCATTTTCCTGTATTCTTCTTTCTTATTCATCAAACAATTATAATAATTTCTAAAAGTTATTGATTTCTTTATTACATATTTCTTTATTCCCTTTAACCTCTTATCAATCTGATCACCATACTTATAATCATATGCCTTTGCTCTCAATCCAATAAACTCACTCATTACTTTTCCACCCAACTCATCCTTAAACTTACCAATAACCTTTTCATTCTTTTTGGAAAATAACTCACTCTTCTTGCTGAAATTACTTGTATCATATACTCCAATATTTTTCCTCATATCTTTATAAACATCATCAGTTTTTATATCTAGGATAAAACTATCAGTGTCCATATACAACAATGAAACATTTTCACCATACTCTTTCTTTAAGTCATTATACAAATAATCATACATCAATATCTTTGATAAATCAAGAACTGCTGTTCCAATATAAATTGGTTTATCCATTACAATACTTTCCTTTTTCATATGAATTGCAGAAAAGTTCTCTGAAAAAACCTCTTCTCTCTCAAAACTTGGTTTATTTATCAATCTCGAAGCTTCTTTCCAAGATGTTGCGAATCTAATGTTTTGCCTGTTTCTAACATTTTCCATAGTCTTTCCAAATACAGCATTATTCATTAATTTATAAAAATCCCCTTCAAATTTTACTTTTGAATTTGCTCTCATATCTGTATTGAATTGAATATACTTTTTCACCCAAGGACTTTGTTTAAATTTTAAAACTCTGAATTTTAGCTACTCTCAATCCTTCTCTCAAAAACTGTTTTAAGCTTCTCTGATGCAAAACATATCCCTCTTTATCATAGAATGTTGTTAATAACTTTTCTGTTGATTTACCTTTAATATTAAAACTTTTATGATAATCACTTAACCATTCTTTCTTTGGGGTTTCTTTCTCGCATGCAAAAGGAAGATCTTTATGCTTATTATGAAGATCACTCGGGTACCTCAAATCAACTTCAAAATAATAACCTTCTTCTTCGTCATTCAATTCCTCTTGAGAAGAAATAACAACATTCATCAAAGCCTTTTCATAATCCTTTTCTTCCACGCACTCTAATTTACCATAAGGCAGAGATTGAGACATTGCCCATCCATACAAATTATTAGCATCAAAATACATCAAATAATTACTATCTTTTTCACTATCATAATTTGGAAGATATTTATTATTTGCTTTAGCATATCTTTTTGAACATACTTGTGATATTCCACCTCTCTTGGACTTCTCAATCATCAAAAGCATATCAACATCACTGATTAAATCTATATCTTGTTTTGTCATTTTCAACATTGCACTCCAAGCTAAACCAGGAGCTGTGAAATAGTGGGCAGGGTCTAATCCATAACAATTTTTATTATGACAGAGTGATCTAAAAGCTTCAAACACATCAGCTAACAATAAAACATCTGTTTTTAGATATAAATCATGATATTCTCCAAGGTTCTTTATCTTAAATAATTTCCATATTTCTTGTGCGTGTTTATATTCCTTATCACTTATCTCTTCTTCATAAAGGTTATTATAGAAACTTTCTTTTGATGGAAGTTGTGTTTCTTTAAATCTCATAAATGAATCCATATAATCATAAGGATAAATTCCCTTACTTGTAAGAATTTTCTCTTTACTTTGAATTTCATTCCTTGTTTGAATTTCCTCTCTCGTAAGAATTCCTTCTTTAATCAGAATTTCATCTTTAATCAGAATTTCCTCTTTAGTTAGAATTTCATTCATTGTTCGAATTTTCTTTATAATTAGAATTTCATCTTCAGTTAGAATTTCTTCATTAATTAGAGTTTCCTCTTTACTTTGAATTCTCTCTTTAATCTGAATTTCCTCTTTAGTGAGAATTTCCTCTTTTGGAAAGAATGAATTAAGATTTGGAAAAGAGTCCGTGGAGCTTAGATTTGATGCGAGGAAGGCTAGTGGTGTTCCCATAAACTTGTAAGAATCAAGAAACCGAATACGAGTTATAGGTTTTGTGAATATCATTTTTGTAAATGAAATATACTTTTGACTTGTGTTTGTTATGGCAGAAATATTCCCTGGTGTTTTTGAAAGTTCATTTATAAATAGATGTGTATCATAGTTGGCGCTGTTGTGAAGAAAGACTGGAATAAAAGAAGGTAATTTATAATTAAGATTACAACAGGAATGAGCGGGACCTCTATATTTACCAGTAAGATGACAATGATCCCTAACTTTAGACTCCTTAATTTCCCCCTCACAAATATGACAGATATTGTTCTTTCTAAATTCTCATTTTTCTTCTTTGGTTAATTTCATCGGTTCATTTGTTTCTTTCATTAATTTAGTGAGTCTTATACAATCCTTTTCTAATCGTTTTACAAACTCTTGTGAAGCTTTTTTTCCACGATAATGTTCAAGTTTGTTATACTTTTCTCCAACAGATGATTTGATATAATAACAGAAACCACAAGGAATATGTTTTTGATATTTATTTGTATATGATTCTTTTGGATTAGGAGAAGCAGTATTAATCTTTTTAAGGATACACTCAAAATCAGCGTATATCACAAAGGGGTGCATGATAGATTTATTATAATCTTCAAAAGAAATCTTTTCACCAGGTTTAGGCATTGTAATTACAGCTGATTTATGATTACTACAATATTTTGAATGTTGTTCTAATCGTTCTTTTGTATGAAATGAATTAAGACATCGCTTACAAGGATATATTTTGTTTGCTGTTCTGAATACCTGAGAAGAGATTAATCTTGATAAATTATTGATGTATGTGTAATGTGAATTCTTTCCAACACTAAAATATAAAACATCAATGTGTGTTTCTTCATTTTTATAGTTGTTTGAAATTTTTAATATTTGAACTTTGTTTGTATCCGTTAATCCATATACATTAATAGAAAGATTATTCTTTTTCTCAAATTTAGGAATATCTGTTAGTGGCATTGGGAATTTAAAATCTTTAATGTCCAAGGTATTCTCATATTTCATATATTGTTTTACTCTTTCTGAATTACATTTTGCTGGATGTAAGTGAGCAAGAACAGACCAGAGAAAACATTTATTATCATTGTTCTTAATATTAACAACTGCCTTCTTTAGTTTTATTTCTTTTGGTAATTCAATATAAGAAGAAGCTTTAAGAGGGTTTGATTTTAGAATGTGTATATCTAAAAAGATGATTTTTTTTAATATTGAATCCACTTCCTACCACTGTATTATCAAAATCCTCCTCTTGTTTTGATAGTTCTTCATAAACCCCACTATTCAAAAAATCTTGAAATGATGTTATAAAATGAAGATCTGTTCTCATATAAGGAGTTTGTTCTTCATCTTGTCTTTTCATATTCATTTTCACTCCCATATAAAACTTTAAAGTTTTCATTTCTTTTAATGTCTTTTTAATAAATTTTTCAACATCGGGTTTCACTATTTCAATTGATTCAGCTATTGATGATGGACCGGGTTCTCCAAATTGAAAAATCCTTATTTTTATATGCCCTTTAAATGCCCCATCAGTGTTTTCAATATAATAGTCTCCCTTTACTTTAAACTCATTTTTCTTGTGTTTTTGTGATTGAAGATGTTTATTATAACTACTCTTCAAAACATCCTTTGAACAGATATCACAATGTTTTCTTTCCAACTCAAGAGGAGATATTTTATGAAACAGATTAAATGTGTGTTTGTTGGTTCGGAGGTGTTTTCTATAATGTTTATATTCGTGATTACAAACATCGCAGTATGTTGTATTCACCATATTTATATAATAAATCTTTGCTTAAACTAAAATTTTCTTGATGAAAATTTCGTTTGTTTTACAGGTGAATCTGTGCTTAAAACCATTTTATCCTCCAACTTTTTCACTTAATAAATACAATGTTTCAAGACACAAAAGACAAGTTTCAATCAATCTCTTCATTTGTTAAAGATACTGAGAAATATGTCAAGGATGTAAAATTGAACAAAGATAAATATAACAACTATTGGATAAAAACTATTATGGTAAATAATATGAGTTCTTCAATTTCCTTCAGTGGAAGGGCTTTTAGTATACCTGGTAGAACATCAATTAAAGTATCTCTAACAAAAGTTTCTCCTCTCCTTCTAGTAATATATTCAAAACTAGAAAAAGCAATGAAACAAGAAAAAGTATCAAAAAACAAAAACCTTATGGATGAAGCTTTAGAAAGAAAAGATAAGACCATCTGTAATATGCAAGGAGAAATTTGTATTTTTTTCAACAACCCTAAAGATGTAAATCCTGATGAAATAAAGGATGTTAATATATCAGGTGAAATGACATTTCGTTCAATAGTAATTAACGTTCAATAGTAAAATTACCTTTAATATAAAAAATGTTGTCGTTGAATCTGATAATGAAAAAAAGTATATCGATATCGATGGTAATATACAACTGAAAGTATAGATGAATTTCACTTTAAGTAAAGTTTTACTTTATAAATATGCTAGACTTTCCTGATTCTTCATATGACAAATTTGAGAATTGTCCTGCATGTGAAAGACGGGGATTAAACACAGAGTCAAAAGCCTATAAACAATGTATATTCTGTGATTATCTTCTAATTAATGATAATAAAAAATATAAAAAGGAAAATAATTATTTTAGATTTACACCAAAAATGAATTACTTTACAAGATTGATTAGAGAAATGAATGTAAAGTATGAGGGTGATAACACACCTTTCCTTACAAGGGAAGAAACTGAACGTATAAGAGAAATGTTCAAAGGATTGTTGTTGTATATTAGTCATGGATGTAATTTTCAGGGAAATATCAACACAAGATATTGTTTAAATAAAATAATGGATTATCTTGAAATTAAACCTGAACTTAGGATAAAATATAGAGTTTCTAAAAAAGCCAATAATAAATTAAATAACCTGTTTTTCAAATATATAAATGAATGATTTTTTACCTATTTGGGAAAATAAGATAAAATTTAACAACCATAAAAATCTCCCAAATTCATTAAGATGTCTCATAGTTGGTTCAAGTGGATGTGGAAAAACCTGCTTACTTTTAAAAATGCTCCTCACTCCCAACTTTTTAGATTATGATCATTTAATAATTTTCACAAAGTCGAGTTTTCAACCAGAGTATCAACTACTCTCACAAGGTTTTAATGCTGGTCTTCAAAAAGAAGATATAATCGGTTTATTTAAACGCCAAAAAAACCTAAATGATTATAACATTGAAGATATAATTCAACTATTTTGTGATACACAGAGATGTAAAAAGAAATCAAATCCTATAACTTGTATTCTTAGTGATAATACGGATGATATACCGTCTCCCCAAGATTTGGATAAATCAAAAAAGAACCTCATTATCTTTGATGATTGTGTTAATGAGAGAAACCAAACGGTAATGGACAGCTACTACACAAGAGGGAGACATTCTTCTTGTAATTGTATTTATCTTAGTCAATCGTACTTTCAACTTCCTCGTCGTTCCATCAGAAACAATGCTAATACTTTTATTTTATTCAAGTTAAATTCAATAGATATCAATAATTTTTGGAGAGATAATTGTTCTACATTATGTAGTAAATAGAAATTTGAGGATTACATGAAGCATACGACTGAAAAATATAAATATATTGTTGTGAAACAAGATGAGATATTAAGGGATATATTTTTTGTTTTATAAACAATTACATATATAAATGACAACTATTATTATAAATCTTGTAGGTAAATCTGCTTCTGGAAAAAACTTTCATAAATCAAGGTTCTTGTGTAGTACAAATGAGAATATTGTAAATTTACTTAAAAAACACCCCGTGATACGCATTGTATCAACAACAACTAGAGCAATAAGACCTGGAGAAGTAAAAGGTGAAGATTATCACTATATTTCAGTGGAGGAACATATGCGATTGAGGAATGAAGGCCAAATGTTTGAGGAGGTTTCTCTTGGTAAAACAAAATATTCACATTGTAAGAGTGAGTTAAGGAAACTAAAATCTTGTGGTGTTTGGATATTAGAAACTAATCCAGAAGGAACGAGACAAATTATTAAACATCTGAGTGGAGTGAAGATTTTATCATTCAGTTTTAATGTTGATGAAGAAACTCAACACAAACGTATGAAAAGCAGAGATGCAAGTATCAGTGAAGAAGAAATTACAACTCGCATTAATGTTAATAAAGAATTTGATGAAATATTTAAAGAAAAGGATTTATTTGAACACATCTACTTGAATGATGAAGAAAAGGAAAATTTCCCTGTTGATCTTTACAATACATTAAATTATATTTTACAATAAATAAATGGATGCAAAAGAAAGAGCAAGAAGATTTAAGGAACATCAAGAGTTGGTTTCAAAAGTTGTAAAACAACAGGAAGACATAAAGAAGAAACGCAGACAGAAACTAACTGGCGAAGAAGCATTTGAAAGAAAACAAGAGAAATTTTTTAAACCACTTTTAAAAACTTCCCAAGAAAAAATGAAAGATGTTTCCACAGTTCCCACAGTAGAATATACTCCTAAAAAACTTCAAATGTTAAAAGATTTCAGTCAAATGACGGAGGAAGAATTAGAGCATATTGGAGAATTAGAATATCATGATGAAGAATTATTTCAACAACTGGAAGAGATTAATCAACCCCTGATTATATTGTGAATGCTGTTCAAAACAATGAATATTCAGCGGATTCAAAAACCAAAGCAGGACTCATTCCAACAGAACAACCAGCAATATTTCATCTTGTTCAAGAAAAGGTATTGATATTTAATGATGAATTAAGGTTCTTGGGTTCTGCTCAACCCCCTGTTAAACTAACTCCGAGATTAATGTTTCTTCTCACAAAAGATGGAAGACAAGGTTCAACTGTGAGGGATGAATCAAAGTATATTGATAAACCATTGGATATGGAAAATAATGATGATAGAGTATATATTGATCTGCTGAACACTCTAAATTATAAGGTTATTCTTTCTGGTAAAAGTAGGAAGAATGAGAAGGAGAAACACATTATTCAGGCTTTAAGTATCCTTGGTTCAGGTGTTAGTTTTCTTCCAAATGACTCATCGCAATTAGTTAATAGACTGTTGTTGTTGTTAGGCAGTAAGAAGGCTGGAAATAACAATTGTTTTAATGAAGCATCAGCCATTTTAGACCAGTTGATGAACATGAAAATAATTAATAAATCTCAATATAAAGACATTTTATCTCATATTAAATAAGATGAGAAGCACAATCCTTAGTTTCAATTTCACAACAAGCGACCACACATCTTCATTCCCATACCCACTACAACTTGACACAACAAAAGAATATGAGGCATCTTTATTGTCCATGGAAACTTATAATACCTTATTTAATATAACTGATAAAAATGACAAGTTTAGTTATAATCCCGGAAGTGGATACAAAACGATAACAGTCTCACCCGGAGCATATGAGATTTCTCAAATATCTTCCGAAATTGCTCGTCTTATGAAAGAACAGGGTGATGAACCAAAAAATATTGTTATAAACATTCAAAAACATACTTCAAAATCAACGATTAAAGTTAAAAATAACTACAAGGTTGATTTCACAATTGATAATTCATTTAGAGAGTTATTGGGTTTCTCCTCAAAAAAGATTGAAACTAATGGGACATTTTACAGTGATAATGTCATTCAAATATCCTCAGGAATAAATTCGGTGTTAATTCACTGTAATTTGATTGATGGTGCTTATAATGATGGAAAAAAAAACAAATACAATATTTTCATTCAGCGCATACTCAACCCCAATTGGTTATAAATTCAATATGGAACCCAAAAATTTGGTTTATCTCCCTGTGTCAGGAAAAACCATACACAGAGTAAATTTTAGGATAACCGACCAAGATAATCGTGTGATTTCTTTTAATGGAGAAGTTATATCTATCAGAATTCACCTACGTGAAGTTTTCCAATAAATAAATACGATGGTTATTGTGAGGAAACACGAGTTGGGAAAATATAAAATAATTACAGGGGATGGGATGTTCCTTTCCCCATACTACAAGGGTGAAGGTATGTATCTTGGTAGAGGATACTATAAGCCTAAGAGACAAAGGGGTGTTGGACATCAATTTAGAGGAGATGGGATAATTGATACTCTCATGGGTATTGGTTCAACTATTCTTAAACATAAAGATCTAATTGGTTCAACTGCTTCTGCTGTGGGAAATGTAGCAGGTGCTGTAAAGAGTATAAAAGATGCTCAGAAGGAATCTCATAAATTACAAGCAATAAAAGAAATTAAGAAAGGCAAAACTCAGTTGTCCCCCAAGAACGACAGAAAATAATTCAAATACTTGGATCAGGGTTTCAAAAGTTTTAACATCTTTTTTCCTAAATAAATACAAGTATGGAAGCAATTGATAGTATCTATGATTTGGATGATACTATTATTATCTCAAACTCCACTAAAAAAGAAGATTACTTCAAGGTAAATGCAATAACTGGAACAGACTGGAATACGAATGGTACAAAAAGTTTTGAAATAAATAATCAACAAACCTATTTGAATCTCTCCGAAAGTTTCTTGTTGTGTAAATTTAAATTCACTAAAGCTGGGAATAACACAAACGCTACACTTGTAAATGATTTCTTCTAGAAAATGTTTGATAGTGTGCGTTTGTATATTGGAACACAAGAAGTTGAAGCGGTTGATTATGTCTCTGCTGTATCTGAAATGATAAAATTTACACTCTATACATTCAGTGATAGAATGGGAAAGGGGTCTGTCGAAGGTTTTATTCCTGATATGTCAACGGGAACAAACACAGACCCTGGATATATTCAAAGGAAAGGAGCGTATAATGATGATACAAAAGGAGAAAATAATTTTACTGTGGCGGTTCCTCTTGAAGGTATATTTGGATTTTGTGATCATGATAAAGTTCTGTATGGTCTTAAAATTAGATTTCAACTACAAAGGAATGATAATGAAAATCGATTGCTTTTTGGTGTTGGTAGTGCTTTTGGTGATCAGAATAAATTTGTAATTGAGGAGATGAGTTGGTATATCAGTGAATATACTCCTAATCTTAAAACAGAAGAGATGTTGAATCGAAGACTTAACTCAAAGAAACCACTCAGTGTATCATACCTCAAAAGAAGATGTCAACACGTTAAACTCAATCAAACTACTTACACGTGGAATTTGGGTGTTCTGGAAGGAAAGCCACGATATCTGTGGATCATTTAAAAAAAGCCAGATGGTGATACTGCGACTGATAAGAATAATGCATTGAGTGATAATGCTAAGGTGAAACAACTTCGCGTTTCTCTAGATGGAACATTTTATCCACGAGATAGATTGGAAATTAATTGGGAAAAAAATGATTTTGCTGAAGCATACAAGTCTTACCAAAAGGTGTGTGAAAGTAATGGAAATAAAGAACCTATTTTGGATATGACAGCATTTAAAAGTTTGTATACAATCTATGCGTTTGACCTGAGTGCGCAAAAGGAAACTATAAAGTCTAATCGAGTGGATACTTCCCTATACATTGAAAGAGGAGAGAGTGAAGAAGTTGATACATATTGTTTGCTTTTGGAAGAAACAGAATTGCAGATTAATACAGATAATGGTGTGATGATTAGTCTCACATAATTTTTTGTTAAATAAATGAGTGGCAAAGTACCAACTGGGGTATATGTTAATCAAATCAATCTTCATAAACTATCATCTTGTGTTCAAAATCAAAAGCCTTGTACGATTAACGTTAATACAATTCAGAGAAAAGGAGCAGTAAGAATTGATGTTTTGCTCACAAGAGAACAGGTTAAAATCTTGAATGACACTGGCTCACTTAAAATTAAAATGACAAAACCAATGTTGAAAAAATATTCAATAAGAGAGACGAGTGGAGGATTTCTCCCATTTCTAATTCCTTTATTTGCTGGTTAAGTGCGGTTGGAGCATTGACGGGTGGTATTTCAACAGCGGTGAAAACTGCCAACGAAAGGAAGGCTCAACTCCAGGCTCAAAAAGAATTGGAAAGACATAACAAAGAGTTGGAGAAACAAGTTAGTGGAAGTGGTGTAATTGTAGATTTTGCTGAAAAACCTGAAGGTCTGCCTGATAAAGCGAGATTGTTCGTTGGAGATATGCTTTCTTCTATTGCACAAGCAGGTGTAAAATTAACGAAAAGAGGTAATGGATTATATCTTTCTAATAAATAAATGAGCATTGATGAGTGGTTGGAAAAATTTGGAAAGAATACAACATCAAATTTACAACTTGTCAAATATTGTAAGAAATTAAAAATTCATAATGTGGTTATTTGTATGAGAGATGAATTAACAAATGTGCCAAAACATACAAAGAATATTATTATGAACTTAGAAGATAATAATGGGAACGGTTCTCATTGGGTTTGTATTTTTAATAGTCAAGACAAATATTATTTTGATAGTTTCGGTCTTCCACCACCTGTTGAAGTTATAAAATTCTTACAGAATGGTGTTTATCAAACATTTCAAGTCCAAGAATTAAATTCCAAGTGTTGTGGTCAAATATGTCTCTATGTGTTATTTCAACTCAACAAAAATAAAAAATTTTATGATATTATTTTTAATCTAATATAAATGACTTATGTTGGTAAAGATGGTTCTATCTTTGGTGTATCTCAAGAACTGGATATTGATTTATCAAATTATTACACAAAGGCACAGGCTGAACGACATAAATATAATATAACCAAAAATATTAACATGAAGAATGCTTTTAAATTAAAAAATTATCCAAGCCCGACTGACGCGAATGACTTGGTGAGATTAAGCGATTTATCACAATATATATCCTTAAATAAAACAGCCGTGTATTCCAAAGATACAGAAGTGTTGATATTATCTCCAGGTCATACAGAATTCACAGTTCGAATTAAAATAATTTTTTATAAAGAAGGGCGTATCGTTTGTATGAGAATAGAACAATGGGGGTATGATATGAATGATTTAGGGTATAATTGGTCATTTAAAATTAACCTCGAAGACCTGGAACAAGTAAATCAGTCTCGTAAGGAAGAATATTATCCACTTGGTATCGAGAATGAGTTTTGTGGGGCTACGATAAGTAAACAACAAATAAAAGAATTTAATAAGGGTAAATATAATAATGGTTTTGCCCTTGTTTATCTCATGAAAACAGAAAAAAACAGGATTATATGTAATAAGTAAGGAAATACAAAATGATTTAACTATGGGAAGATGGGGAGGTGTTTCGTGCCATAATATTATTCTAACATATATTTCTAATACATAAATGACAGCAAGAAGGCTTCAAGAAAATTATCATTTCTGTGTCCAAGCATACCTTCAAGAAAAGGGTATTCGGTATTTTAATAAATATGTTCTACAACATAAGAATGAGGTATTTTCAATAAAAGATTGGCATTATGCTGATGTTGATAAACCGACAACTTTAGATTTAATTAGAATGTTAAATAATGAAAAAATTATAAAGTTAAGAAAAGGTAAGGCTCTTTTAGAAATTCAAAAGAAATTTTATTGGTTTCCGGTTGTAAAAAAAATTATTTTCGATGCAGGAATAACAAGAAATCCTGATGAATATATGTATAATATTCTATGGGGTGTAAACGATTCAAGGATAGTAAGGGATGAGGAAGGAGTTGAAGAAGAGAGGGAAGAGGAGGAAAATGAGAAGAGAGAGAAGGAGGAGAGGGAGAAGAAAGAGAAGGAGGAAAGAGAGAAGAGAGAGAAGAGAGAGAGGGAGGAAAGAGAGAAGAGAGAGAGGGAGGAGAGGGAGGAAAGAGCGAGACAAAATAAATATCAAAATATGGAAACCAGTGAGATTCAAAAAAGATTGGTGGTATTACAGAAAATAACTCAACCCACCGAGGAGGAAAACAAAGAATTGACAAGTCTATTTGCAATACTTTCAACAAGACTATTGTCATCGACAAGCTATTCATTTTAATTCAAGTTTTTTCTTCAATAAATGGAGGAGAGAGTGAAGGCATTTCTAAGGATTCTTTATGTTTTAAAAATTAAGATCCAAATGTGCATGTTGGAAACTAAAAAGGTTTTTGCACTCTGCAGGAATTTTTCACATAAATAAATGAGTTATTGTCTCAAATGTAAAAAGAAAATTAATACTAAAAATATTTCATATATTAAAAGTAAAAATAACAGGGTTATACAAAAAGGTATATGTTCGGTGTGTGGTTCAAAAAAAAATCAATTTATCTCCAAACACAACCGAGGAGGAGATATACAAAAGTTTTTATCAGGAAGTAAATTTACAACTACTGGAATACCAGGGGAATTACATCTTCCAGGGTATTCTTTCTGTGGTCCAGGCACAAACTTGGATAAAAGATTAGATGAGGCAGACAATCCTAAATCCTGGAGTCAGCCTATCAATAGAGTTGATGAAGTGTGCATGAGACACGATATTGATTATGGGAATACCACAACGTTGGAAGAAAAGCATGAAGCCGATTGAGAAATGTTGTATAATTTGTCTCTGATACAAAATCCAACCTTGAGAGAAAAAGTTGATCGGTTCATTGTGAAGAAGATGATCAGTGCTAAATTGAAACTTGGGCTTGGAAATTCAGAAAACTTATAGGCTCTAATGATGCCATTAAGACTGAAGAGCAATTAGCTGATGAATTACATAAACCAATATTCACAAAGTTTCAGAGAAGGAAAGTTTATTCCAAGGAAGTAGATTATATCTGGTCTGCTGATTTGATTGAACTCAATAATGATAAGGGGTACAAGTATGCTTTAACCGTTATTGATTTGAGGAGTAGATATGCGTGGGTTGTCCCTTTAAAAAACAAAACAGGTAATACTCTTATGTTAGCTTTTCAACAGATATTTAATAAAAGTAAGAGAAAACCTAAAAAATTGAGGACTGATGAGGGTAGAGAGTTTTATAACAAGACATTTATGAATTTTCTAAAAAATAACAGTATTACATTATACAGTACCTTTAATGAAGGGAAGGCAGTTGTTGTTGAACGTTTTAATCGTACCTTAAAAGAGAGACTATATAAAAAATTCACACAACTCGGTTCACAACAATGGTCATCTTTTATTCAGGATATTGTGGATAAGTATAATGACACGATTCACACGTCAACAAATATGAAACCATCAGAAACATTTACAAAATTAAAATATGAAAAAGAGATGAATGTCAGAAAACCTAAGTTCAAAGTTGGTGATATCGTAAGAATATATAGGTGGAAATCTCATTTTGAAAAAGGTTTTACTGAACGATGGACGAAAGAACTTTTTAAAATTGTTGATGTAATAGATACGGTTCCTTGGACTTATAAAATATATGATTTGGAAGGGGAAGAGATTTTAGGTTCATTTTATTCACAGGAATTACAAAAGACAAAGATAAATTGAAATTTTTTGACTCCGCCCCTTTTCACTCCACCCACACAAACCCCGCCCACACAAGCCCCACCCACACAAACCCCACACAAACCCCACTACACACAAACCCCTCACAAGCTCCAATAAATTGAAAATGTTTGACTCCGCCCCTTTTCACTCCACCCACACAAGCCCCGCCCACACAAGCCCCGCCCACACAAACCCCACACAAACCCCACCACACACACACAAGCTCCACACAAGCTCCACACAAGCTCCACACAAGCTCCACACACACAAGCTCCACCCATATTCATCATATTCACATAATTAGTGATTAGTTAATTAGTTCCCCACACACAACATGTTTATTTAATTAAAAAATTATCCACCCATCCACACAAGCTACACTCATCCACCCATCCACCCATCTCTCCACCCATCCATTGATCCACACAAACCTCATCCACATTCACCCCTCCCACATAAGCTCCACCCACATAACCCCCTGCCCACATAAACCCTTCCCACATAAACCCCTCCCACATAAGCCCTGTCTACACAAGCTCCACACAAAAACTCCACACACATAAACCCTGTCCACATAAACCCCTCCCACACAAGCTCCACCCACATAAACCCCGCCCACACACACCCCGCCCACACAAGCCCCACCGAAGCCCCGCCCACACAAGCTCCACCCACATAAACCCCTCCCACACAACTCCCACCCACACAAGCCCCACCCACACACACCCCGCCCACACAAGCCCCACCGAAGCCCCGCCCACACAAGCCCCTCCCACACAAGCCCCACCCCCCCTCATCCCCCCTGTGCGCCCCCCACCTTTGACCCACCACCTCCCTCATCCCACCCCCCACCCTTCCCCACACACACACATGGGGAGGGGAGGGATGGGATGAGGGGGTGATGGGTCATTGGGGGGGCGCACCTACCCTCCCTTCATGTCTTGATTCTCTTTTTGTAATTCAGAATCAAGTAATTGTATACAAAACAAATATAATTTATTAATATTGAAAATATTAAATATTCATTTGCGAGAATGTATAATCTTTCCCAGCAATCTTCTCCAGATGTCTTGTGATATCGAAACTCAGACACCATATTCTGTTTTGAAACAAAAAGTGGATAATAATTACATGGTAATATGAGTAAGCCTCGTTGACCACTGAATTAACACACCAGGAGCCTGTCATCCTTTCAAGGTCAATAAAATTAATTCCAGTTTACTGACAAAACCGCATCCAAACTAATGATGCAACCAACATTAGACGACATTCTAAAGAGAGAGTGATATTAATAATAATTCAGAAACATTTACCTCCAGAAAATCATGTGTTGTACAAGATTGCTTCAACAGCTGATGTTGTGTGATAGTGCTGAAAAAAAAAAAAATAAGTCAAGGGTATAGATGAAGAGACAGACAGAGAGAGATACAAACAGACAGGGAAAGCAACACACACACACACACGCACACGCACACGCACACGCACACGCACACGCACGCACACACACGCACATACGCACACATAGACACACACACGTGTCTCACCATTGGTTTAATTCATTCGAGATCAGAGACCAGTCATTATAAATCATTGATCTCTTCAATAAGAGCAGAGAGAGGTAGGTAGAAAGACAGACACACACACACACGTGTCTCACCATTGGTTTAATTCCTTCGAGATGATAGGACGTGATAAGACTTCGTGCCACTCATTGTAAATGTCTTTCAATTCTCTTCTAAAATCATTGATCTCTTCAATAAGAGTATTAATTTCATGAACCACGTCGTGATATGTAAACTCAATTTCTTCCAATGCCCTGTCAGGGAAAAAATATATATATCAGAATTATCATGATTTAATTAATAATCATTTGCTTCATCGTTCAAAGAGAAAACCATACACAAACTTACCAACTCTGTAGTAAGCTTTTGTCTTCATCGAAAGAAAGATCGCCCATGTCTCAGTTGTAAAAATGAAAATCCCGTCTGGCAGAAACTTTGTCTGGTGAATCACTTATAAGGCAACGACGAGGAAATTACCTAAGCATTGGGTGCGGCCACAGGAAATGACAGCTTGGAAAATAACTGGGCGATTGTATGAATCATTTACAAAACATACTTAAAATGGTTTTGATTCAAATGTTTTCAGTTCGTGTTCTGAGATAAAATATAAACACGAGACCTTGTCTCACAGAATAGTTCCTATTTTTTCACAGCATGACTGTCTAAAACCACACAGCACGACCGTGTCAAAAAACACTTCCTCATTTTCACGGCATGAACTGAAAACATTTGAAACAATTTACTATAATCTCAAAATGATATGTGGCTCAGGAGGTGGCCAAACAAGAGCATTAAGAGAAGTTTATCATTTCGTAATGGCACAAAAGGGGTATCTTAAAAAATATAAAGATTCAAATGTTTTGTTTGTCAATATTTTAGATGGGGATTATTGTGCAAAGAAAATTAAACTATTGAAGGAATTTGAGAATGAACAAATCTTTATAGGTTCAATGAGTGAGCTGATCAACCTCCAGGTTAAAAGGGGAGACAAATAAATATACCTTGGGATAGCCTGGTTATATATATATATATATATATATATATATATATATATATATATATATATATATATATATATATATATATATATATATATATATATATAAATATATATATATATATATATATATATATATATATATATATATATATATATATATATATATATATATATATATATATATATATATATATATCTACAAAGCCTGGTGTTGGCCTAGTGGTTAGGGTGGCGGCTTGGGATCCCAGTGTCCCGAGTTCGAATCCCGCTCAGAATCCCGCTCAGCTGCTGAATTAACACCAGGGGGTTGACTCAGCCTGTCATCCTTCCGAGGTCGGCGAAATGAGTACCAGTATACTGGTCCCGGTGTATGCCCCGGTTAGAATAGGTGTACCATATCCCTGTGTTGTAAGAGGCATCCAGGAAGGGCATCCGACCATAAAACATTGCCTCACAAAAAGCCAAACCCCTGCACAGCAGGGAAAAACGGATAAAAAGGGGTTTATTTTTAGGGGAAAAAAAAGGGAATCGCTGAAAATCCCCCATTCATTTACATGGGGAAAAGTGAGCTAGAACCAGTATATTCACCCTACTCACGTGCACCTCACTATATTTTGTGATCTGATCAAAGATGGTTGACAAATAGACTGGCGGCCATTTTAGTTTACATAAATATGGGCGAGCCCTTTAACTCCGTACAGCAAAATTACTAAAACAACGGAGGCTATGATATTTCAGCTCATTTTTACTTGTTCATGTTAATTATTCCTTTTCTCTTCTTTTTGTTCATTTTCCTCTCTTTTATCTCGATCATACTCTCAATTTCTCTCTTTCTTTTTCTATGTGTCTATGGAGAAATTAATTTTTACAAAACATTTTTGCAAGGCTCACTTGGCTGTGCCTGAATGGGTTTGAGTGTGGAGAAGTAGCTGCTGAAACCATAATCCTATCCCAGTTCCTCCTGATGACTCTATCCTTGCTGTTTGCTTATTCAGGTTCCTTCTGATAACTCCAATCCATTAGTTGATCTTTCATTATCTCCACCACCGAGAGTGGTAAGAGATTATGTTTTTACCACTGTCTGTTTGTTTGTCTGTCTGTGAGCATAATAGCTCAAAAAGTTGTGGATGGATTCAGACAAAACTTGGTGGACAGGTTTCTGTGGATGACAATGGTGTTTTAACCGGAATTATCATGGTGTTTTAATTGCAATTTACAAGGTGTTGGAATTAGCAAGGTGTTTTAACCGGAATTAGCGAGGTGTTTTAATTGGAATTAGCAAGGTGTTTAATTGGAATTAGCAAGGTGTTTTAACCGGAATTAGCAAGGTGTTTTCGCCGGAATTAGCATGGTGTTTTAACTGGAATTATCATGGTGTTTTAACTGGAATTTACAAGGTGTTGAACCGGAATTAGCATGGTGTTTTAACTGGAATTCGCAAGGTGCTTTAATTGGAATTAGCATGGTGTTTTAACTGGAATTAGCAAGGTGTTTTAACTGTAATTAGCAAGGTGTTTTAATTGGAATTAGCACGGTGTTTTAACGGGAATTTACAAGGTGTTGAACCAGAATTGGCATGGTGTTTTAACTGGAATTAGCAAGGTGTTTTAATTGGAATTAGCAAGGTGTTTTAACTGGAATTAGCAAGGTGTTTTAATTGGAATTAGCATGGTGTTTTAACTTGAATTAGCAGGGTGTTTTAACTGGAATTAGCAGGGTGTTTTAACTGGAATTAGCAGGGTGTTTTAACTGGAATTAGCAAGGTATTTTAACTGGAATTTACAAGGGGTTTCAACTGGAATTTACAAGGGGTTTTAACTGGAATTTACAAGGGGTTTTCACTGGAATTTACAATGGGTTTTACTGGAATTAGTAAGGTGTTTTAACTGGAATTAACACTGTGTTTTAACTCGAATTTGCATGGTGTTTTAATTGGAATTAGCAAGGTGTTTGAACCGGAATTAGCAAGGTGTTTTAACTGGAATTAGCATGTTGTCTTAACTAGAATCAGCAGGGTTTTAACTGCAATTAGCAAGGTGTTTTAACTGTAATTAGCAAGGTGTTTTAATTGGAATTAGCACGGTGTTTAATTGGAATTAGCGAGGTGTTTTAACTGGAATTAGCAAGGTGTTTTAACTGGAATTAGCAAGGTGTTTCAACTGGAATTAGCAAGGTGTTTTAACTAGAATTAGCAAGGTGTTTTAACTGGAATTAGCATGGTGTTTTAACTGGAATTAGCATGGTGTTTTAACTAGAATTAGCAGTGTGTTTTAACTGAAATTAGCAGGGTGTTTTAAGCTGAATTAGCAAGGTGTTTTAACTGGAATTTACAAGGTGTTTTATCTGGAATTTACAAGGTGTTGAACCAGAATTAGCATGGTGTTTTAAGTGGAATTAGCAAGGTGTTTTAACTAGAATTAGCAAGATGTTTCAACTAGAATTAGCAAGGTGTTTTAACTGGAATTAGCAAGGTGTTTTAACTAGAATTAGCAAGGTGTTTTAACTGGAATTAGCATGGTGTTTTAACTGGAATTAGCATGGTGTTTTAACTGGAATTCGCAGGGTGTTTTAACTTTAATTAGCAGGGTGTTTTAAGTTGAATTAGCAAGGTGTTTTAACTGGAATTTACAAGGTGTTTTATCTGGAATTTACAAGGTGTTGAACCAGAATTGGCATGGTGTTTTAACTGGAATTAGCAAGGTGTTTTAATTGTAATTAGCAAGGTGTTTTAATTGGAATTAGCATGGTGTTTTAACTGGAATTAGCAAGGTGTTTTAATTGGAATTAGCATGGTGTTTTAACTTGAATAAGCAGGGTGTTTTAACTGGAATTAGCAGGGTGTTTCAACTGGAATTAGCAGGGTGTTTTAACTGGAATTAGCAGGGTGTTTTAACTGGAATTAGCAGGGTGTTTTAACTGGAATTAGCATGGTGTCTTAACAAGAATCAGCAGGGTTTTAACTGGAATTAGCATGGTGTTTTAACTGGAATTAACATGGTGTTTTAACTTGAATTAACAAGGTGTTTTAACCGCAATTAGCAAGGTGTTTTTACTGGAATTAGCAAGGTGTTTTAATTGGAATTAGCATGGTGTTTTAACTTGAATTAGCATGGTGTTTTAACTGGAATTAGCAGGGTGTTTTAACTGGAATTAGCAGGGTGTTTTAACTGGAATTAGCAGGGTGTTTTAACTGGAATTAGCAGGGTGTTTTAACTGGAATTAGCAGGGTGTTTTAACTGGAAGTAGCATGGTGTCTTAACAAGAATCAGTAGGGTTTTGACTGGAATTAGCATGGTGTTTTAACTGGGATTAACATGGTGTTTTTACTGGAATTAGCAAGGTGTTTTAAGTGGAATTAGCAAGGTGTTTTATCTGGAATTTACAAGGTGTTGAACCAGAATTAGCATGGTGTTTTAACTGGAATTAGCAAGGAGTTTTAACTGGAATTAGCAGGGAGTTGTAACTGGAATTAACACGGTGTTTTAACTAGAATTAGCATGGTGTTTTAACCGCAATTAGCAAGGTGTTTTAACTGGAATTAGCATGGTGTCTTAACAAGAATCAGCAGGGTTTTAACTGGAATTTGCATGGTGTTTTAACAAGAATCAGCAGGGTTTTAACTGGAATTTGCATGGTGTTTTAACTGGAATTAACATGGTGTTTTAACTTGAATTAGCAAGGTGTTTTAACCGGAATTAGCAGGGTTTTAACTGGAATTAGCATGGTGTTTTAACTGGAATTAACATGGTGTTTTAACTGGAATTTACAAGGTGTTTTAACTGGAATTAACATGGTGTTTTAACCGGAATTAACATGGTGTTTTAACTGGAATTTACAAGGTGTTTTAACTGGAATTAGCAAGGTGTTTTAACTGGAATTTACAAGGTGTTTTAACTGGAATTAGCATGGTCTTTTAACTGGAATTAACAATGTGTTTTTGCTAGAATTAGCAAGATGTTTTAGCTGGAATTTACAAGGGGTTTTAACTGGAATTAGCAAGGTGTTTTAACTGGAATTAGCAAGCTGTTTTAACTGGAATTTACAAGGTGTTGAACCGGAATTAGCATGGTGTTTTAACTGACATTGGCATGGTGTTTTAACTGGAATTTAGAAGGTGTTTTAACTGGAATTGACCTGGTGTTTTAACTGGAATTTACAAGGTGTTTTAACTGGAATTAGTAAGGTATTTAACTGGAATTTACACGGTGTTTTAACTGGAATTAACATGGTGTTTCAACCAGAATTAGCAGGGTGTTTTAACTGGATTTAGCAACGTGTTTTAACTGGAATGAGCAAGGTTTTTCAAAGTGCCAAGAAGGCTATTTGTGTTCTTCAGTGTTCAAGTACTGTCAAATTTAATTGAAAAAAATATATAAAGGTTTAGAAGGCTGTCGAGAAAAAAACATTTATCAGAATTTTACCGCCGTTGATACACCGTGTATTACACCATCCTATTTAACATGTTACATTAATTCTTCGTGCCTCTTTTTTGTGTCCTTTACGATGTCCCTAAAAGCAGTAAGTTTCTTGTTCGTTATAATTTTAAATTTTATTTGACTGCCAGACGGGCAGACTAAAATAATTACCGACCACTCTGTGAAAATGTGCCATCGGATTCCATACAATTTGCCAAATTCAGAGCCAATGTACTGCTAAACTGCAGGTTTGTGTTCCCATTCATGTTCAAAATACAACATTCAATTGAAATAAAGTAGCTCCTTCATCATAAACTGGCATTTGTAGACAGACAGACAGACAGACAGACAGACAGACAGACAGACAGACAGACAAACAAAGTGAACCAATAGCTTAACCCCGCTTTTCGCTTCATGCGTGCCACGGGGTAGAGATATTTAAAGGTTTTTGTGTTTAATTGGAGAATGGAAGGGAAGATGAGAACATGTTTGAAAGATGCTGTCATTAAAATATTTTTTAGTATCACTGCAAAGTTGACTGTGGTAATGTGTACAAGAATGAGGAAATATATATGTCAGTTTCCTATTAGCTTTCTAACTGTATACAAGAATTCATGCAGCATAACCATTTACCACAATTTCCTCATTGGAGGATAAGCATATTCAGAGCCTCGAGGGACCAGAGCATGGTTATGGAACAGGTACAGTATAATTAAGGTAAGCTGGTCAACCAGCTCAAAGATATTTATTTTTCAAAAAATCTAAACAATTTCACTGAGTATTTCATTTCCACATTTAAGACAAGATTATTGCCATAGGCCCACACCTCCAAAATCCCACCTCCAAAGGGGAGGTTGCTCCACAATGCAATACCTCTTTCAGACATTCTTCCAGATATTAGTCAGGATTTGAATCCACTCACAGACAAGAGGAAAGTAATGTTATACCACTGGATTTGACACCAAAGTAATGCAATAGTCTTTAGCAAACGCTTTGATTTAACAATTAATCCATGGAATAGAACATGTAATCTGCATAAAAGGAAAAAAAAGAGGAGTTGGAAGGGTGAAGGTGGAGTAGCATGAAATAAAGGATGTGGTTTGAAAGCGCTGTGATGGACGTGCAATGTGTTGGCCAACGAGTGGTGTGGGTTATTTCATCGTTTGACTAGTAGTGGGGCAACTTAGCATAACAATTGTGCATTTTGTGAGGAAAACACCAAATTTTGCATACTAGTAGCCTATCATATTATGAACAGATTTGGATATTGGGCTATCTCAAAATTTTTGATGGCAGTGGAAAATGGCTGCCACAGCCATCAGCGGCTGAATTTGAGATGGTCCAATATCCAAATCTGTTCATAATATGATCGGCTACTGGTGTGCCAAATTTTGTGCTTTCCTCACAAAATGCACAATTGTTATGCTATATTTAGCTAAGTTGCCCCACTATAGTGTGGATTGGCTCGCTACGCTCGCCTCTCCACATGTCATTACAGAGAGTGATGTCACAGATTTTCTGTGTTGTCATGATTTACACCGATCATAATACAAACATTTATTTTGTACAAATTTATTTGTAATATAAAAAGGTCCAAGTGATGTAAAGCTCAAAATGGTCAAGGGTCCAAGCTGTCAGATCTGTCTGATCAGATGTAAGGGGTCTAAATGGTGTTAAGATCTAAAGGGACTGAAGGGCTATAAAGGTATAAAGGGTATACCAAAGGGTCTTAAAGGGAAGATGGTTCTTCAGTGTCTTAAAGGTAAAATGGGGTCTTAATGGGTCTTAAAGGGTCTTCTTTGTGCTTTGAGGCCTCAGGGTCTTTTGGGGGTCCTTGTGGTCTTTGGGGACTTTTATGATCTTCGTTCTTCATAGTCTGCAGACTCTTACGGGTCTTTTGCATCCTCGGGGCCTTTTGGCCCATCAGGGGTCTTTTGGGTCCTCGGGAACTTTTGGGTCCTCTGAGACTTTTGGGTCCTCAGGGTCTTTTGTGTCTTCGGTGTCTTTAGGGGGTCTTTCGGTCCTAAGGGTATTAAAGGATCTTCAACGGTTGAAGTGGTTTTTAGCAATCTAAAGCGTCAAAAGGTACATTCCAATATTACATAATAGACGTACGTGTGTGATATCAGGGTGGAACTGACGTTCAAACAGTACGAAATTAATAGACATATAGTCAGGCGGCTTCACTGTGAAAGGTACATTCCAACAGTGCGTAATTTATAGATGTACGTGTAGTCTGCAACCAAATGTTCAAACAGTACGTGATGAATAGGCATATCGTCACAGGGCTTCATTGACTGCTTCACCGCTTCACAGACGGACGGATGGCTTTTCGTTTTTATTGGGTAGTCAATCTAGTCTACCCTTATTATCAGTATTTCCATCAATATGTTTGTCTGTCTGTCTATTTGGTAGTCGATGTCGCCGAAAAAAAAAATTATTCAAAAAAATTTTTTTGGGAGATTTTTTTTTTCCACCCTCATTATCAGTATTTCCGTTGATATATTTGTTTGTCTGTATGTCTGTTCGGTCCAGTGCTCCGTTAATACAATGGCGATTTCGATGAAACTTGGTTGGTAGGGTCATACCATGACCTAGTTGTGTGCAAATGAGAACCGTTGCTATGGACACCACCGTTGCCTAGCAACGGGACTTTGAAATTTTTGAAAAATCATAAAAAATTTATTTTTTCGAAAATCAAAAATCGGGCCATGAGCGACTGTGGGCAGTACATTCAGCCATATTGTCAAAAATTTCCAGCCGGATCCTATGAAAACTGTTGGAGAAGATAGACTTTGAATGAACCCTGGTCGAAAACAATAAAACAAGCCGGTAGGTGACATGGCTGATCGCTCTCGATGGAAAGCTGGCCGACGCGACTCGCCGATATTCATGTACATGCTATCAATCAATTTAGCACAATAAATATGATTATCACAGCCCTCTTAGTTTGCGCCCAGAAACCCGCATTGTGAAATTTCAGGCATGTTTCCAAAGAGACCAACCAAGCTGTTATGGCTGCTATAATGCATCTATAATGCATCTATAATTATACATCTATAATGGCAGCCCTGGTAATTCCATTTATCTATTCGCTAAATATTTTATTTTTTTATATGATGCTGTAAGACATTCTCCTTGGGCACAAAAAAACAGGCCCCTCGGAGGTCCAGTTTCGGGGGTATTGATTTTTTTTGTACAGTCCACAATAAGTGTACGATGTACGATAAAGTATTTTAGCTGTTGCTAAGCAACGGAGGTGTGCATAGCAACCATTCATTTTTGTGTACATGCTCGCCACATTGTACACATTTCACCCAAGTTTCATCAAAATCAGACTCTTTCTCATAAAGATATTCGCAATTATCCATTTCTGAAATGTTCGACATGTACTCGCCCAAAACCTATCTCCTCCTACAAATATTTTTTGTCAGGGCTGCAAATTGGCATGAATGGAGAGAGAAAGATTGCGCACAGAACTCTGAGATTCGATTTTTCGATTTTTTTTTTCGTTTTTTTTTGACCACTTTGAAGGGCCATTGCTATGCCATTGCTCGGGCCTGGGGTCCCATATTCGAAAGCACATGATTCCCAGAAATATTGGTCCAACCTACCAAATTTCATTGGAATCGGTTGAGTGGTTTAGCCCCTAGGCTTGACCAAAGTTTCGCGGACAGACAGACAGATGGAAATGTCCAGAATCAGGCTGCTCTAAGAGCAGCCAAAAACGAAGTTCGTTATATCTCAGAGACTATGACTCAGATATACATGAAACTGGTATGGTAGGTTCATGGCATGTCCTAGTTATGTGTGAGAAAGAACCGTTGCTATGGACGCTTTTGTTGGATAGTAACGGATGAAAAACGACTAAATTCGACTTGATCGACTACCCATGTCCGCCTACCGGCTTGTAGATATAGATGTTAAAGCTTTCGCCGCTCAGTAAATGTGTTATTAACATTATGCCAGACAATCAAGGGAATCCCACTTGGTGACGTTCCCTGCTGGTTCTTTCCAAGCAATCCATTTCTGTCCAATACAAAGTGAGTTACATGAGGTAGTTGGTGAAGAGCTTGTGGTTTTATTCCAGTTTGCTGTTAGTATACACAGCAGCACAACATATACACAGCAGCACAACATATACACAGCAGCTTGCTGTCGTTTGTATTCAATATGAAAGATCATATCATTGATCAGGTGTAATTGGTATTGTTCGTATAAGTCGTAAATTCCTTGAAGGAATATCAGGACACCCTGGACGAGTCGTGAATGTTTCCACGTATGAGTTAACCAACCCTGGACAGGTTTCCACTCCAGGTTAGGGAAAGGTTTTGGCCATTTTGGAATTTTGTTTGGGCAGGTGTTGGTAATTTGGCCAGAGTACCAGCACAGAAAATGCCTTCTCTTTGCTCCTTTTACATGAGCCTCGCTTCTGTAAAGAAAAAAATAATAATTAAACACCATGGGCGCTTCAATGTTCACCAGTAAATTTTCGTAAGTGATGAAGTGAATAATCAGTCTGACACAGGGGCGGAATGAACAGTCGGGAATTTGGGCACCGGCCGAGGGCCCGGACCATCAAGGGGCCCGTGCTCCAAAAACATAAATAAATAATAAGGTTCACGTTTTCAGAAATAGGACGGAAGGCCATTTTAGAACGTGTATTTAAACGTAAGTACATACTGTATATTAATTGTTAAAGGTTGAAAGTCCATTTCAATTGATTCTGGAGAGAAAAAAAAATTGCAGTAAATTCATTTATTGCTGCAAAACTAAACATTTTACCTGCTTGAAACAAGCAACATTTACCGCTGTTCAAGCTAGTTTGAGACTTTACAGAAAATGGTTATTAACCATAAATGTGTGTTCACGGGGTACGTACCCTCTTTGTCCAAAAAAATTATTGACCATCTTTACACGTATGTTTTGCTAATCGAACAGAGAAATACCGCAATGTTCAAGAGACGAGGGTGCAAATTGACTTGGTTGGTCCGAACGTCCCGCTATCTCCTTTATTTTTTCGTCACTGGTGGACCCGTTGGTCCATTGGACCAAACTTTCATTGGTCCTCGTGGCTGTGTAGCATATACTGTACCCGCTTGCTGTACTGCTTGAGCATTAACTTGCCTTTCACCAAGCCGAGGTGTGCTTGGGCCAGGGTGGGGGGGGGGGGAGTGGATGATGATACGTTCGCCATTATTCCCAAATTATACTATTATTATTATTATTATCATAGTTGTTAATATTATTAGTACTAGTGCGTGCCCGTACATGCGTGGCCAAGAAGAATTGTGACATCAATTGTGACGTCATAGCACCGTGTCCTGTCATTGTGTGGTAAATAAATGGCCATAACTTGGGAACCACTTGTCCGATTAATATCAAACCTTGAAAAGGCACATCCTCAGGTCCCCAGCAATATAGCTGGCAAGTTTCAATTAGATCGGACCAGTGGTTGTCGAGAAACAGCGATCACAGACAGACAGACAGACAGACAGACAGACAGACAGACAGACACACAGAGATTGCTGGAATTATAGATAGATTATTTAATTATACGCTTTGTTACAATGTTATAATTATTTTTGTTATTTGTTTTGTAATTAGAATGCCATGCCGTGGTAGAACCTATTAAGCTGGTCTATACACCTCAACATGGCGTGCGTTTAAAACATGGGAAATCTTCCGGATTCTTTGTAGTTAATTATCCTCATCAACTCAGGAGATCATGACGATCTTTTCGGTGCCTCACATTCCACATCAGAACACTCCAGTAGAACTCTACAAGAAACATGCCTCACACACATACACTCCTCCATTTATAGTGGATGCGCCTTTAAAGTGACCATTTGTTTTTATCGGCAAAATCTTCAGATAAATGACACAGAAAAATAATAATTTTGCCCGTGGTGTGCATTTCATTAACAACTGTTTCAGGTTGTTTGCCGTGACATTTGACATACATTATGGACTTATTACATACTTAGCATTCCGTGACGCTTTGGACAATGATGTATTGTTGTGGAGCCGGGTGTCGGCGGCGAGCTCGAGCGCTAGGTGGAGCAGTAGAGTCGGCTCCAGCGAACACCCGGAATCTAGATAATGCTTCACGGAGAACTCTGAAAGGCATGGGTCCCTTACAGGACCGTGGTTGCCAATATTTTGACGGCATGAGGTAGGGTCCACTTGTCTAACTCCAATTTATCTAAGTACTCACGCCATCCAACTAGCGGGGAAACTGCACCCTCGGCCGACTCTGTCCGATCCGAGTCGTGGGTAACGGCTCGGATCCGACGTAACCGAGCGGAGTTACCAGAGCCGCGCCGGACCAAATGGACAATTTGCCGCTTCCCAATTTCCCAACACACACCATTCTAAGCCAATAAAAGAAACACAGAAACGAGCTGAAACATTTAACAAAAATGGATATTTATTTACAACAGGCAGGGAGGGGAACACAGAAGGGCAGAGTTATCACGACTATAAGAGCGAATAATGTACAACAAGAAGTACTTAACACTTCTACTTAGGCAAGACAAGCCCGCACACAGACTCGCACACCCAAAATAAATGGACCTCAATGGTCTATCTCAGTCAAGCCGGCCCAGGGTACCTGTCCGCTTCGTGCGGCCACACAGACTCCGAACCACTGGTGGGACTCGAACCCACGACCCGAAGTCCACGGCTTAGGATCCTGGCTGCTCGACAACTAGACCTGCCCTCCAAAGAACCACAGACCGCTCCAACCATGACCACGACCGTCTGCAGAACCCTCTGCAGTCGCCACGATCACACGGCCTCCCGAAAAACTGGTCCAGACCAAGCCAATCTCCGACCGTCTGCCGCAATTGCCACGATCCTCCCAACTGCCGTCCTCTCCCTGAACGCTGGTCCAGACAACCATTCTTTCTCCTCAGGAGGGAGGGGCTTCTTCTCCTGGCAACTCACCTCCTCATTGGTCGGACCCATTGCGCGATTCCTTGGCCGTCCTCCATTGGACAGGTGCACGGGTAGGCGGGCAACACCCACCCTTCTGGGCGGAGTCCCGAGTGGAGGTGTTTGTGGCTCCGCCCACCTCCTCACATTGCCCCCCTTCCAAGAGAAAGCGCTCCCAAGACAGATAAAAGGAGAGAGGGACACTAAAACATTGTTTTTTTTCTTTACAAAAATAATGATAATAATCAGACAAGTAAAAGGAAAAAACCTTGTGCGGAAATAATACAAAGTGCAGTATTCACTGTTCAAATTTCTTTAAAACTCTCGATGGTTCCAGAATATTGTGCCGCCTTAAACTCCGAAGTGATTCGTGGACGTAATAAAGTTCTCAAGCATGCAAAACTATCCTGCGATACACTGCTTTCAATCGTTGTCGTCGTCGTTTTTATATCGCAAGTTTTGCAGATCCAAAAAAAAGTTAACCGGCAGATCTCATTATGGACTCTCTTTCTTTACCGGGTGGCCAAAAATAGAGTATTGGGGAAAAATGAAGCCAATAGTGCAATAGCAAGTTCTTCACAAGCAAAAAAATGGGTTGAAGATGCGGGCATTGCAGGTATACGTGAAAAATGGTTTCTGCTTGCTCACAAAAGCAATATCCATGGGGGAAATTTGTGAAGTGTTGCAGCAGAACACCAGAGCTTAGTGCCCCCATGGAGCAGTCTCCAACTTAGGTCTCTCACCACCCTTGGTGTTGGGTTGAGAAAAACAGCTTCCCAACTTGGAAGGGTAGACAATGGGGGCAGGAGAACCTCATGCCAGGGAGTATCTTGCTGGGTTGCAAGAGCTATATAATGGAGCGAATGGATAATTTGTACGTGCAGCACCTTCCTTGATAGCCCACAAAAGGGTTTTTCAGCTGTGCCAAGGATCTTGCTCATAATGTGTGTGAGTATGCCTGGTGTTGGCTTAATGGTTAGAGTGGTGGGTTTGGGATCCGAGGATCCTGAGTTCAAATCCTACTCGGCTGTTGAATTAATACCAGGTGAGGTTGACTCAGCCTGTCATCCTTCTGAGGTTGGCAAAATGAGTACCAGGTTGCTGGGAAGAATGAGCCATTTTGGTATCCTGTGACGGAGTGGTGATCCGTCCAGGATTGTGCCAAATAGCGCAGGAGACTGCTTTGGCAGCACCGACGCTCTGTACAGAGTATGATCCCAATGGATGGATTGTGGTTCTCCAGATATGCCAGGCAATTTCGAGGTAAAGAGCTTTTAAACTCTTCAAGTATCTTGGAGGGGATTCTGATTGTCTGTTGGCTCATTTTTACTGTGAGTTCCTCAGGTGAAAGAAGTCCTCTCCTCCTGTCATTCAGAAGGTCTCCCATTGTGGATATATTACCAGTTAGGAGTTTACTTCTTCTTGAGAAGGAGCTAGGGTTGGGCCCTGTAAAAAACACGGTTGAGAAAGAGCGGTTATTCCAACAGGTCTTTGCCTGGATGAGGATCTGTTCTTTTTCTGTTGACTACATGCCAAGCCTGGAGCATTTCTTGGTAAAAGAAGGGCAATGTTGCACCAGACAGGCTCTGTGAGGTAACAATAAAAATATTTCTTTTGGTCCCAAGATTGAGCATTTTGCTGAAGAAGTGTGAGGCCAGTAACTACCATTGTGGCATCGGATTCACATATGGGTAGAGTTGAATGGTCTTGAGTCTGGATGGGTGGTGGTGGCTTCGTGGTGGCTTCGAAAAATACAGGGAAAGGACTGTCCACCTTCAGCCAAAGGCAAGCTCAAAATTCCCAAGGAAACCCAATGTTTACCATTCCAAAAGTAAACCAATGTCTTCTTCTGCATCTTAACCAGAAACTCCTCTGGAATATTTGTGCAATAGAGCTTGAATACTAACTATGGAATGATGAATTGTTTAATAAGGAGTTTTTTTTCCCTTTCAGTGACAGAACCTTTAGTTGCCCACTCCAGTCTCTCAACTTCGCCTCTATCTTCTCCCCTCAAATGCTCCAGTTAACAAGTGATGAGCACCCACGAGAAGTGCACAAATGCACCCCCAAATACTTTAGGTCATTGCGGTTCCATGCCAGTTTTTGCAAACTCCATGGGAACTCCATGACCTGCATTGGTCCAATCAGAAGCCCAGAGCTTTTTCTTCAATTTATTGTGGCAGATGATGCTGCTGAATAGACCTGCTGACAATCATAAATGGATTGCATATCCCTTGGACTGCTGGCAAATCCAAAGACATCATCTGCATATGCAGAAAGTTTGAGGAGACCCTGTTTTATGGCACCACAATACGAGTTAGCCTTCACGTCATCATACAAAGGAAGGGTTCAAGACATAGGGAGTGGAGTTGGCAGAGAGGGGGCATCCTTGTCTTATTCCTCTCTCAAATGGAAAGGGCATGAGAAAATAACCATTGAATTTTACTTGGCATTCTGCCGACATGTACAATGTCTTGATCATGCCTACATATCTCCTCCCCAACGCAAAAGTCAGCAGAGTCTCAAAGAGGTAATCGTGGTTCATCTGGTCGAAGGCATTCTCT
>NC_140967.1:65335414-65387914 GCF_056783735.1 Eptatretus burgeri
AAAACGGTACGTGCACTGAGGGTGGACCAGGAGGCCTATGGGCGAGGAATCTGTGAGGCTTTAGAACATCACCTGTGGTAAAGTGATTCTCGTCCCGCTTACAGGGGAAATCTCGCATTGCGTTACTCCAAGCCCATCCCTGGGTGTACTGCAGTTAGAACGGAGGGTGGAGGGCTCTTGACAGAGGAGTCTGAAGTGAAGGCCCGCTGGGCCGGTTACTTTGAGCGGTTGTACCAGGCTGATCCACCAGCTGTTAAGTTGGACATCAGGGGTGTTACAATCCCTGTTGCTGACCCTCAAATCAACTTTGATCCACCTACTTTTGCAGAAACACGGGCTGCGGTGAACCAGTTGAAATGGAGAAAAGCTCCTGGAATCTGTGGCATTCATGCTGAACTTCTCAAGGCTGGTGGAGATGCTGCACTCGTGTCGTTGCATGCAGTTCTGTGCTCTGCCTGGAACACAGGCATCATCCCAACTGACTGGAAGAGGGGCCTTGTTGTCCCTCTCTGGAAAGGGAAGGGTGATCGCCAAGACTGCGACAACTACCAAGGGGTGGCACTGCTCTCAGTGCCGGGCAAGGTGTTCACTCGGATAATTCTTGATAGGGTTCGCCACCATCAGCTTGAGCACCAGCGTCCAGAGCAGTCAGGCTTTACACCAAAGAGGTCAACGATTGACCATACCCTTGCCCTTCAGGTCCTCACCGATCGCAGATGAGCGTTTCAGCAGGGGCTGCTTTCAGCCTATGTTGATGTCTGTGAAGTGTTTGATTCAGTGAATCAGGATGCCATCTGCAGGATTCTTGGTCTTCGTGGGGTGCCACAAAAACTGATCAATCTGATGTCTGAACTCTACTCTGGTACAGAGAGTGCGGTGAAATGTGGTGGTACCATCTCCAACTTATTTCCAGTTATTACTGGAGTTCATCAGGGGTGTGTACTGCCCCCTACACTTTTCAGCACTTGTATGGACTGGATTTTGGGGAGGATGTCGGAGAGATCAAGCTGCGGTGCATTGTTTGGGAATGTTAACATTTCTGACCTTGATTTCGCAGATGATGCAGTCATCTTTGCAGAGACTCTGGATATCCTTTTGGGGGCCCTCGAGGTGCTGAATGAGGATTCGGAGCCGCTGGGATTATGGGTTTCCTGGGTCAAAACTAAGATCCAGTCTTTCAATGACATCTTGGATGCTGCTGTCCTGTCTGTACCTGTTTGTGGTGAGAATGTTGAGGTCACGGAGAGATTCACTTACCTTGGCAATGATATTCATGTCTCTGCTCATGGTGTGGTGGTGGTTCTTCATTGAAAATGGAAGAGAGATAAGATTCAGATAGTAGAGGGGAGATATTTATAATAGCAAAACAAATGATCAGTCAAAATAAGGATCTCATAGGAGAACAATGGGTGAAGGGAAATGTGTGGGAAGGTGGAAGGGAAGGTATTTCCCATATGGGAAATGGGTGAAGGATGACCATGGGGAGATTAAAAATGCTTGGAGGAGTTACTGTGAGCACCTGCTAAATAAGGAGTTCCCTTGGAACAGGGATATTCTAGAGGCAGTAGAGCTGGTGCAGGGCCCACCACCTGAGATAAGGAATGAATGGGTGAAGAAAGCCATCGATGAAATGAAGAATGGTAAAGCAGCGAGCAACACTGTTGTTGTCGCAGAGATACTGAATGCATGTTGCAGTGATATTGGAGTGAATTTTATCACTAAACTGATAAATGAAATTATAACAGAGACATCTATTCCAGATTACTGGTTGAAGAGTGTAATGGTGAATATTTATAAAGGGAAGTGTGATGCCTTAGTTCAGAGCAACTTTAGGGGTCTGAAGTTGTTGGACCGTGGAATGAAAGTGGAAGAGAGAATCATGGATAAATTGATGACAGAGTGTTAATATACATGAAATGCAACTTGGTTTCATGCCAGGAAGGGGCATGATGGAGGAAATTTTTTATAGTTGGGCAATTACAGGAAAAAATATCTGGGGAAGAATAAACAACTGTACTTTATATTTGTGGATTTGCAGAAGGCATTCGATAGGGTGCCTCAGGAAGTGGTGCAATGGTCCATGAGAAAGTTACGTGTGGAGGAATTGGTTAGTTCGGGTCGTCGTGGAAATGTATGATGGCCCAAAAACCTCTGTGAGGGTAAATAGTGTCGAGTGAGGATTTTGAAGTGAAAATGGGTGTTCTTCAGGGTTCAGTCTTGAGCTCAATCCTGTTCATCATGGCTCTTGAGGCCATATCACAGGAATTTAGAGGAGGCTTACCTTGGGAAATCCTATATGCTGATGACCTGGTGCTAATAGCCGACAGTGTGGAAGAGATAATGGGTAAATATACAGTATGGACGGATGGTATGGAGGCCAGAGGACTGAAAGTGAATACAGGGAAAACAAAAGTACTGATTAGTGGTACAGGAGAAGGAAGTGTGGAAAAAAGAGGGAGATGGCCCTGTGCTGTTTGTGGAAAAGGTGGAGGTAGCAATTCAATATTGTGTAAATCCTGCAACTGCTTGATGTACAAGAGGTGTAGTGGCATCAGGGGTAGACTGCAGGTGGCACCTGACTTCAAATGTGCTGTTTGCGCAGGTAAACAAGTGACTCCAGTTGGAGCGGAAAAGGTTAGTTAGAAAAGGAAAGGAAAATTATGTTGCCTTGGTGATATGATTGGTGCAGGTGGTGGTGTGGAGGCAGCAGTGACTGCAAGAATTAGAAGTGGCTGGAGGAAGTTTAGGGAGTTGTTACCCCTATTGACATCGAAAGGGACCTCTCTCCAATTAAAGAGAAAACTTTATGTAACTTGCATTCGAAGTGTGATGTTGTGTGGCAGTGAAATGTGGGTGATCAAAAAGGAGGATGAACGGAGGTGTGAATGAAATGAAATGAGAATGGTGAGGTGGATGTGTGATGTGACACTGAAGGATAGGAAATCAAATGTGGAATTAAGAGATAGGTTAGGTATAGAAAGCATCAGTGAGGTTATGCGTAGGGGTCGGTTGAGATGGTTTGGTAATGTGGAAAGGATGTGGCCAGGTGGTTGTGTGAAAAGGTGTATAAATATGAATGTGAATGGAAGGAGAGCAAGAGGCTGTCTGAGGAAAACATGGGATGTGTTGCTGAGAGATAATCTTCGAGTGAAAGGTCTGACAACAGGGCTAGCAAGGGATCATGCAGCCTGGAAAGCAGCCATTAGGTGAACCACGGCTTCCACATACAAGCATGGAAATGGCTGTAAAACGATGATGATGATGATGATGGCTGTGAGCCAGAGGTGAATAGACGTCTGGGTCGGGCCTGGGGAGTCATGGATTCATTAGATCATGGGTGTGGTGCTATCGATGCCTGTGCAGGAGGACGAAAGTCCAAGTCTTCAGGTTCTTGGTGCTCCCATTCTTGCTCTACGGATGCGAGACTTGGACTCTGACCAGGGATCTGAGACGGAGACTTAATTCCTTTGGTACCGGGTCTCTTCGGAGAATCCTTGGCTATCGCTGGTCGGACTTTGTGTCCAACGAGCGGTTGCTGAGAGAGACTCTAATGAGATTTGTTACCTGTATAGTCCGTGAGTATCAGCTGCCGCTGGATGGACATGTGGCTCATTTTCTTGATGCTGATCCTGCTCAACAGATTCTCTCAGGGAGGGGGCCAATGGCCCGACCTCATGCATCATGGTTGTAGCAGGATGATCAGTATCTCAATGAGATGAGGATGGGCCAGGCATCTGCCTGGGGGATGGGCAGAGGCCCCTGGAGTACTGGCAGAAAGTGGACGCAGCGACGCGCTGCTCCGGCGCACGCTCCCATACCTGATCTGACCTGCCCTTCTTCCATTTTTTCAAATTGGGTTGCAACTCTTTTTTTTGCCTTCAGAACACTCGACCTTATGAATCCCTTTGACACATTATTTTCTGTTTCATCCTCAATGGTACCAAAGTGTTCCTCAGTCTCATCCTCTGTGGGTCCAGATTTTCTCTTCTGTGCTCTCTTTGTCGTCCCTCGTCCCACTGTTTGCGTTTGACTTATGGCATCCGAAGAGATCGGCTGAGGAGATGACAATGAACGTTCTCCCGGGACAACTGATTTAAGACACAAAGGAACAGATATCTCTTTTAGGATACTTGGGGTCCTGCTGGAATCCTCTCTGGGTTGATCCGGGGGTTGAGGAATTGCAACCTCTCTAATGATATTGGGGCAATCTGTTCTCATGTGATCCTTTGCTTTGCATATATAACAACGAAGGCTCATTTGTCATATAAAAAACATCCTGTAGTTCCTTCCATCAAAGGGAATGACAAAGGACTCCTCATATTCAGGATCATTTTTCAATTCAATGGAGACCTGCCTTTTAAAGGAGAAGACATGTTGTCGGGATAGCTCATGACAAACTAAGGTGATGTTAACACTCCTAATCATTCCAGGAAAGGCACGACTACATTGTCGGGCAAATCAGGGGGTTATTAGATATAACAATCCTTGTACCAAGACTTGAGAGGGGCTCAACTTGTACAAAGATTCCTCCCACACCAATCCCTTTCTCTATCGCCTTAGTTGCTGCAGCCTCTAGGTTAAGAAAGAACACTGCTTATCCATACATTTTTAACCTCCACCATCTTCGAAGATGGATGGAGGTTACTGTTTTCACCCCTTTTTGTTTGTTTGTTACTTACGAAATGTAAAGATTTCGTAAGTACATTGATGCCTTCCGTTTCTGTTTGTTTGTATGTTTGTTTGTTTGTTTGTTTGTTTGTTTGTAGGCACGATAACTCGAGAACGGAAGGAGCTACCAATGTCAAATTACACCACGTGATTCAGGAGGGTGATGGCTCGTGCTGATTAGATTTTTGGTCAAAATCGGTCAAAGGTCAAGGTCACAGTAAGGTCAAACATACAAAAAATGATAACTTGAGAACGGAAGAAGCTACTAATGTCAAATTACACCAGGTGATTCAGTAGGGTGATGGCTAGTGCTGATTAGATTTTGGTCAAAATCGGTCAAAGGTCAAGGTCACAGTGAGGTCAAACATCCAAAACATTCGATTTTTTTATGGTTTGGTACAGAATCATCGTAGAAACTTCTGGTTTGCGTCGCTAACTTCTCTGGAGACAGCTTTTATTAGACAAGGTCAGAGGTCAAGTTGACGATTTCGTAGGTACCAGTCTATGACTGCTTGTTTGTTTGTTTGTTTGTTTGTGAACAGTATTACGGAAAAACTCCTCGACAGATTTCGGTGAAACTTGGTGGGGGGGGGTAGGTATGGTCCAAGGATCATGCCATTAAATTTTGGATTTGGTCCCCCCCCCCCCCAAAAAAGAAATTGTTAGAGAAAATTTTTTTTTTTGCATTTCTACATGTTATAAGTGATTTCCAACCCCCCCCAAAATTTTTTTTTACCCCCCCCCCAAAAATAGAGGAATTTTTTTGCATTTCTACATGTTTTAAGTGATTTCCAACCCCCCAAAAGAAATTTTTTTTTTGCATTTCTACATGTTTTAAGTGATTTCCAACCCCCCCCCAAAAATTGTTATTTTTTGCATTTCTACATGTTTTTAAGTGATTTTCAACCCCCCCCAAAAAAATAGTTAGAAAAAAAAATTTTTGCAACTTTTTTTTCAACAAAATTTCGATTTTTTTTTTTTTTTGCATTTTTACATGTTTTAAGTGATTTCCAACCACCCCCCCCCCCAAAAAAAAAAATGTTGGAGAAAAGAACTATAACTCTCAGCACTGTTGACATCATATTTAATGAATAAGATATAAGGTTCACTTGAGTGACCCAGCAGTATTGGCGGCGGAGGTTTTGCACTCTCCCGAGTGCTCCCCCTCTAGTTAAGGCTGCGACTATAGTTGGTGGATCAACAACACTAGCTAATGCCTTTACATACTCCTTTATTTGGGTAATTTTCCCCAACTCTCATTGCATACCATGCTTCCTTGTTAAAGCTTTGAACAGATGCGCAGGGTGGTTCACACCTGCTGTGGAGGTAGTCGCGGCTGTTCTTGTCCATGTACCATCCAGAGGCATGATAATCAATGTTAATTGTCAATGTTAAAAAGATAATAATCAATATTACAATAATCAATGAAAGAGAATAACCAATGTTTATTATATAATAATCAATGCTGGTAATGACATGAAATAATAAAATAACCGTGACTACTGGCAGCTTGTATAATGGAAATATAACGTCATAATTTCGTTTTGTTTTGCTCATTTCAGGGTTTCCTTCGATCAGCAAACATCCCCATGTGCAAGTTGGAAATTTATTGAAAAATGAAACTTTCTATTCTCTTTATTCTCAGTAAGTCATTAAAGCAATTTTAACAGATTATGTGATTACCAAAAACAACATTGCAATACCTCTTTGCATTGGTTTGCTATTTGTGTTGATTGGTAAAACAGTCTCTTCGTTGTTGTTGCCTCTCATGGTTTTGCAGTTCTTCTAATAGTTGATGTGATGTGCCGGAAACGGGGGAAAAAGCGCCGGATAAAGAGTAAGTACGTGTTTCATTATTAAATGATTACAAACATAAAAAAATAAACACCTCCAAGTGGATGTCATCCTAGTATTCCTTGTTTGAAGCAAGTTATTCATCGTATCACTAATACATTGATTTCTCGAATATCCTCAGTTCAGATGCTGCTCAAAACAAGGAGGAATGTGTCAACTTCGTGTTTGTGCAACAAACTTCTCTATCCAAATCTTGTATCCGCAACCCATCCCGTTCTGTCCCCAACTTACCTCCTTGTACCCAGTGCCTTCCTGACTGTCTCTTACAAATCCGAGAAGGTAGAAAAAGCTCTGCACAGCCTCAACTCTTCATTTGTGATGCGCCGAGACGGCATCGATGTTCATGCTCCCATCATCCTGCTCTGCTGCTCTTACTTCTCCTTTGGCTGCTCTTCTCAGCTTGTCTTTCTTTGGCCGCCTCTCGTTTGTCCGGAAGTCAGCAAACTTTGTTCTCATTCACAGGAAGGGTGCAAAAACAGATATTCTTAATAATATGAGGTGAGTCAGCTTACTTGTAATTATAAGCAAAGTCATGGAGGTCATCGTCGCTGATGCCATCAAGACCTTTCTCTTTTCAAACAACCTAATCTCTGACCATCCATATGGATATCATCCAGGTTACTCAACTATGGAAATGCTGCTGCTACACTCTCAGCAATCATAGGAGGTCCTAAGTTTCAAACAAGAGGTTCAGACGATCTCCTTGAATGTACCTCGAGTATTCGATACATCCTGCCTTGTTTGGCAAGAGGGAGTCATGGTTCCAGTTTTGTTCCTCATCTGTATTAACTTCCTCTCTGATTCTTTTGAAATCCTTCTGTTCTTTTTGACTGACGACTCCACATTGTGTATCATAGTTCCCACTGACAGGCAGACAGCAGAATGCTTCATTTCTCTCTGCTGATGTGAAATTGATTAGATATTCGTCTGACAAATGGAATGTGTCTTCACATCCTGCCAAATCACATTCTGGAAAGGTTGTCAGACTAACTGCCCTTTCTATTTAATTAGTCAGACTAACTCGCCCATCTAATTTGTTGGTTGAGTCGTTTGAAATTTTAGGTCCAGCCATCAGCCATGACATCTATGGGGTGACCATATATTTTAAAACTGGCGGCAAAAGCCAGCCAGAGACTGGGCAGCCTCGATCATTCTGAGTCATTCCTCGAGAAAACAGAACTACTCATACCCTGCAAGATTTTTGTCCATTGCTCAATAGAGTGATCTTGTCTATGAGCTTGCGGCCCAGCATGATATGTCATGTCTATCTTGGAATTGGTGGAATCGAATCCTCTCAACATCATTGGCATCTCCCATGATGAGGCAGTTACACAAGGCCTGTTCTCTTGTATGTATCAAAGATAGATCGACAGCCTCTCTGTTTTTGACTTTTGACACCTCCGACTGCTCTCTCAGCCTATTGACCCTCCTCAGCTCTTCTCGGATGTATGCATTCGTCTACTAACCCCTTCCCTGTTCAACTTCCAGAATCCAGGCTTAATTACTGCACTCATCCATTCTTTTGTTCCTCTTTTCTTCTGTTTGTGGAACTGCCTTCCTGAACCTGTTAAAACCCACTTTTCCCTCAAATGTGCAAGCAGGCAGTCCTACCATCTCATGTCACCTTCCCCTCCCCTCCCCTTCCCCACCCCATGATTTATTCTTGCCATATTAACCCCACTCAACCAGACCCTCTTACTTGCATGTTTCTGTGCTTACTTTCCTTTTTCTCTGTTAGTTTTTCCCTTGCTTGTTGTGTCCAAATGTGACCCAATTTTCCACCACTGTTGTTAGCTGCCTTTCTACCATGTCTCACCTTACTGTTCCATGAGCCTTGATGTTGTATCAAAAAGGGGTGGAACACTTACCTTTGAGCTGTGTAGTTTATTTTTGATTCCCAAGAGCTCTAACCTGTCAGATTGATGCTTTTCAGCAGAGCTATCACAAAGTATGTAGTACCCTTAGATGGATATTAAACTGCGTGTCCATTCTGCTCGCATTAGCTTGCAGAAATTACAAAATCTCATGATGTCTTTCACAAAGAATACACAAGGTATCGCTTTCACCCTGGACAAATTCCAAAATTCCAGTCTTATCCGAGCTATGATGTAATCAGGAGCCATTTCGCAGCGCACGGCCGTGCATTTATCATGTTCACAGTTCTGCCCGACTGTGTCCCACCTGTTTAACTCTTCACATCTCCCTCCATTTATTTTCCCTAACCTCTGTCTCATTTTCAAGGTGATACATTATCATAAAGGATGCTTCTTGTGAGGGTTCCTAATGAAGTAAAGCACACAACTTATCATAACCTCGACTAACAATACAGGGTGTCCACAAATTACCATTCCAAATTCATACCGTAATACAAAATAAGGAAATGGGATGAAACTATGTGATTTACTGCATGTGAAAGAACATTTCTCAAAGTTTTATTGTCAACATTTGTCAAGATCATCATCCGAATCCGAATGAACTTTTGGGGACTGCGCGTGAACGACTCACGGACATGTTCAACATCCTCACCACTTGAGCTTGGACAGCTTCCCCCTTCATCTGCAGGATGCTGCCAGTCTCCATATACTTGTCACTGACGAATCGTTTTTCTCGATGATGACTGCCTTTCATGGGTCATCCTACAGCTCCGTTGAAACTGTGTAGTTGATTTTGTCTCGATAAACCAGGCAACACACTGTGCTTTTTCTTGTGGGCACGCCATTTTCAGGAACGAGATACCCGAAAACGAATAAAAAGTCAATAAAACATCGAGAAATGTTTTTCACATGCAAGGATCCACAAATTTATATCCCATTTTGTTATTTTTTTTATTACGGTTTTCATTTGGAATTGTAATTTGTGGACACCCTGTAAGTTCAATCAGGCAACCAACACTTGATTACTTGCAATCCTGAAGGATTAATCAGATAAAATACATTTTGTTAGTGTCATCAACAATGCTCATTCTGTGGTTATTGAAACAGGAAAAGACAGGAACCTGTGAACATATGCCTCATGTTCTGATCTATGATGCTTCAGTCACATTTGGCTCGGCGGCCGGAGGGTCTAAAAAAATCTACGGCCACTAGCAATTATAGGGCGGCCGCAGTATTTCCACGGTCACACAATGTAGCAGTCACATATGTTTTTATTTTTTGGGTAGCCGCACGGCGTATTTATAAATTGTGGAGACCGAAAACGTGGGGGTCCCGTACGGTCTTTGATTTGATGTCGCACGGTGACCTTAGGGCGTCCCTGCGGCGGCCATAGAATTTTCAAGGCAGACACAAGTTAGCCTCAAGGTGCCCGCAAGGCGACCGCAGGGGGGCCCTAAGGCAAACGTGGAAATAGTGCGGCCGCCGTAATTTTTTGGGGGTTGGCAAAATTAATTTTTCATTGATAAGAGCCTACGGAAAATGCACGAATAACGCAAGCCCACCGTACGCCCTACGTACGGTCGACGTGGAACACATCTACATCATGGCTACGGCTTGTCGAATTGTTACGGCCAACCTAGAAATGAAAAAAGTTTTAACTCCGCGCTTTAATTCCACGGAGACCCCTACGGCCTGTAAAAGATAGCCATACGGCGTAGGGCCACCCTGAGGCCACCGCAGAATCTCTGCGGCCGCCGCACGTTTCTGTCAATTCAAGGGGGGGGGGGTACGGCCGCCGTATCCTAGCCGTAGAGCAAATGTGACTCATGATTTAACGGACCTTTGTGTTCGCACAGGAATCACCGTTATAGATTGTGACTTGCGTGCCGGGAACGTGGTCAACCATGAGTTTGTGGTAAGATGTCCACCGGGCTGCAGAGAAAAACGGGTGCCTGTCTGGGGCACTGGGTACTATGCCAGCATCTCTAGCATCTGTGGTGCCGCCATACACAGGTAAACCTCTGTCATCAACATTCACATACTTACTTCACAAAACACCTGTTTGAGTAAATGATATTCATGCTACATCCTGTGAAATGTTTTATTTTTATGCTGGTCTTCATTAAAATGTGTGACGGTATCATATCACTGGAATACATTTTTGGGGTAAATTTGAAGAAAATAAAACGCTGTCACAACGTAGATTAAAAAATAAATACAGGTTATTGTTCCTCATTACTTCTGCCACCAAAGGTGGACGGAGATTGTTTTCACCACTGTCTGTATGTCTGTCTGTCTGTCTGTTTGTCTGTCTGTCTGTCTGTGGGCAGGATATCTCAAAAGATGATGGAGAGATTTGGTCGAAATTTGGTGGAGAGGTTGGTTTGTATGATAAGGACGAACTGATTAGATTTTGGTGAAGATCTGGATCCAGATCCTAATACTAGGATTTTAAAAATGATTCTTCATCATTGAGAGATCGGGCCAAAAATGATAGAATGCACGATATCTCAAAAAGTTATGGACATATTCGGACGAAATTTGGTGGATGAGTTGGGTCGGTGACAAGAACAAGCCCGCTATAATTTGGTTCAGGTCTGGATTCAGGTCCAGCCTATCAATGGGACACGAAACGTAAGCTGTTCAGCTTGGTGAAGGTATTCGCTCCACTGAGTGCCGTTCTAGTTTCTTATTCGTTTGTGCGATGTGAACGACACTTGCTCATATGCAACATTGAGTTCCCATCCCAAGTTTCCCTGAGAGGATGGTGGAGGTTCTCTCTTCCAACCGCTGCATCATTGTGGTAATGGTTCACCTGTGATGGAACTTAGAAGGGTATTCCAGGGTTTCGATCCATTGTTGGGATGTTATTTGACTTTAAGTGGAAACTTAAGGAACTGTGGCTCCGAGAATGATGCCACTTGTGGTTCTTCAAGGTACTAGTTTTGAGGTTGGGAGTTGTTGAAGCAGGTTAGGTATAGAATGTTGGTGAGGTGAGACACAATATTTATTTTAAATTTTGATTCGTCGATTAAGTGAGCATCTCGCTCGATCCTAGATGGAGTCGAGCTTCCTCAGTGTTGATTCAAAGGCTCCAATCTAGGCAAGCAGTGAGGATTCCATCTGCTCTTGGAGTCACAATGTTTAAGTAATTTAGCATCTCTGGTTAATGGTGACCTTTCACCAGTGTGACACCAATGAATGACTCCGGGATCATAGTCAGGGGCATCAATCTGTTTAAAAAAAAAAAAAACTATCCATGCATTCGAGATTTTGTTGAGAATTCTCAAACAGCATCAAGTTTTTTTCATTGCATTTCTGATATGGAAATAAATTTCACATCAAACAAGAGAAAGAATATGCTGGTTGGGTCAGAGGGGAAAAGTAAGACTGTAGTTGCAGTAAGGGAAAGTAACTATACAAACAATAAGGAAATAAGGACAAGTAAAACTGCACATTCAGTAAGGAATAGAACATTGCACAAAAAGTTCGGGAAAGTTTCACTGTACACAAATAGGACAACTGTACAAAAGTAATGCAGCCTTCTGCTTCTTCTCCTTTCATATGCTGCACGAGGCTGCAAGGTAGCATCATTCGCTGAGGGTGCAGCTGGGCCACTGATGCAATGCCCTCTGGAGGTAGGGCAGGAACGTGGAATTTGTTCAGGGTGCGGTGATAGCTCACCTCCTCTTCACGACAGGCACCATGGGATCTTCAACATCCATCCAAAAATGCTGGCAGATGGGACACCCAGTTTAACATTCATTCGAGGGATTGCACACACACACACACACACACACACACACACACACACACACACACACACACACACACACACACACACACACACACACACACACACACACACACATTGATGAATATCCCTGTCTGAGAAACACCAGAATGAGAGTTTATTAGCTGGGTCGGGATTCAATTCCAGGCAAGACAGTTTCGAGGTGAGTATGCACATCTCCAGGCCATCCTATCATTGCAGCTTCATCGAAGGCATTGCATGTATTAATGACCAGTTACTGAGTTGCCCCCCCCCCCCAAAGTATTAAGTCCACCTATGTATCCCTCAACAATCGAAGGTAAATGTACATCAACATAACTGCTCAATCGATGTATTGGTGTTTTCAAATCCCCTCCATAGTGGCATGATCCCGAGCTCTGGTGGACCTGTGAGAGTGAAAAAATCTTCCGGACGTAGTAATTATCATTCTTCAGTTTTTCACAACGTTCGCTCACTGCCTCTACCAAACTGGAGTGGATCCTTCCAGCTGTCAGGTGTGCCACATTTTCGCAACAGTGGGAGATCACACATCTTGGAAAGTCCACAGACCGACACAGCAACACACTCATGAAATGGGTCAACCCAGATGCTTTGTATGATCATGGGAATTTATAATCAAGGCATTGTAAGCAATGGAAACCTGCTGGATTTGCATGCTCATGATGTCTTTTCAGCAAAGGATGCAAGGCTGAAGAAAGGCGAGAGAGCCAAGATCAAGTATATAAAACCTGTTTCTTCTTCCGTGAGTGTCAGTAAGTGCTTCGCCAATGCTTGTTGGACAATTACTTGATTTTTATTTTATTAATATTCTCCTCAATTCATAATCTCCATTCCTTAACCTCACAATGGAATGAATAATCATTACTGGTGTGCTAAACAATAGGAATCATCCTTTACAAACTACATCTCACTTCCTTTGTGCAAGTTGACACATCATGCATTGCAGTTTACAAATACTTACTGATCTAAAGTTTATAAATACAGAGTTTTGTGATGATATACAATGACAAATTATTTCTATAATTGTTGATATAAAGATACACCGACGACATCCAATTTAAAGGAATTGAAGTAGAACTGCGAGAGGTAATCACGAGACCGTTTTTGTAGCCATATTTAACCTCAAACTTCCCGCCAAAGTTTAGACTCTATTGCCATGATGTTTGTAAATAGTTTGACTTTGGAATGGAAACTGGGTCGGTGTAAGCCTGAGTTATATCCACATAAAATGTCTGGATCATTGCAAATTACACCAGCCCCAATCTCCCTGTAGCCCAATGGGTGAGCATCTGTTTTGTGACTTTCTTTAGCAATTGATTACAATAAAGTGATTTTTCATCCCATTCTGCTGCTAACTGTGGAATGTGGTTCTTGAGTTTTCAAAGAAATAAACTTGCTATGAATGGCAGGTTTATCGAGCTTGTTGAGTGATTTGGGTTTCAAGTGTGTAACATGACTCGGTCTCGGCCGAGGGTGATACCTTAAATTTTCAGGATTGCTTTGAACTTAATCAACCAACGAGAGCGATATGGAGCAATCTTACCCCAAAGCATCTTTCTCTGTCACACACAGGAAGAAGATTCAGAAAGAGAAGCACTAATTCACCTACGACCAGAATGGCAACAACGATTGCAGCCACGAGTGTGACCCCAATTGCAATTACAGACTTCACAGCAACTTCCTACCTGACAACAACAACTTTCCACACAGTTACTCAGCAGCCCCAACCTCCCAGTAGTCCTGTTACAACGGTGGTGAATGGTAAGAAAAACTTCTCAAGAAAACTTACTTTTTTTTCATTTTTTGTCATGTGACACTTATAATCGTGCCTACCATACAATAAGTTAACATACCCAAACTAGTTTAAAAAGATTGGGTTAGTGAAAATAGATTTCTCCATCCAATCTGACCCCAAATCAACTCCAGGCAGCTGCTGAATGAAGGGGCCATCTATTTATTCTGGATGTAAATATGACAATCCCTCCTTCTCCAAAACCTCCTTACATGACCCTTCTCCTAAATCATCCCATATTCTCCCAAACTTCTTTCCTTTCTTTCTGCACTCCTCGTACTCATCTTAATTCACCACTTTATCTCTCTCATCAACCTTTCTTTCCATTTTCCCGAATTGTAAATATTCCATTTAACTCCCCCTTCCTCCCTGTGCGTACATAATAAATAAATGGTTCCTTCACACACACAACTGTTTTACCTCATTGGTCTTGAGCTACAAAACAAACTCAACTTGGGATAGTAAGGAAAGCAAATTCGAGCAAAAACTAGCAAGCAGCATTGGTGGCACAGACAGATCAATGAACAGGAGAAAAGGAGGAACTTTTCCACCCCAAAATAATAAAAGCCACGAAGGTCGTGATATTTCAAGTGCCGACCTATAGGCTTACAGTTATTACTTGCACAATCGAAGATTTTTCAAGTATATTGGTAGTCGATTTTGTTATTCTGTCTGTTTGCCTATTTGTTTGTCACCTGCAGGTCACAATTTTAAACCGACCTTCATGAATCTTCACCACATGGTAGAGTTTGTCATGAAGAAGAAGCCTATTGTTTTTTTAGGTCAATAGGTCAAAAGGTCAACATAGGCCAAAGGTCAACAACTCGGGTGGTATTTCTAAAATCCTCAATTTTCATCCGATTGACTTGAAATTTGAAGAGGATTTATATTTCAGGTCACCGAATTCAACCACCAATTATTTTTGAGATCAATTTGGACCAAAAGGTCGACATAGGCCCAAGGTCAACAACTAAGGTGGCATTTCTAAAATCGTCAATTTTCATCCAATTGACCTGAAATTTGAAGAGGGTTTATATTTCGGATTACTGAATTCAACAACCAATTATTTTGGAGGTTCACATTGGCCAAAAAGTCAACATAGGCCGAATTTCTAAAATTGACAGTTTTCATCCGATTCACTTGAAATTTGAAGAGGATATATATTTCGGGTCACTGAATTCAACAACCAATTATTTTGGAGGTTCACATAGGCCAAAAGGTCAACATAGGCCGAAATTCTAAAATTGACAGTTTTCATCCGATTCACTTGAAATTTGAAGAGGATATGTATTTTGGGTCACTGAATTCAACAACCAATTATTTTGGAGTTTCACATGGGCCAAAACGTCATCATAGGCCGAATTTCTAAAATTGACAGTTTTCATCCGATTCACTTGAAATTTGAAGAGGATATATATTTTGGGTGACTGAATTCAACAACCAATTATTTTGGAGGTTCACATGGGCCAAAACGTCAACATAGGCTGAATTTCTAAAATTGACAGTTTTCATCTGATTCACTTGAAATTTGAAGAGGAGTTGCATATTTCATCATTGAATTCAACCACCAATTATTTTTGAGGTCAAATTTCTTTCATGGATTTTGTATCATGCTCCGCACGACGTCGTCTTCTTGTTTATCAATTCATATGCAGCCTGTGGCTGCTTGGCTGCATCATTTTCTGGGGGCACAGCTGTGCTATTGATACAGTCCATCCTGCTAGCAGAAAGCCAGTACTCATTTCACTGACCTCAAAAGGATGACAGGCTGAGTCAACCCACCTGGTGTTAATTCATTGGCCTGACAGTGGCTTGAACTCAAGACCCTAAGATCTTGAGCCAGCCACCTTACAGCCACCTTAACCATTAAGCCAACACCAGGCCTGGTTTTCAATTTATCAGCTTGTTTCGTCTTCACTTCTCAAAGTCCGTCCTCTAATTTTTCTGCGTGGGGTTGGACTAACTATTGAAAATCATTGGGATCTCCCCCGGCTTGAGCTGCATCTTCCTTGGGCAGAATCCTATATTATTGGCCAATGCAGGACTGATGACAAAGCAGTCGTCAAAATGTTTGGAGCAAAAGTATTTTGTATTTTCCCACAACTTGTGTGGTTCATTCACTAATTTCAACCATCCCATATTCAGCCTCCATTTCTTATTCAGTCTGGGATTGGTGCGAAAGCTGAACATTCCTCTTCCAGGTTTCATGATGTTGTCGTATAAACTACCGAGACAGTGGGACATTTTCTCTCTCCGTGTTTATCGATCGGTGTGAACTGCATGTTTATAAGCTGCTTTCAATTTCAAAAGAACAAAGATTGATGGCATCCACACCATGACCCTCAACTCTGAATTGGACAAACCATAATGTTGATTTTCTAGTTAAATTTATTTACTGAGTGTTCACTTCCATTTTGATTTCTGGGAAAGAGATTTATAATGGTACCTCTCCATCCAGTCAGTTAATATTAACACGATGAAGTGGAGTTTCTAAAGCTTTCTTTTTTGCAACTTCCTGATACTATTAAAACTCAATTACCAATTTACCTTTCTTAGGCAGAAGAATTGATGCCAAATGGCCAGTGAAACACAACTACAGTAAGTATTATGTACACATTAACTGCACCACGATAATGATCGAAGGGGAGGTTATCGTGGAGGGTTTCATTAGATCAACAATGCCAGAAGCAGGTTTTGATTTGTTAGGGCCCTGTCACACCTTGACGTTTTAGCCAGCAATGGCAACGTATAAAAATGTATGTAAAACGTTGGTGTACGCTGAAATTTTGATGTTTTTTTTAAAGTTTTGGGCGTATTCATAACATGTTGGTCGTATGCATAACGTATTAGTAACGAACACAGAACGTTTCGTTGTGTTATTGATAACTTTTACCAACGAATGCTTAGCCTATTGTCGGCGTTCACAACCTATGCCCAACGATAGTCTAACTTACGCATAGCGTGCTCAACGTATCGCCGACGAACTCGTGGCGTAGCCTGTCCCTTTAACCTATGAGTAGCGTGCTCTGAACCTGTGTTTAACATGCTTGAAACCTATGAGTAACATGCATTGAACCTATTTGTAACTTGCCTTGAACCAATGACTAGCGTGCTATGAACCTATGAGTAACGTGCGTTTAACCTTTGTGTAGCATGCTTTGAACCTAAGTATAACGTGCTTCTAACCTTTGAGTAACATGTTATGAACCTATTTGTAACGTATCTCAAACGCACATTGTTGTATGTAGACAAATTAGATTGATGTCTTCCGGACGACCACAGAACTTACTGAACGTGTTTGTAACTTACATCTACCGTGTAATGGCCTATTGGCAGCGTTTAGGGGAATTGGTATATACAAATGGGCCTCACAAGAGGAACCCGTCACTGTTCCAGACTCCATGTTGAGTAGATGTCAATGCCAGTAGTATCAGTAGTAGTAATACTATTAGCAGTAGTTGGTGTGCGTGACAGTAGTAATAGTAGTTCTAGTAGTAGCATTGGTAGTAGTACTATGTCTATATCAGTAGTAGTATGTGAGCGTGATGGGGAGGGTGTGGGTGATGATGGATCCTCTTATCGTCCACCAATAGGAGACTACTTTGCACCATTGTTCAATGTTCTTTTCGGCTAATTTTTTTTTCCTCATTCCCACGATGAAATATTTCTTTGTTTTACTTTTTAAAGTATTAAAAACGACTTTGACAAATGCATAATGTATTAGTAATGAACACAGAACGCTTCGATAACTTATAGATAAGTTATACCAACGATTGTTTATCGTGTTTTAGTCGTCCACAACCTATGCCCAACGATAGTCTAGCATATGCATAGCGTAATAATTCCCAAGCACGTTATTCTAAGTCACGGGTACCCTAAACATTACTTTGATGTGTTTCGACGTATGAGGCACTTTCAAGTAGCGTGTTGTGAAGTGTGAACAACGTTCGTGTGGCGTGCTTACAAAACGTTCCTCATAGGTTAGAAATAAGTTTCGGGTACGCGAATGTTACCTCTACATGTTTCAACTTATGAGTAACATACAATTAACGTGCGTCAACAATCGCATAACGTGCCTACAACTTATGGCCAGCGTAGCGGAACGTGTGAGCCAAACGCCGAGTACGTCATAAAATTTCAAGCATGCAAAATTTTTTGGACAACCAAAAAGTACAACGTTTTAAACCAGCGTAATACGACCTATGGTAGTGTTTTTCAGCGTGCACCTAACGTCCCCATATCGTACCCATAACGTATTCGACGTGTGCCAGCGTTTTAGAAAAAAAATTCATAAATCGCATACGCTGGCTAAATCGTCAAGGTGTGACAGCCCCTTTATGAAAGGAGATAAACACACATATGATGGACCAGATGACTTTTTCTAATAGTTATTTTTTATCGTATTATTAAGGGACAAAAGTGAAGGTTGATCTCTTCTCCCCTCGTTAACCTTCCCCTTGATGTTTACCTCTGTCACAGGATGTGGACAGAGGTTATATTTTCACCCCTGTCTGTCTGTCTGTTTGTCTGTGAGCAGGATATCTCAAAATGTTGCGGACGGATTCGGACAAAAATTGGTGGACAGGTTTGGTGTGTGATGAAGAATTGATTAGATTTTGGTGAAGATCCGAATCCGGATTTGAGAATTTTTTGAACTCTCAAGTGATTGTTCACCATTGACAGATGGGGCTAAAAAACGTTACACAGCATATTTCAAAAAGTTGTGGAAGAGTTATGACAAAACTAGATGGACGAGCTGGGTAGGTGACAATAACAAGCTGATTAGATTTGGATTCAGCTCCGGATACAGATCCGGCCTATTAGTGGGATACAAAATGTCAACTGTTCAGCCTGGTGGAGGTATGCACTCTACCGAGTGCCGTTCCAGTTTATACCTGCATTAATTCTCAACGAGGCCTTCACTTGATCTTTAATACCCCCATTAACCCTCTCCTCATATCCATTTGATATTCACATCCTCTTTCACCCTCCCCAAACATTCCCCATCTATTTGCAGGTTTATATCTCTCTCTCTCTCTCTCTCTCTCTCTCTCTCTCTCTCTCTCTCTCTCTCTCTCTCTCTCTCTCTCTCTCTCTCTCTCTCTCTCTCTCTCTCTCTCTCTCTCTCTCTCTCTCTCTCTCTCTCTCTCTCTCTCTCTCTCTCTCTCTCTCTCTCTCTCTCTCTCTCTCTCTCTCTCTCTCTCTCTCTCTCTCTCTCTCTCTCTCTCTCTCTCTCTCTCTCTCTCTCTCTCTCTCTCTCTCTCTCTCTCTCTCTCTCTCTCTCTCTCTCTCTCTCTCTCTCTCTCTCTCTCTCTCTCTCTCTCTCTCTCTCTCTCTCTCTCTCTCTCTCTCTCTCTCTCTCTCTCTCTCTCTCTCTCTCTCTCTCTCTCTCTCTCTCTCTCTCTCTCTCTCTCTCTCTCTCTCTCTCTCTCTCTCTCTCTCTCTCTCTCTCTCTCTCTCTCTCTCTCTCTCTCTCTCTCTCTCTCTCTCTCTCTCTCTCTCTCTCTCTCTCTCTCTCTCTCTCTCTCTCTCTCTCTCTCTCTCTCTCTCTCTCTCTCTCTCTCTCTCTCTCTCTCTCTCTCTCTCTCTCTCTCTCTCTCTCTCTCTCTCTCTCTCTCTCTCTCTCTCTCTCTCTCTCTCTCTCTCTCTCTCTCTCTCTCTCTCTCTCTCTCTCTCTCTCTCTCTCTCTCTCTCTCTCTCTCTCTCTCTCTCTCTCTCTCTCTCTCTCTCTCTCTCTCTCTCTCTCTCTCTCTCTCCTTTTTTTTTTTTTTTTTTTTTTTTTTTTTCCCTGTTAGTTCATCCCCTTCCATTGTTGCATCCATAATTTTGCCCCACTGTCACTGCAATACCCTCTCTATACCCCCTGCCACCTCGCTCTTCCACAAACCGATAGTTTGTAAACAATAAATGAAACATTTCCTCAATTGTTCATTTGTGATGAAGGATGGCAATTCGGTGAATTGTATTAAAAAAATGACTACAAGTCATAAAAACATTTTTTTAATGCGAAAGGATGTCGTAATGTTACTCCAAAAAGGATGTAAACAAGGTAGGGATGGTCACGAGAAATGATCATGTGAAACCATCCCTACATCTTTCTTTGTGTAATGGTTGTCTCCGGAAAAGAAAAATTTATATCGATTGTATGCGTACACACACACACACACACACACACACACACACACACACACACACACACACACACACACACACACACACACACACACACATACACACATACACACACACAAACACACATAAAGACACACACACATACACACATAAACACAAACACACATACACACATACACACACAAACACACATAAACACACACACACAAACACACATAAACACACACACACACAGACACATGCCTACAAACACACACACACATACAAACACACGCCTACGAACATACACACAAACACACACATACAAACACACATAAACACACACACACACACACACACACACACGCACACACACATACACAAACACACACACACACACAAACACACATACACAAACACACACACACAAAAACACACACACACACACAAGCACACGCCTACAAACATACACACATAAACATACACACATATACAAACACACGCCTACAAACATATACACACACACACACAAACACAAACATACAAAGACACATAAACACACACACACACAAACACACGCCTACAAACATACACACATAAACATACACACGCCTACAAACATATACACACACACACACACACACACACACACACACACACACACACACACACACACACACACACACACACACACACACACACACACAGTGTCTTTGCGTGCCAAAGTATTCAATATTTTCAAGCTCTGAATCCATCCACCCCCACAAAATCGACCATTTCCTGCAACTTTTATCTTATAACATTTTCTCGATTTCGGCCTCTTTATCACATAACTTACACATGCACAACTTCAGGCTCCCCACTTTAATCCCTGAAACGTTCAGCTTCCTCGGTCAAATCCTCCCGGAGAAGTAGATGATACATACATACAAACTTTCCCTCCATTATACATACATTGTTATTACAATCCTAAATTGTTACAACGTTGTGACAAAAATAACAATAAAATCCTTTTTTTTCAGTTTGCAATGTTCACTCATACCAAGGAGTTCCAAATTTTGATCAGCAGAAAATAGCCGAAAACGGTCTTGGGTATGCTGCCCTGTGTATTCATTGATCTGCATGTCGATTTGTGCATTGTTTTGTCGGTTCCCAGGCTACGGCGTTTCCTCCCAGCACTCTTGGCCTTGGAATCTGTTCAGGGAAGCAGGTATGGAAACCTGCAAGGTACGACTGTAAGTTCGAAACGTGCCTACTTTCTCTCTTTTGTCTCTCCCCACCCGTACTCTGGTTCCGATTATCAGAGATTTGCAATTCTACGATGGAACCTCAGGTATTTTCGGAATAATATGTCCCATGATTGTATGAACAACGTCATCTAATTATATAAGGGCTTATTAAAAGGTTTGCAAAGTTAACAGTTGGCAATCAGCGCATACTCTTTTTCTGGTCACCGGTCGGTGCATGTTGCAGCCAAAAATTAACCAGTAAGAAAATTTATCTTTTACAAGTGCAGAACCTTTCCCAATTTTACACGAAATATCATTTACACCAAAAATGCACGTCTGTGGAACGGGCCTCCAAAAGTATTTGCTGCAGTCCAAGCACAGTTCTCTTTGCAATAATCTTCGGTGTCATAACTTTTTGACAAGCCCTTTTATGCACACATGTATCACAAAGCATTCCATCAAGCTGTACCATAGCCAATGCCATGGCAATCATGGTGTAATACAGCAGGGCACTTATCACCGAGTCACCTCCCTCTGACTCTTCACCTTGATTAATTACTGACTCACCTCCCATTGATCCTTTTGAATGACCTAGTTACAGCCACCTCCCTCCGAGGGGTTACGTTTTCACCCCGTCTGTCTATTTGTCTATCTGTGAACAGGATATCTCAAAAAAGTTAGGGACGGATTCGGATGAAACTTGGTCGACAGGTTGGGTGTGTGACAAGGATTAATTGATTCGATTTTGGTGAAGATCCGAATCTGGATTTAGATCCTATAATTTTTAAGTGATTATTCACCATTGAGAGGTAGGGCCAAAAACGATATATAGCATGATATATCAAAAAGTTATGGAAGGGTTATGATAAAACTTGGTGAATGAGTTGGTTCGGTGACAAGAACAAGCCGATTCGAATTTGGTCAAGGTCCGGATACACATCAAGCCTATTAGTGGGATCCAGAACGTAAATTGTTCAACCCGGCAGAGGGAAGCGCTCCACCGAGCATCGTTCGAGTTGGTGTTAATTTGTTGATGTAATGTATTTATGAGTCTTGTATAGTACCTTTGCGTGTGTTTTTGTGCTGGGTTCGTGTGTCCTTACCCAGGTTGCATGCTCTTGTGGGCTACCTTGAAGTCTGTTGCGGCATTTCGTTCCCTCCCTCGTTTCCTGTTCCTTCATTCTCCTGCTTGTTGCCTCCACTCTCCTGTTGGCGGTGCATTGCCTTTTCCTTCTCTGTCATTTCACTCTTCCACGAGCCCAAATTTTGTCGAATTAAAAAAAAAATCCTCAAGGGGTATTTATAAATAAAATTTGTATTGTGAGACTAATACACAAACTAAAGAAATACCATGATTTGAATATTTTTTAAATTTACACATTCATCGAAATATCAAATGAACAAGTTGTATGATGCAGATTATGCAGAGTTGTGTTACACAATATGGATATTTTGCTTAAAGAAGAAAGCTTCTAAATGCACTTAAATTTTGGAACGAAATCCTTCTGTTACTTTCAATAACAAAACACCAGGAAGTGCTTCTCAGTTCTCACATGCCACCTCTCGGTAGAGAATATTAGTTACATCTTCTCATTGACGAGACATTTAAGGTCATGAGGTTTCCCTTCGTCATGCTGAAGCATGATGAAACCCTTACCTTCACCTGACACTTCTACAGTTCTGCATGATTTTCATCGAGGTAAAGGAAGACTTTTAACTGGCACGCAGGTGTTGTCAAAATGCTTCAGGTCAATATTTTGGCATACCTCTGAATACTCTGTCAGGTCAGGTTTGATTTGTGACCTGCTACAGGTACCATGTAAACCTGTACTAACCTGTTCCATGGTCGGGTTGTCGGCGACTAAACCGTCTCCCCCACCAGGTTTTCTGGTGAGGAGGGTGTTTGGATATGGACACCCAGCAGGATTAAAAACAAAACCTGTCAAAGGGCGGAGGAGCTCCTTGTGAGCCAACGGCCATCCATATCTAGTGCCCAACTGTGTCTGCGGACGTCCTCCTGCAGTTGGGTCACTTCTTATTAGGAGGTTGGTGGCAGGATTTGCACTCCAGCCACCGTAAAACCCTTCATTCCGCAAAACGCAAAAACGCAAAAAAATCTGAAAACCCACTCCGTGGGAGTACCTCCTGTGCAGCTTCCCTTCGCAGGGCAGCTCACCGGATGACGGGATTGGGGCAAAGCCTTCGGGACCCCCAATATTTGATAGGAGGGAAACCACGGGGTAACATCCCTGGGTCAGATTGCGGGAGAGTGTGTCGGAGTGGTGCTAAGGTGTCGTCCACCAGACGGCGGTCTCCTTGGGTTAACCTGAGGCGGTCCCTTCGGGTGGGTGCCTGGAATGTCCTATCCCTAAGAGAGGATGATCACCTGTCTCTGTTATCATCTGAGCTCAAGCGTTTGGACATCGGGATTGCAGCTCTCTCTGAGGTTCGGAGACCGGATTGCGGCGAGATAATGGTGGGTGGTTACACCTACTATTGGTCTGGTCGCTCTGATGGTTACCATACCCAAGGAGTTGCTGTAGCTGTGTCCAATAAGCTGACCCCAATGATAATTGAGGTAACACCAGTCAACGAGTGTATTATGAGATTAAGGATTCGTCACTCCTTAGGTGTCATTTCCCTGGTCTCTGTTTATGCTCTGACTGAGGCGAGTAATCTCACCGTGAAGGATGCATTCTACGCCACACTCGAGTCTGTGGTTGATCAGTGCCCCAGACGAGATACACTTCTAGTCTTGGGGGATTTCAATGCATCGACTGGAACTGATAGGGATGGTTATGAGGTGTGTGTTGGTCCCCATGGGTCAGGAGCTATGAACCAGAATGGCACTAAGTTCCTTGACTTTGCAAGAAGTCATGGACTTAGGGTGGCTGGTTCATGGTTTCAGCGCCCACAAGCTCATCGCTGGACTTGGTATTCCAACGCTGGCAGTGTGGCAAAGGAGATTGACCATGTCCTCATTGACGGTCGCTGGAGGATGATCCAGAACTGCAGGGTCTACCGCAGTGCTCAGTTCCTCAATACTGACCACAGGCTTGTTGTAGCAACTCTAAAGCTGCACCTTAAATCCTGGAGAATGGTACCATCCCAGCCGAGGCTGGATGTTGCCAAGCTCAGGGATGAGAGAGTAGCTGAGGAGTTTGCGAACAGGCTGAGTGGACACTTGCGGGGTCTGGGTGCTTTGGGGGGTCCTGAAGAGTTGTGGAGTGCCTTCAAGACCACCGTCCTTGATGTTGCCGGTGGATGCCTTGGAGCTCACTGCAGGGCAAAGAAGAATTTTGTCTCTCAAGGGACACTGGATACCATTGACCAGAGTCGCAGGGCCAGGCTGAATGGCAGAGCTGAGCTGTTCAGGGAGCTGAGGCGTAAAACTGTACGTGCACTGAGGGTGGACAAGGAGGCCTATGTGCGAGGAATCTGTGAGGGGGTAGAGCATCACCTGTGGACAGGTGATTCTCGTCCAGCTTACAGGGGAATTCGCGCATTACGTTCATCCAAGCCCATCCCTCGGAGCACTACAGTTCGAGCAGAGAGTGGTAGGCTCTTGACAGAGGAGTCTGAAGTGAAGGCCCGCTGGGCCGGTTACTTTGAGCGGTTGTACCAGGCTGATCCCCCAACTGTCGAGTTGGACGTCAAGGGTGTTACAATCCCTGTTGCTGACCCTCGAATCAACTGTGGTCCACCTACGCTTGTGGAAACACGGGCTGCGGTGAACCAGTTGAAACGGGGCAAAGCTCCAGGGATCTGTGGCATCCATGCTGAACTTCTCAAGGCTGGTGGAAATGCTGCACTCGTGTCGTTGCATGCAGTTTTGTGCTCTGCCTGGAACACAGGCATCATCCCAACTGACTGGAAGAGGGGCCTTGTTGTCCCTCTCTGGAAAGGGAAGGGTGATCGCCAAGACTGCGACAACTACCGAGGGGTGACGCTGCTCTCAGTGCCGGGCAAGGTCTTTGCTCGGATAATTCTCGATAGGGTTCGCCACCATCTGCTTGAGCACCAGCGTCCAGAGCAGTCAGGCTTTACACCAAAGAGGTCAACGATTGACCATATCCTTGCACTTCATGTCCTCACCAAACGCAGACGAGAGTTTCGGCAGGGGCTGCTTGCAGCCTATGTTGATCTCTGTAAAGCGTTCGATTCAGTGAATCGGGATGTCCTCTGGAGGATTCTTGGTCTTCGTGGGGTGCCACCAAAACTGATCGATCTGATGTCTGAACTCTACTCTGGTACTGAGAGTGCTGTGAAGTGTGGTGGTACCATCTCTGACTTATTTCCAGTTGTTACTGGAGTTCGTCAGGGATGTGTACTTGCCCCCACACTTTTCAGCACTTGTATGGACTGGATTCTAGGGAGGATGTCGGAGAGATCAAGTTGCGGTGCGTCATTTGGGAATGTCAAGATCTCGGACCTTGACTTTGCAGATGATGCAGTCATCTTTGCGGAGACTTTAGACATCCTCTTGGGGGCCCTCGAGGTGCTGAATGAGGAGTCGGAGCCATTGGGATTACAGGTTTCTTGGGTCAAAACTAAGATCCAGGCTTTCGGTGACATCTTGGATGCTGCTGTCCTGTCTGTGTCTGTTTGTGGTGAGGATGTTGAGGTCGTGGAGAGATTCACTTACCTTGGCAGTGATATTCATGTCTCTGCTGGCTGCGAGTCAGAGGTCAATAGACGTCTGGGTCAGGCCTGGGGAGTCATGGATTCACTGGATCATGGGGTGTGGCGCTGCCGGTACCTGTGCGGGAGGACGAAAGTCCGAGTCTTCAGGTCCTTGGTACTTCCAGTCTTGCTCTATGGGTGCGAGACTTGAACTCTGACCAAGGATCTGAGACGGAGACTTAATTCCTTTGGTACCAGGTCTCTTCGGAGAATCCTTGGCTATCGCTGGTCGGATTTTGTGTCCAACGAGCGGTTGCTGAGAGAGACTCGGATGAGATTTGTTACCTGCATAGTCCGTGAGCATCAGTTGCGGCTGTATGGACATGTGGCTCGTTTTCCTGACTCTGATCCTGCTCACCAGATTCTCTCAACGAGGGAGTCTCATGAGTGGAGGAGGCCAGTGGGTCGACCACGTGCCTCATGGTTGCAAATAGGTTGACCATCATCTCAAGGAGATGGGGATGGGCCTGGCATCTGCCTGGGAGATGGCCAGACGGAGGCCCCTGGAGTACCGGCGGAAAGTGGACGCAGCGACGTGCTGTTCTGGCACATGCTCCCATACCTGACCTGAATTGAAATGATGAGCACAGTTTTCATCCCAATCAAATCTGTGACAACAAAGTGTTGCAGGATCTGCTACGAAGCTTGCGCACGGTGTTTCTTTTGTCGAGGAACCCTGTTGGAAATCTTTTCGTTTCTTTTTAATTTACATGTACAAGTGTTTGATTAAAATATCAATTCCTTTTTCAATGCAGATCTTCACATGATCTCTGCTACATGTAGGTTATTGACGTCAACAGGTCTGATCTTGGTTTGCGATCCATTCATTACTTTGCCTGCAATTGTGATGTGCTGCCACAACATTATCCGTGATACGGCCATAGTGTCAGTGAGATTTTATTTTCACTTCGGTTACTTCGGCGCGCCCAACTTGTCATCCTTCATTTTTGCTCACACTGTTCAACGTAATTTGTTTGAGAAAACATGGAATGACGCCATTACGGAAGCCTCACTTTGCTCTCGGGGCAACTCCGTCGCTGTCTGCCACCTGACCCCTATTAATTATTTTGATGTGAACACCAAGTCTTTCATATGGATCAAAATTCTTCTGGATCTGGCTAATTATGCATTATATCGAGGTGTAAACACAGAATAGAAAAATAAAACAGCTTTACTGTAGGAAAATCCTTTTAAACTCTTTGAATGACCAGAGAAGCTCTGTCCATGAATGATATTTCATGTTGAGATGATGATTATTTTAATACCGATGTTTTGGATTCTCATGTGCTCATTGACATTGTGCTGTGTGATTTTTAAATGGCAAGATACAGGGGATGAAACCAAAGCTTCCACCCAGTCTTGGTAACACAAGTATTGCATCATACATAATTGTCGAAAATGTCAACTTTTCCCTCAAATTTACAGCTGATGGCACACTCCAATTGAGTGAAACAAAGTACTTCCCTCATAATCCAAATAGGAAAGAGACTTGTTACAACTTAAAGTTACACATTCTTTCTTTCATGTTAGAACACTCACGCAAGCCCAAAATCAAGATTAACAGCAGTAGTTTCCACTACATCAGCAGCAGCAGGACCAGAAGCACTACTCCGAAGCCGACTAGACCTCCCAAACGAGGTAAAAAAAAAGTAGTTTCAATTAGCACTCATAAGTTATTACTTTTCATCCAAAGGCTATTTTTGTCGGTTTGTTTATTTGATGAGGAACCAGTGTGTTTACACACCAAAGTTCTGAGCTGTTGGTTCTGCCGAAGCAATTCCTAAGACTACGACTGAGAAGCAACTGTGAACAGGTCAAACTCATTCACTGGGTGTTATAGGATTTGGCATGAAATATAAATTCGGCAAAGGTACACACACACACAATTTCCTCTGTTGTACTTTGCGAAAGTCATCATGGGATATTGAAAGTCCACCAGCGAATACTAGTGGATGGGACGTCGAGCTTAAATCTCCCCGAGGAATGTGCATTCATTGGTGCAATGCCCTATCTGAAAAGCACCAGGATGACAGTTTGTGTACAGTAGTATTGTGTAATGAGCCTTTAGGATTTATCAATAAGGTCTAGTATGAGAAGGGCAAAAGCACAACTGACAAAGTATTTTTATCCAGCCAATGCCGCAGGTCCAATGTTTTGAGTACAGGACGGTCTTCAATTATGACTGAGCAGAAAAGCGTTTGTCAGGTCTTATATACCCATCTAGTACAGTAGAAGTTCAATGACAAAGAGGAGTGAGTTGGGGCTGAAAGGTGCTTCATATTTGACCTGGATGCTCGTTTATAGTCCAAACAATGAAGTTTGTTTTTGTATATCGTCCAAACAAAATATAGTTTATAGTCCAAGCAAAAACTGTAAACTTGCCAATTCCAGTCCGCTGCAGAAAACGGTCTCACTCCATTCAGGTTGAGGGTGATTGGTATATACTTGCCATGATTCTCAAGTGCGGGTTGGTAAGTACAGTGGAAAAATAAACTTGAGCGAAGTTGACGACGCACCATCACAAATCCCTCCACTTCCCAATTAAAGCAAGGTTGAAAGATGGCAAAAATTTCCACCAGGAATGATCAAATATCGAATTTTGAATTAATTTTTTTCCCCCATTCTTCCCCAACCGGACAGACGTAATTTCATTTTTGGTATTTGACCTTTTGACCTGTGACACTATAAATTTGAAATTCCCAATTTTTTTTGTCCAGAACCCAAAATTTGAAATCGCATTCACCTCACGACCCAAATGGAACTGGTACCTACTTGGTACCGGTATCAATGATAAAGATTGTCGGAGAAAACACTTTCGACGTGAAAAACTCCCCTTAAAAACTGGGATTTTGAGGGATTAGTTTCAAATTGGGATTGTGACCTTGGGTTTGGAAACGCCTGCTTTAGAGCATGGACGGGGATCAAATCTCAAAAAATTGTTACATATTTCATGCGTTCCCCCAATGTTGATTGCACTAACAAAGTTTCATTTAAAGACGTTAAAAAATGTTCCCGTAATTACATTTTTGGTATTCGACCTTTTGACCCCACCCCCGTGGATACTGCTCTCGCACTTTTGTGCCATGTGGTGATCATAACTACTTGGCTTGGTGAATTTCTGCAAAACCGTTTAGGAAGAGATAGTGTGACGGACAGACAGACGGAGCCGATTACAATATCCCCCTGTTTTTCCAAAAAGCATGGGTATAACAAGTCTTTAACCACTCAACCAGTCAGCTCAAAGATTTATGTATCATTAAAAAAAGAACTACATTTACACAACTTTTTAAGGTATTAACCAATTTTGGACAAATACTTCTCCTCTTGGCGTGTTTTTGTAAACATATATGATTGTGTATATTGGTTAACAATGCTATGAAGACGTCAACAGATCTCCAAGCCCAAATAGAATTCCTCAATAATTGATTCTCGATTATTAATCTTACTCTGACCTTTATAAACAAAAGTCCAGGATAAATTCTAACCATCATCACTTTCGCAATGGATCGACATTATCACAATCGTATGTTTTTTTTGACTGAACTTAGAGTGGTATTTTGTCATTTTATTCAAAAATACTGCTGGTATACAACTGGTTATAGAATTATAGGCCTTGTCTGATGATAAAATGATCCGCATTTGCCTCAAAGCTGTCTTTAGCCTGGGTTTGAATCCCTACCCAACAATAAACTGTCATGCTGGTGTTTCACAGGCCGGGTGATTCATCAATGTGTGTGCCTATCCTTGGATGGATGTTAAACTGGGCGTCTTGTCTGCTGGTATTAGTTGGAGGGTGTTAAATATCCAACACCATGGGCCGGCACCATGGCCAAATTCCAAACCAAATTCCTGCCGTAACCCGATTCGAACATCATGCCTTCCCAGCCGGTTTGTGAAAGCCTTGGGCCAAGCTTCCCCCAGCCAACCCCACAAGAAGATGGGATGGAATCATTGTGGCCATGAAAGAAAAAGACGATGAAGAAGAGGTTTTAAGATAAAATGGTCAGCATTTGTGTAACACTGTTGGGGATATAGTGTCCATTGTGAAACATCAGTTCTATTGTTTCTTCCCTTCTAGTGGACATCAAGCGCACAGTATGTACTCAAAGTGAGCTTGGTAATTGCTTTTATCCCAGTGACAAGTTGACAACCTGAAAATTTCAATGTCTGTCTTCCATGGCCAGATTGCAAGGTGGATGTTGCTTTCCTCATGGAAGGCAGCTGGAGCATCGGAAAGCGCCGTTTTGCCATCCAGAAGAGTTTCCTGGGAAATGTGGTGAAAGCCATGGGCGTGGGCCCGCAGGGAGCAGCAGTGGGACTTGTACAGTTTGGGTAAGTCTATTTGAGTCGATCTGAGTTTATGCTTCATGAAACTGATCATTACAACATAATGTAAGAAGAGGTGTTCATGCTGATTGTGTAACAAAAATGATTCTTCATCGCAGAAACAAACCAACCACAGAGTTCAACCTCAAGAGTCAATGGACAAGCAAAGAAGCAACAGCAGCCATCCAGGAGATCAAGCAGCAAGGAGGGTATAGCAATGTGGGTACGTGACGAACTCGCGAGTCAAAGTCCTGACGATGCTATTCAAAACTACTTTCATTATCATGATATTGGCTCATTTTAAAGAATCTTATCACTTTATTTTGTAAATACAGTATAATACAAAATCAACGAATGAGTTCGTATAACACCTTACTCCACACAGTCTTGAGAAAAAGGATATGGGAAAGGTCTATTCAACTCTTGCTTTGCGTTTCTGAGCAAAATCGATATTCCCAAGCACGAGCCACCATTTTGTCTGAATCTCAATATTCCCCCATGCTGAGTGCGAGTGGCAAAGTTGATTGGTCAAGATGGTGTAAAATAGTGTAATATTTTGTCTAAGTACAGGACTGCTAAATTGAAATGTAAACCAGGTGATTTGTGTTCCACAGTGTTCAAATATATGATTGAATTTAAAATAAATAAACGTTTTAAAGGCTGTAAAAAAAATTTTGGGGAAGTTTACCACCGTTGATGCAGCATATTTTGCACCACTCTATCTAACACGTTACATTAGTTCTTCATGCCTGTTGATTGTGTCCTTCATGATACAGTAAGTTTCCTGTTTAGGATGATTTTCTTATTTGTTTGGCTTCCAGACAGACAGATACATAGACTGAATCAATTGTTTTACCGAGTTGTGGGCATGCGCACTCGGGTTGAGATTCTGCAAAACTTGCCAAATTGAGAGCCAAAGTACTGCTAAACTGCAGGTTCGTGTTCCAATGAATGTTCTGTAGTTTTTAAAATACAACATTCAATTTAAATTTAATAGTTCCTCAATCATCGACTATTACTTAACCCACTTTGTGCTACATACTGTAATGAGAGCATGTCAGATGTTTATACTAAAGGCATTAAAACGGAACAATAATACAAGATGTGTCGTTTTATTTTCATTTCATAAGTATGTAGAAATAGTGAGAGAAAATATTCAATAATTAGAAATATTTAAGTATTCGATTTTATTAGCTCGCCTGTTCGAAGAACAGAGCTATAGCGATACCCCTGGCGTGAGCGACAGCGTCAGCATGAAAATGTTAAAGTTTTTGGTGCAAGTTATTTCCTTTCTAATGTTTTTATCTACCACACTATTTTTTACTGATTACAATATACAAATACATATATTGCTTTAAAATTATTTGGATCAGACTTCACTGCAATGCTTCGTAAAAAAATATTATTAGACTAGTGTTTTAAAAACAATAAATGTATAAACAGGCGAGCATTGGGTGGCTTTGACACCAACTCTCTTTTTTCAAAACCTGCGGCGTGTCGGACTATTGTGATGATCTCATTTGTAGGACTCTTTGAATGCCCCTTGTCAGTACATTTCACGAGACTTGGTTCAATTCTTCAAAGATTTGATATCTTATCAGTGTCCTAATGCTATGCAGACACAATAACAAAGTGGAATTCAATAAAATAATATGATGAAATGGAAAACCAAATCTATATTAACTCTTTGGTACAGAAAGGTGTTATGTATGGCACAGCCAGTTTGCGTCTGTGCACTCCATTTATCCATAATCGTCATCATAGATTGATAGGAGGGATGGAAGAAAATGGTTTTCTCAAAAGAAAATGGATTGCCTTTCTAGTTTTAAGGAAGGATTGCGATAAGCACATGGTGGAAAATGACAACTTTAGAACAGGTACACTTCATGCTGCTGATTAGCAAAATCATGTATAATAAAAGCAAAACTAATTCACGATCTTAACAAAGGAGTAATGAAGGGAAATCTTCAAATCAAGATTGCTTTGATAAAAGGAAAATGCACAAGTGAGGAGAATGAGCGATGGAGATTCAGGTGTTGTAATCTGCACATGAGGTTTTGAAATAAGGTTGTATAGACCTTAAAATGGTCTTCAAACAGCTCTCCATGCAGACAGGGTCTTTCAAAAGTCCTCAGCTGAACTGCAAGTTCATCAAAACTCAAGTGAAAGTGATCAGCTCTTGAGGAAACGATGACAAGTTAAATATTCAAACTGTATAAACTCGCGATTTCACATCTTGCAATGAACCTCACACAATTTCCCAAGACACTGTCTTACTATAACCTCAGCTGAATAACCACTGTATACTCCCATTAACAGGAAAAGGCCTTCAGCATGTATACAAGACCTTCTTCTTAGACAAGAGTGGGAACCGGGGTCGTGCACCGAATGTTGCTGTGGTATTGCTTGATGGGTGGCCTAGTGATGCTGTCAAGGAACCAGCTCGGCTGGCTCGTGAGGCCGGTATCAACATCTTCATGGTGACAGTTGAGGAAGCTGACCAAGACGAGAAGAAGCTTGTAAGTGAAGCGGATTTTGTGAACCAGGTGAGTAAAATGTGTGTCTTATGCGTCAACGGTTTGTCTGGGGACAAGTTCTGCCAATGAGCAATACTGTTCCATCACTGAAGTGTGAGAATTGCATTTCGAAATTTTTGCTTTTTTTTGTAATGGAACAAATATAACTCGAGACATAAGTGTGGCATGATATAACATACATTTTATAAATGGGTCTATGTAAGTTTCTTGTGGATGACAAAGAACTTGTTTTAGAAAAAATATTTTGAAAAAAAGGAAAAAAACCCCATTCTTTGATGTCTTATTCAATAACGACTGAAGTTGATATTTAAATATATATATTTTAAAACAGGCAGTTTGCCGCACCAGTGGCTTCTTCTCACTATCTGTACCAAGCTGGAATGAGGTCCACAAGTTTGTTAGGCCACTGGTGGAACGCGTCTGCAATGCTGAAAAGTTGCTGTGCAGCAAGACTTGCTTGAACTCAGCTGACATCAGTTTTGTGGTGGACGGTTCCAGCTCAGTGGGATTCAACAACTTCCGTACAGTGCTGCAGTTTGTGGCAAACATCAGCCGTGCCTTCGACATCTCAGATACCGCAACCCGCATCGGTATGGTGCAGTACACCTACGAGCAGCGTGTTGAGTTTCCCTTCAATAAGTACAATAGCAAGGAAGACGTACTGAACGCTATCCAACATGTCAGCTACTGGAATGGTGGCACAGCCACGGGAGCCGCGATAAACTACGCTGTCCAGAATCTCTTCAGCGCAACAAAGCCCAACAAGCGCAAGATACTTATTGTAATCACTGATGGGCGCTCCTATGATGATGTCCGTGGCCCGTCAGCTGAAGCACACAAAGGAGGTGAGCGTGGGTCTGTGGGATGAGAGTCAAATCAAAGTGGTCAACCATATATGAAAGCTCTGAGGCATTTTGTCACCTATCAGGCAACCATAAGAGATGCAACTGTATGGGTTGCAGTATAAATTCTTGCTACATTCCCAATTCCATGTCTGTATCAATTAATTCCTCAACATTCTATCATGGTGAGATTAAGGTTGTGTCTTAACGGCTTCAAATCAAGGTGGCTTGTATCAATGTGGGCATTGCCAATTACACAACTAGAAAGTCTCCCGTTTTGTTTTTCTCAGGGAATGGCCTGTTTTTGCATGCATTGCTCCTGTTTCCCCACACAGCAATGTTAATCTCACGTTTTACAGTGTTACCTTTCTGTGTCTGCTGAAGTCAATAATTGACTGTCTATTACCAGATAATTGTAATCCTGAAAATAACTTGAAGGTACTTATTAAAACTAGAGAGTTCATAGAATACGTTACCCCATGCAGTATTCAAGTTTATTGTTGAATTAAAATAAAATAACGATTTTATAGTTCGTTTTAAAAAAAATTGCAGAAGTTTAGTGCGATTGTAGTCTTGTACGTCACCTTATTTAACTTGTCCAAGTACTGCAAAACTTGAGGTTCTTCGAAGTGACAAGAAGGCGATTTGTGTTCTTATTTACTATATAGTTCAGTTCAGAAAGAAAACAGTGTTCAAGTATATAATAAATTTAAATAAAATAAAGATTGTAAAGGTCATACAAAAAACGAATTCAGGAAGTTTACCCCCATTTTACCACCATTGATGCAGTGGCTATTACAACACCATATCTAACACGTTACATGAGGCCAAATAAAAAAAAATATCAGTTGATCGTCCAGATTTTTTTCTAAAAATGAAGGAGGCCCTTTTTTTTGTTATTTGTTTGTTTTTTTCAAAATGGCCACCGGCTTTTAGTACCTGAAAAATAATGTACCCAACATGCCAGTGTTCTTCCCCCAAACAAATATGATGTGGGTCATATACTTGACACGTCACGTACGCACTCGCTAAGCCTATTAAAATACAATCCACAGTTCCAAACTACACACCGTGCATATTAAAATGATTGGCTCTAACATCTTTCTAACATCATCTATAGTAAATATTTAAAACACAGATTTACATATGTGGGGATGTGGACTCACCAGAGCTCCCTGGTCCAACCCCCCACTCGTGGAATTAGAAAGAACATCACATAGCGAACGTCATCCATCAAGAACTGTTCCCACATACCATGGCTTCAGGACTTTAATTCCCATCCAAATTTTCAAACAGATGAAACCATCTTCAACTAGAGAGGGAGCACTCGGGAGAGTGCAAAACCTCCGCCGCCAATACTGCTGGGTCACTCAAGTGAACCTTATATCTAATTCATTAAATATGTCAACAGTGCTGACAGTTATAGTTCTTTTCTCCAACATTTTTTTTTGGGGGGGGGGTTGGAAAATCACTTAAAACATGTAGAAATGCAACAAAAAGAAATCGAAATTTTGTTGAAAAAAAAGTTGGAAATTTTTTTTTCTCTAACAATTATTTTGGGGGGGGGGGTTGGAAATCACTTAAAACATGTAGAAATGCAAAAAAAAACATTTTTTTCTCTAACAATTTTTTGGGGGAGGGGGTTGGAAATCACTTAAAACATGTAGAAATGCAAAAAAAAATTTTGTCTCGAACAATTTTGGGGGGGTTGGAAATCACTTAAAACATGTAGAAATGCAAAAAAAAAAATTTTCTCTAAATATTTGGGGGGTAACAATTTTTGGGGAGGGTTGGAAATCACTGAAAACATGCAGAAATGCAAAAAAAAAAATTTTTCTCTAACAATTTTTTGGGGGAGGGGGTTGGAAATCACTTAAAACATGTAGAAATGCAAAAAAAAAATTTTTTTTCTCTAAATTTTGGGGGGGGGTAACAATTTTTTTGGGGGGTTGGAAATCACTTAAAACATGTAGAAATGCAAAAAAAAAAAATTTTCACCAACAATTTTGGAGGGGATTGGAAATCACTTCAAACATGTAGAATGCAAAAAAAAATGTTTTTTTTCTCTAACAATTTTTTTTGGGGGCGTGGGGTTGGAAATCACTCAAAACATGTAGAAATTCAAAAAAAAAAATTTATCCTTTTTTGGGGGGGGGTAACAATTTTTTGGGGGGGGGTTGGAAATCACTTAAAACATGTCGAAATGCAAAAAATTCTTTTTTGGGGGGGGGGGGTAACAATTTTTTGGGGGTGTTGGAAATCACTTAAAACATGTAGAAATGCAAAAAAAAAAAATTTTCTCTCAATTTTTTTTGGGGGGGTTGGAAATCACTTAAAACATGTACAAATGCAAAAAAAAAAAAAATTTTCACCAACAATTTTGGAGGGGGTTGGAAATCACTTCAAACATTTAGAAATGCAAAAAAAATGTTTTTTTTTCTCTAACAATTTTTTGGGGGGGTGGGGGGGAGTGGGAAATCACTCAAAACATGTAGAAATGCAAAAAAAATTTTCCCCTTTTTGGGGGGGTTGGAAATCACTTAAAACGTAGAAATGCAAAAAAAAAAAAAAAGTTTTTTCTCTAACAATTTTTTTTCTCGTAGAATTTTTTTGACGGGGTTGCAAATCACTTAAAACATGTAGAAATGCAAAAAAAATTATTCTGGGGGGCGGGCGGGGTAACAATTTTTTGGTGGGTTGGAAATCACTAAAAACATGTAGAAATGCAAAAAAAAAAAATTCTCTAAATTTTTTTTTGGGGGGGGGGTAACAATTTTTTTAGGGCGGTTGGAAATCACTTAAAACATGTAGAAATGCAAAAAAAAAAATTCTCTAAATTTTGGGGGGGTAACAATTATTTGGGGGGGTTGGAAATCACTTAAAACATGTAGAAATGCAAAAAAAAAAATTTTTCACCAACAATTTTGGAGGGGGTTGGAAATCACTTCAAACATGTAGAAATGCAAAACATTTTTTTTCCCTTTTTGGGGGGGTTGGAAATCACAAAACATGTAGAAATGCAAAAAAAAAAAATTTTTCACCAACAATTTTGGAGGGGGTTGGAAATCACTTAAAACATGTCGAAATGCAAAAAAAAAAAAAAATTTTCTCTAACAATTTTTTTCCTCGAACAATTTTTTTGGGGGGGTTGGAAATCACTTAAAACATGTAGAAATGCAAAAAAAAATTCTTCTGGGGGGTGGGGTAACAATTTTTTGGGGGGTTGGATATCACTAAAAACATGTAGAAATGCAAAAAAAATTTCTCTAAATTTTTTTTTGGGGGGGGGGGGTAACAATTTTTTCTAGGGTGGTTGGAAATCACTTAAAACATGTAGAAATGCAAAAAAAAAATTTTCTCTCACAATTTTTTTGCGGGGGGGGTTGGAAATCACTTAAAACATGTAGAAATGCAAAAAAAAATTCCCTTTTTTGGGGGGGGGGTAACAATTTTTTTGGCGGGGGTTGGAAATCACTTAAAACGTAGAAATGCAAAAAAAATTCTCTATTTTTTTTGGGGGGGGGTAACAATTTTTTTTGGGGGGGGGTTGGAAATCACTTAAAACATGCAGAAATGCAAAAAAAAAAATTCTCTTACAAATCTTTTTTTGGGGGGGGGACCAAGTCCAAAATTTAATGGCATGATCCTTGGACCATACCTAACCCCCTCACCAAGTTTCGTCGAAATCCGTCAAGGAGTTTTTCCATAATACTGTTCACAAACAAACAAACAAACAAACAAACAGAAAGGGGTGAAAACAGTTACCTCCATCCATCTTCGAAGATGGCGGAGGTTAAAAATGAAGCTAGAATCATGAAAATGATTCATCACATTCACACAATTTGTCTACATTCATCACACAATTTGCTATTTTTAAAACCAGTCATGTTTTGCATCATTTTAACTCTCGTCCTACCAACAGGTGTCTTTTTGGACCCCAGGCATGCATTTTGATGTGTTTTGTCTATATTAGTTGAACAATGTATTTCATGTGTTATTAGTTTGTTTACCTATATGTGCCGGAAATAAATAGATATGATGTTGTAAGATCCCACATTGCTACACAGAGTTACAAGCAAATCCTTTCTGGGGTTCAAAAAGACCCCAGTTGTTTTCGTTCAGTTTTTTTGCATATATGATTACTTCATATGGTATTTGTATTGAGGAAATCTTCCAATTTTTTTATGCTTATGTTTGTTCACTTTATCACTAAAACATCATGCAATCAATATAATTGTTTCCTCATTGATGTGAAACTTCAGCAGATTGAATGAAATTTAGGGCTTCTGAGTTAGGGTCTTAAAAGTCCTGAGTTGGAAGGTTAATTTTTTTTTTATATTCATATTTATCTTTTCCTTATGTTTGTTGACTTTATCAATAAAACACCATGTTTAGTCATTGATGCGAAACTTTGGCAGATTTAGTGAAATTGAGTGGTTTTTGAGTTGGGGTCCGAAAAAACCCCAGTTGGTATGATTAGGAAGTAAAATATGTAGGTAGGACTAGGGTTAATCGGAAGTGTGCACTGAATTTTACTGCAGCGGAAGTGATGGAACTTACATACGCAGACATGTACACAGATCAGTAATGCTCGCATATGGCGCACGGAAACGGAAAGCGGTAGTGAATGGAAAGTGGCAGCACAGCTCTTGGCACTGTGGCTTGGCAGAAGTTATAAAAAACTCACTCAGTATCTACATTGGAAAATGATCGATTCAAAGAATGGTGCAAGAGTCATGTATGAAGATATGGGTTTTAAGTGGTGCAAACCGCTTGAATATACAGTATGTCCTTCCTTCCATCCGTCCGTCAAAAATGAAGAAGATAATCCTTTCTAATCTACCATGTTTCATTTGTTTCTAGTTTGTTGTTGTTTAGTTTTTTTGTGTTTTCGATTACTTTGCATCAGGACGGCAAGGTCACCCCGCCTGTTGGGGAAGTAATTGTCAGTCCCTCACGGGGCTACTTTTTAAGCGGTGCAGCCGCTTCACTGCACAGCTTCCTTCGGACACGGTGCGATTTTTTTTTTCAGGATGTTTGACAAAAGAAGAAATAATTTTTAAAAAGGAGGTGGGTTCAAAAAAGGAAGTGCGCAGGGTCAATCAACCATTAGTTCTTCATGCCTGTTGTTTGTGTCCTTAAAAACGTCCTTAAAAACAGTAAGTTTCCTGTTTGGAATGATTTTCAGTTTTGTTTGACTGCAAGACAGGCAGACAAAGTGAAAATATTATCTCACTCCTCTCTGCTAATGAGTGACCATAACGTATTCAGAGCCAAAATTCTGTCAAACGGCAGGTTTTTTTTCCAATTTATGTTCAAAATAGAGCATTCAATTTAAATAAAGTCGTCCCTTGATCATTAACTGACATTTGACGACAGACATTCAGACATGCACCAATTGCTTAACCTCGCTTTTTGCTTCTCGTGCGTGGGGTAACTACCTTCATAGTGAGTTGATGTGTTTACTTAAACAGCAAATATTAAAACGCAAACCAATGTTATTACCAATTTGACATTTATCAGCAATTACTAATCACTGAAACAGTAATGAACCAATCATTGTTTACAGATTTGAAGTTTTTGGGAACTTGGCAATAACTGGTTCAGATTTGCTTGGTAAAGAGGGCCAATTGATGAAGGGACACAGCATGACAGACTTTGCCCATGATGAATATCTCCGATAATTTATTTCCAAAGCATTGTCATCTCTGATGGAATCATGGTTACAGCTGATCAGCAGAGTAAAGTTGCAGTTAGCACCCCATGATGGCATAACGTCCAAGTAAAAACACAGCACCAAAACATTTTCTCTCACAAGTTCTAAGATTATCATTTCTAGTCATGACTTGAATTTTAAAAAGATTCACGAAAGTTATGCATTTATGATCCTTATATCATGGAGACATATGTTGCATGGAGAACACAAGATGATGATAAGACCATACACCCTGCAACTGTGCATATTTCAGTCTCATGGGTCAAAATCCTCTTCAATCTCATTCTTCCCTCCAGATCTTCATGACAGCTGTTCACCACCATCTCATATTATCCCCAATCCAAAACTATGATCTTTTCTACTCCCGTTAAAGTCCCTTTTCCAAATTTCCAGTTTTTCCTTCCTGAGAGTTTGTTTACCCCATGAATCCATACTCCCCAGCCCTCATTCCTTCCCACACCCATTATTAGCCCACCATTTGACTTAGTCCGAAACAGGGGCTGATGGATTTGGTCTCGATTTTCGTGTGCGTGTGTGTGTCCGCAACCATATTTCGGAGATGTATGGACCAATTTTATTCATACTTTGCACAAAGCCAACACATGATGGTATACACACACATGCAACTCACTTTATTTTGTGATTTGATCAAAGATGGCCGAGTGATAGATTGGCGGCCATTTTAGTTGTAAAAAAAACCCAATGTTAAACACGTCGTTGACCATTTCTCGGACATGTATTCACCGACTTTGTTCAAACTTGGCACACAGATAAGGAATGATGGCTTACATGTGCATGTCATTTCTTTTTGAGATCAGATCCACGGTGGCTGACGGGCAGCCATTTTAGTTGTTAAAAAAAACCCATTGAACATGTCCTCAACCATTTCTCAGACATGCATTTACCAATGTTGTTCAAACTTGGCATCCAGATAATGAATCATGGCTTACATATGCATGTCTGTTTTTTTTTTCCCCAAGATCAGATCCAAGATGGCTGACTAGTCGCCATTTTGTTGTTTAAATGTGACCCCAACCATTTCACAGATATGCATTGTCCAATTTTGTTAAACCTTGGCACAAGCATGTTACAGCAAACATGCGCACATTTATTTTGTGATCTGATCAAAGATGGCCGACTGGTAGACTGGCAGCCATTTTAGTTGTTAAAAAAAACCCCGGTATCAAACACGTCCTCAACCATTTCTCGGTCATGCATTTACTGATCTTGTTCAAACTTGGCACACAGATAATGAATGATAGCTTACATATGCCCGTAATTTTTTTACAGATCAGATCCAAGATTGCTGACTAGCAGCCATTTTGTTACGTAAAAGTGTCCCCAACCATTTCTCGGACATGCCTGGTCCAATTTTGTTCAAACATGGCACAAGCACAGGACACGATGGCAAACACTTGCATCTAACTTTATTTTGCGATCTGATCAAAGATGGTCGACTGGAAGACTGGCGGCCATTTTAGTTGTAAATAAATATGGGCTAGCCTTTAACTCTGCATAGCAAAATTACTAATCATAAGTAACCATAATTCCCTCAAGTACAAGCAACATCAACTGATCCACCTCATTGTTTCTTCTCAGAAAATAGGATGATTATGGATAAACTCAGGGGTCTTTTCCTACAGGATATTAACCAAATCATCAATGCTACTTATCAGCATTTAGAGGTTTACAGTGGGGCAGGATGACATATTTGTGAACGAAAGGTTAAACCTGAACCTTTATCCTCATCACCCATTCCAGTTGTTGATTGTGCCATGATTCTGCAAACAATCCCAACTGCAATGCATTGACATTCTAAGCAATATTTCTAACTATCTAGGAAATGAGACCACAAAGTAACAGTAAATTACAACCCATACACAAAAACCTGACCCGTTCCTTCTTCCCACCAGGTGTCATTGGTTATGCTGTTGGAATTTCTTGGGCGGTTCACGAAGAACTCATGGCCATCGCGTCAAAGCCAGAAAAGGATCACGTGTTCTTTGCCAATGAATTTGGTGGGGTGAACACGGTCGTGTCACAAATCGTGACAAACATTTGCAAGGAGTTCAATGAACAGCCACGCAATTAAGTTGGACACTCCTTAGAGGGTTTTGTGTCAATAGAGCATGTGGCTTCTGCTGCATTTCCTGTGTAGCTGTGAACAAATCTTAAGCTGATCCAGGGACATTTATACCAATTTACATGATCAAAGATGAGGAGTTATGCTGTTGTAGTTCCCTGGTGTTTCCGTAATGAAAAAGGTGGACCTGGTCACTCCTTAACTGAGTTTTCAGAAAAAGAAAATTGCAGATATTGTAAAGCAGTGAATCTATGTTAGAGCGTTTGAAGCTCCAAGTGTGTTTGCAAGTATTATATAATTAACTCCAAGCAATTGCCGTGATGGTTTGCTTTGGGTGGCTAAATTATTTGGGCTTACTTTGCTTACATGTTTAATGTCCTGTTATAAGGAATCACATTAACCACTGGAACTTACATTGCACAAATGTATTACCACATCATTGCAATACAATAAACCAATTACAGATTAATTACAGTTGTGCTGAATTACGATAACGTTCACAAACATGTCACCGCGTACCATGGTGTAACTTTTATAAGGTGTTACATTTCCGAACAGATCATCCTGCCTTCCACTTTTCTCTCCATCTCAGGTGCTCTGCTCGAGAACACGTTCAGAGCTTTCACAGTGTCCACACTGAAGGATTGCTCGGTGGTTGGCCTTAGCCTTCACAGCGGGGAGTGAGTGCGGGAATGTCGAATTTGCTCATGCCAGAGTGCTGGCAATAACTCACCTTCGAGATAACTCCTTTCTGTGGTCGTGTTGCATCGCGTGTTTCCAGATTCAACCATCGGGGTAGATATGAATGTGCTGCAGTGTTCAAGTGCAGTTGTTGCCTAGGCTGGATTTGCAGAACTGGCTTTTTCTGACTTTCCTTGAACGAAACTGCAAAGCACCCACTAGGCAGAAGAGCCACGACCTTTGACAACATTCAAGTAATTCAAACAGTATAAATGCTTTATTACCAAAGTCACCGGTGCATCATAGCCCCAATTATAGTAGTGTGGATGATGCACAGTAATTACATAACAAACATGCAGCGATTCAAATGTACTTTCCTTATTACTATCCAGATGAACACTACTTTAAAACATATACCGCATGAACAGCTGAAGCACCTTTTAAAACACAAATTCACAAGCATAGTGTACATCATTTTACAAAAATAAATTAAAGCCAGCTTCCAAAAAAAAACACGAGGTCTAAAACATACAGTAATTCTCCTTTGCTGAAACTGCCTATAAACATCATGTGACGTCGGCCAACAAGTTGACATCTTGGCTAATCGCGTGAACATAATGTCAGCTTCACGTATCATTGAGTTTCTAGCTGTGCTCGTTTTATGTCTTTAAAACACTACTACATACAGGGATTATGAATTGCATTTGGAATGTAACAGTTTGAGATTTGTGCATGCATTGTGTTGTGTGATGTGCCACGTATTTATGACATCAGCAAAGATGGCAACATTTTCATTTCCCTCCACTGCCAATCTTATATGCTCCATACGTACCCCGTTCCTGCACTTAATCCTAGCTCCTCAATAAAATTTATTTTTTCTAAGATCTCACTTACACTCGTTAAGACAAATCTCTGTAAGACGCAATTAATATTTATTATTAATTGCAGAAGCAACGTCAATAGGTATATAAAAGCAGCAGATTTTGTAAGATGTCCGTTAATTAGCAAAATATCTTAATGAATGCAAAAGCTGATTTATAAAACTCGAAATGGGTTTTCGATTTCCATTTACTGAGATGGGCATGGCCACCACAAGACAGATCACTAGGTTGGTTGTTATTCTTGATGTAAACGAAGAATCTGTCGGAGCACTTAAGGTATGGTTGTCAGTATTACGGGTGTCCTGAAGTTGTATAAAATGTCACGGAAACATCAAACATAATCTTGAAATTTAATCTCCCACCCTATGAAATATCAATTCAGACAAAAGATTGCACAAAGGCTGTTTGTTTGTATGGATTCATCACATAAAAATCATGACCGTGTTAAAACTAATTTAATAGGGTCATCATCATTATCTTGCAGCTGTGGCTGAGACCAGCTTGAAAGGGGCAGATACATGTTCAACTGGACATGGTATACCAAAACGATTCTATATACTAGATGTGGTTGGTAGGATAGCCTTGAGGTATGCAAACATGCCTCCGGGCAGTTTAGCCTGGGATTGAAACTGCAGCTACAAACTGCCATACTGGTGTTTGGCATGCATGGCGAGGCATTGATGTGTGTGCCGTCCAACAGGTGGACGTTAAGCCAGAGGACTCATCTGCCAGCAATGGTTGCTGATGGACGTTAAAGATCTCACGGTGTCTTTCATCAAGAGTAGCTGAGTTATCACCGGCATCCTGAAAAAAATTACTAATTCCTGCCATAATTCTCTCATCAACCCACACTTGGCAAGTCTGGTGATTAGGCCAATACCCCCAGTGTGAATTGAAAGAGGCCTTCATCTTGTAGTGGACTGAAAACAAGCTGAGAATGATGATGATGAAAAAATATTTCTTGCCTCAACTGATATTGCCTTTGAACACAATTTTTTTTGATGAAAAACATAATCAGATGCCAAATAATCATGCTTTACCATTTTCAGGAGGAATAATTTGATCAATGCAAAACATAAGGATATGATATTTGTTTTCCATCTGAGAGTATTTACAACAGTGAGAAATATCATAACTAACGACAAAGGGATAAATTAAACTTTATTTACGATTTTTAGAAACATTATGATGATGACTCAGGTTCATCATCATTATCATCAATGTAACATACCCTTTACAGGGCATCGATGCTGCTGAAGCGGTATCTTGGAAAGGGTTATGCCGGGTGGTTTACCATTCTTTTCCCAGCAGTCAGTTCGAGCAAGAATCTGGAATCTATCCACATTGCTGGTGATAACTTGCCTACCCCTTGCAAAACGCACCAAGGAATCTTTGTGATTCACCAACTAATGCTAGCAGAGGGGTCCCCTGGCTTAACGCCTCTCTGGTGAACAGGCATGATGATGTCTCGCCTCATTGATTGATGTCTCATTGATGTCTCGCCCTGCCTGGGAAACACTAGGGTGGCAGCTCGTATCTGGATCGAGATTCGACCCCAGGATAGACAGCTCAGAGGCGAGCGTGCATACATACATCTCAGCTATCCTGTCACACCTTCTTTGCGATTATAATGTCAATTTAAAATTCTAAATTTTATTTTGACCTTTTTGATATTTATAGTGAAACGATTGAACAAATAACTAGCACAATGAAGTAACGCACAAAACGTATTTGTGATAATGTAATAAGAGTAACGATATATGTTACAACATAATGCAATAACATGCAATAAAAAAACAAGCTATATGCTTTTCAACCAACATGTTCGTATTAAAGTCAACATTCCAATTAAGATCACGACTACCTGTATAATAAAAAGTTTCTAAAAATCGATCCATTTGTTGATAAAAATAATTTAGGAGTTTTTTTATTTTTTGGGATTTGTGTTCTATTTATTGACATTAGCTTTTACAACTTTTTTTAGGACACCAAATTTGGAAATGTTACAGAATTATACACTGCCCTTTCTGAATAAAATGAGCTCTGGTTGTGAACAAACTTTATTCTAACACAATCTGTGCTACAAACACAATCAAATGCAATACATATTAGTATCGAGTATCGTGCTATTTGGTAGATCACAGTGCTTGAACCCGTGAAGGCATCAAAGCAATAATCGTCTGTGTAGGACGCCCTGGTCCAGATTTTTCCAAACGTGGAGTAGATTTTGTTGCAGCTCTTGCATATTACTTGCCAGAGGTCGGCTTTTCCACGGCTCCAGAACCATGTTTCCAGATGCGTTTGATGGTGTTCATGTCACGACTCTGTGCCCAGTTAACAACCTGAAGCCCACTCTGTATCTTCCAGACAGCGGTGGTTCTGCACTTGTGGTATGTGACACCATCTCACTGGAGTAAATGTATCAGATTCAACAAAATGCCTTGGTGATATAGTGGTAAGATGGTAATTCGACATATTCACAGGTTCAAACACTGTGTGCTGCCAAAGGACATGCCACAAGATACTAATGTATTCTTCCAAAAAGGATAGGGTCATTCAGTAATTCCCCCAATTACTGCTGTCAGGATCGAGCATATTCAGTAGATATATCCTTGCTTTCCCGCAGTCCTCTGTATTTTGCCTCGACTTGTATGTGCTTTTGTAACCCTTCCCTTTTATACTTCATTCCCAAGCATGCGAGATGGTGGGGCAAGTGGCATGTGGCATTGTGACATCCAGAGCTCCATGCCTGGGAGACAATGTGGATGGCAGTGTGGCCAATAAAAAGAGTGGTAGTGACGTCAGGCACAGCGGTCATGAAAGCTGCCACAAGAACATGGTGCGTCCGTCAGTCCAGTTGGGAACAAGTTCCATCTGAGTTGGCATGAGTCGGCAGACAGAAGCGGTCGATGTGCCAGTTGTGGTGCGAGTTGTGATGTGGGTCAAGGCTCGAGGTGCAGTGTCAACAAGCAGTAAGCGGTATGAAAGCTGCGGCATTTGAAGTTACACCAGACAGGTGCAGAGAAGCCACACCCCACACTGGGCCAACTCACCTCAAGCTGAGTCATAATCCAGCACCTGGACAAAAGAAGGCCTCCCTCTTCTACCTCCCCATCTACTTTTCTCTCTCTCATGTCCTGTGTTTCCTTTATGAGACTGTCTGTTCAAGAATTTATCCTAAGCTCAGCACTGAGACCCTATATTTGTCTCGGATAAGCGGTACCATAGGGTTTGTCTCTCTGCACTCTTATTTTGAGGTAGTTGTTTTATTGTGTACCCCCCCCCCCCAACCTCAACTCCATATTTTTATTGACCTCGTTGTCGTTTTGGGGTCACAATCAAGTGGTTGCTCCAGTGTGATTAAATGACTGAATGGGTACACTAACTGCCATAAATTAAGAAAACCACCTCACACCCCAGCTGACCGCATTTACGCAGGAACGCTTCTGCACGGCATCTTGGGAGTTAATGTCTGGCGAAACCGGGATCGCTACAATATGCAGTCCATTTGATTGAATTCATATCGCAGTCCGTTAAAATAAAGTTTGTTTCCAATCAGGGGTGTTCATTTTATTCTGGCGGCAACATTTGTACTTACACTATAAATGTGTACAACGTTAACATGACCAGCACTCATCATTCCAACACACCAGGATATGTATTGAAAGGAAATAAAATGACCAAATGTAAACGACATGAAATCATGAGAAAGTTATTTGCATGTTCTTCAATAATTGCATTGAAGGAGGTTTTAAAATATTCCGTATCTCAAAGGACGAGTGCCACTGCCTAAAACTCTTGCATTGTGAGGCCAGGATTGAGGTTTGTACTTGTGACAAAGTCTAAAAGACAAGGGATGATTAATGAGCACCATGTCGGTTACACTGTGAAGCTGGAGGACAAGCCAGCTTGGTCTCTTGACAAGACAATAAGCAGTGCTTTGAGGAACATAGAAAATAACTTCTGGAGATTTTACTTCAATCCTTCTATACATGGAGGTTTCATCAAAAATGATGTGTAACCGCTAAATATTTAATCATGAAATCACTGATGGCTGTTATTTCTTGAAAATCACCCTTCACTTGAAATTAGCATTGGTTAATTAAAATAAAATATTTGATATGCGTGTGTATTGTGAAATGATAAGAAAGTGCATACGTTTCAATTACAAACCATCTATTTATAATGTTTGCAAATATGGCAGAATTACTGACCACCCCCTTACCCTCTTTATTGCATTTATTTCTCATTTCACTTTTTTTTCTCTACAAGCTCGAAGCTCACCGATGAGTAAGGTGAAAGAAGGTAAAATGGCAACAAACTGAGTGGGGCAACAGTTTGACACAATAAGCAAGGGAATGAACAAACAAGAAAAGAGATAGAGAGAGGAGGGGAGGAAACATAACAACCTGAAAGCAAGAGGGTTGGGTTCGTGGGGTAGAAAAAAATTGAGAGTACGGATCGGGAATGGCAGGCTGTACACCATTTGCTTGAAGCCCGAGATAAAAGATTGAAATGGAGAATGAACAAGAGTTGAGGTGTACAGCAAGTTGAGATTTATGGGGTTACTGGAGGGATAGGTGCATCCTGAAGTTGCTGGGGAGAATCAGAGAGTTGCGAAAGGAGATCGAGCAAGACCTGAGGAAAGGTGGTTAAAAAAAACACAAAACAGAGAGAGCACGGGCGTGTCTGCGATGTGAGAGCAAAAGGCCTCATTGTGAGAGATTCCAATCATTTTGAGAGCTATAGATTGCAAAGACTGAATTAATATATGTATGTATATTGTATATATATGTGTATATATATATATGTATATATATATATATATATATATATATATATATATATATATATATATATATATATATATATATATATATATATATATATATATATATATATACCAAGTCGAAAACACCAGGGGGTTGACTCAGCCTGCCATCCTTTCGAGGTCGGCGAAATGAGTACCAGTTGTACTGGGCCCGGTGTATGCCCCGGTTAGAATAGGTGTATCATATCCCTGTGTGTCGTAAGAGGTGACCAGGGTTGCGTCAGGAAGGGCATCCGGCGTAAAAACCTATGCCAAATCATTATGCGGACAACAAAACGAATTTCCATAGCGGATAGGTCGAGGCCTGGGTTACCAACGACCGCCACCGGTACCGGTGGTCAGCAGGGTACCAGTGGAAATTGTGCTACTGCTGGGCGAAGGAGGAGAAGGAGACGGGGAAGGCGAGTCCGGAGGCAGTGGGAGAGGGGGAAGGGTAGAAGTGTGGAGGTGAGAGTTGGAACTCTGAATGTTGGGACGATGACTGGCAAAGGGCGAGAGTTGGCTGATATGATGGAGAGAAGAAAGGTGGACATACTGTGTGTACAAGAGACCAAGTGGATGGGGAGTAAGGCTAGGAGCATTGGAGGTGGTTTCAAACTGTTCTACCATGGTGTGGATGGGAGGAGAAATGGTGTCGGGGTAATCCTGAAGGAAGATTATGTCAAGAGGGTATTGGAGGTGAGGAGAGTGTCTGACTGAGTGATGAGTGTGAAGTTGGAAATTGAAGGGGTGATGATGAATGTCATCAGTGCATATGCCCCACATATGGGGTGTGAGATGGAGTATAAAGAAGATTTCTGGAGTGAGTTAGATGAAGTGGTGGAGAGTGTATTCAAGGATGAAAGAGTGGTGATTGGAGCAGATTTCAATGGGCATGTTGGGGAAGGGAATAAAGAGGATGAGGAGGTGATGGGTAGGTACGGTCTCAACAAGAGAAATGTGGAAGGGCAAATGGTGGTAGAGTTTGCAAAAAAATGGAAATGGCAGTGGTCAATACGTATTTCAAGAAGAAGGAGGAACACAGGGTGACATACAAGAGTGGAGGAAAGTGCACACAGGTGGATTACATCTTAAGCAGGAGATGCAACCTGAAAGAGATTAGTGACTGTAAGGTGGTGGCAGGGGAGAGTGTAGCTTGACAGCATCGATTGGTGGTCTGAAGGATGACTTTAGAGGTGGGTTGAGGAAGAGAGTGAGGGCTGAACCAAGGACCAGATGGTCGAAGCTGAAGGAAGAAGACTGTTGCGTGAAATTTAGGGAGGAGGTGAGACAGGCGTTGGATGGTGGTAAAGATGGGTGGGATGATTGGGCAACGACAGCAGAAGTTGTGAGGGAGATAGATAGGAAGGTACTTGGTGTGACATCTGGACAGAGGAAGGAAGATAAGGAGACTTGGTGGTGGAATGAGGAAGTACAGGAAAGTATAAGGAAGAAGGGGTTGGCGAAAAAGAAGTGGGATAGTCAGAGAGATGAAGAAAGTGGGCAGGAGTACAAGGAGTGGCGGTGAAAGGCAAAAAGAGAGGTGACAAAGGCCAAGGAAAAGGCATATGACGAGCTGTATGAGAAGTTGGATACAAAAGAAGGGGAAAAGGATTTATACCGATTGGCAAGACAGAGGGACTGAGCTGGGAAGGATGTGCTGCAGGTTCGGGTGATAAAGGACGTAAATGGGAATGTGCTGACGAGCGAGGAGAGTGTGTTGAGAAGGTGGATGGAGGAGCTGATGAATGAAGAAAATGAGAGAGAGAAGGTTGGAATAGGTGGAGATAGTGAATCTGGAAGTGGGGTGGATCAGTAAGGATGAAGTGAGGACTGCTATGAAGAAGATGAAAAGTGGAAAGGCGGTTGGCCCAGATGGTATACCAGTGGAGGCATGGAAGTGCTTTGGAGAGATGGCAGTGGGGTTGTTAACCAGATTGTTTAATGAAGTCTTGGAAAGTGAGAGGATGCCGGAGGAGTGGAGATTAAGTGTACTGGTTCCGATTTTCAAGAATAAGGGTGATGTGCAGAGCTGTGGAAATTACAGAGGGATAAAGTTGTTAAGCCACACCATGAAGTTGTGGGAAAGAGTAGTGGAAGCGAGGTTGAGAGGAGAGGTGACGATCTGTGAGCAGCAATATGGGTTTATGCCAGGAAAGAGCACCACTGATGCAATGTTTGCTTTGAGAATGTTGATGGAGAAGTATAGGGAAGGCCAGAAGGAGTTACATTGTGTGTTTGTGGATTTAGAGAAAGCTTATGATAGGGTGCCAAGAGAGGAGTTGTGGCATTGTATGAGGAAGTCGGGAGTGGTGGAGAAGTATGTGAGGATCGTGCAGGATATGTATGAGGACAGTGTGACAGCGGTGAGGTGTGCGGTAGGAATGACGGACCGGTTTAAGGTAAAAGTGGGATTGCACCAAGGATCGACTCTGAGCCCTTTCCTGTTTGCAATGGTGATGGACAGGTTTACGGACGAGATCAGACGAGTCCCCATGGACTATGATGTTCGCGGATGACATCATGATCTGTAGGGAGAGTAGGGAGCAGGCTGAGGCGAGCCTCAAGTGGTGGAGGTACGCACTGGAGAGAAGGGGAATGATAGTCAGTCGGAGTAAGACGGAGTACATGTGCGTAAATGAGAGGGAGGCTGGTGGTATGGTGTGGTTGCAAGGAGTTGAGGTGGGGAAGGTGGATTGGTTGCAGATATATATATATATATATATATATATATATATATATATATATATATATATATATATATATATATATATATATATATATATATATATATATATATATATATATATACAGTGGGGAGAACAAATATTTGATACACTGCCGATTTTGCAGGTTTTCCCACTAACAAAGCACATAGAGGTCTGTAATTTTTATCATAGGTACACTTCAACTGTGAAAGACAGAATCTTAAACAAAAATCCTGAAAATCACATTGTATGATTTTTAAATAATTAATTTGCATTTTATTGCATGAAATAAGTATTTGATCACCTACCAACCAGTAAGAATTCCGGCTCTCACAGACCTGGTAGTTTTGTCTTCAAAAAGCCCTCCCATTCTCCACTCATTACCTGTATTAACTGCACCTGTTTGAACTCGTTATCTGCAAAAAAGACAGCTATCTACACTCAATCAATCAGACTCCAACCTCTCCACAATGGGAAAGACCAGAGAGCTGTCTCAGGATATCAGGGACAAAATTGGAGACTTGCACAAGGCTGGGATGGGCTAGAGGACAATAGGCAAGCAGCTTGGTGAGAAGGCAACAACTGTTGGTGCAATTATTAGAAAATGTAAGAAGTTCAAGATAACAGTCAATCTCCCTCGGTCTGGGGCTCCATGCAAGATCTCACCTCGTGGAGCCTCAATGATCATGAGAAAGGTGAGGGTTCAGCCCAGAACTACACGGCAGGACCTGGTCAATGACTGGAAGAGAGCTGGGACCACAGTATCAAAGAAAACCATAAGTAACACACTACGCCGTCATGGCTTAAAATCCTGCAGCGCACGTAAGGTCCCTCTGCTCAAGCCAGCGCATGTCCAGGCCCGTCTGAAGTTTGCCAATGACCATCTGGATGATCCAGAGGAGGAATGGGAGAAGGTCATGTGGTCTGATGAGACCAAAATAAAGATTTTTGGTTTAAACTCCACTCGCCGTGCTTGGAGGAAGAAGAAGGGTGAGTACAACCCCAAGAACACCATCGGAACCCTGAAGCATGGAGGTGGAAATATCATTCTTTGGGGATGCTTTTCTGCAAAGTGGACAGGAAGACTGCACCGTATTGAGGGGAGGATGGATGGGGCCATGTATCGCGAGATCTTGGCCAACAACCTCCTTCCCTCAACAAGAGCATTGAAGATGGGGCGTAGCTGGGTCTTCCAGCATGAAAACGACCCGAAACACACAGCCAGAGCAACTAAGGAGTGGCTCCGTAAGAAGCATCTCAAGGTCCTGGAGTGGCCGAGCCAGTCTCCAGACCTGACCGCAATAGAAAATCTTTGGAGGGATCTGAAAGTCTGTGTTGCCCAGCGACAGCCCCGAAACCTGAAGGATCTGGAGAAGATCTGTATGGAGGAGTGGGCCAAAATCCCTGCTGTAGTCTGTGCAAACCAGGTTAAGAACTATAGGAAATGTCTGATCTCTGTAATTGCAAACAAAGGTTTCTGTACCAAATATTAAGTTCTGTTTTTCTGATGTATCAAATACTAATTTCATGCAATAAAATGCAAATTAATTATTTAAAAATCATACAATGTGATTTTCAGGATTTTTGTTTTGGATTCCGTCTTTCACAGTTGAAGTGTACCGATGATAAAAATTACAGACCTCTACATGCTTTTTAAGTGGGAAAACCTGCAAAATCGGCAGTGTATCAAATACTTGTTCTCCTCACTGTGTGTATATACATATATATACATATATATGTATATATGTATATATATACATATATATGTATGTATATATGTATATATGTATATATGTATGTATATATATACATATATATATATATGTATATATGTATATATATATATATATATATATATATATATATATATATATATATATATATATATATATATATATATATATATATATAT
>NC_140967.1:65392914-65530414 GCF_056783735.1 Eptatretus burgeri
GTTTATGTTTTTGTCCAATTTTCCATGTTAAACCATACTTTTCTTGTGTTGAATTAATATCCCTGTGATTGGCCGATCCGCCCATACTTCAGGTAGTCAGCATGCAAATTCTGTCTGTTTTGACATCAATTGCCTCGTTCAGCTTCCTTTTTCCAAAGTATTGTCCTTTCAACTTCCTCAACTTTATGCTGTTCCTCCTCCTCACTTCAAAAAAAAAATATCAAAATAACTTCTTTTTTTTCACAGCAAAAAAATTATTGGGAAGTCGATCTATTGGGTAGTCGATCTATCTACCCTTATTGTCAGGTTTTCCGTCGTTATGTCTGTCTGTCTGTTTGTCTGTCCAGGCCAGTACTCCGTTAATCGTAGGCCGATTTTGATGAAACTCTGGTGGTAGGTTCATACCATGACCTAGTTGTGCACGTTTGAGAACCGTTGCTATGGACCCCTCGGTTGCCGAGCAACGGGCCTTTGAAATTAGAAAAAAAACTCTAAAAAAATAAAAATATCGAAATTCAAAAATCAAACTATGATCGTTTGTGGGCAACGCATTGAGCCTCCTTGACAAAAAAATTCAGCCCGGTCCCATAAAAACTGTCGGAGAAGATAGACTTTGAATGAACCCTGGTCGAAAACAATAAAAAAACGAAGTTCGTTATATCTCAGAGACTATGAGTCAGATATACATGAAACTGGTATGGTAGGTTCATGGTATGTCCTAGTCATGTGTGAGAAAGAACCGTTGCTATGGACGCTTTTGTAGGCTTGTAACGGCTGAAAAACGACTAAATTCGACTTTATCGACTACCCATGTCTGCCTACCGGCTTGTGAACTTAATGTGCCTGTCCTTCCTTCCTCATTCATTCTTTATTGGTTCACGAAAAAAGTGAAAAAATATTTTCACAAAAAAAATAAGTGACCACTATATTCGTTATTGTTGTGTGTCTGTCTGTCTGTCTGTCTGTCTGTCTGTCTGTCTGTCTGTCCCGAGCATAGCTCCGTGGGTTTTGATCTGATCCTGATAAAATTTTGGTGGGAGGTTTATACCATGATCTCGTTGTGTTTTCCTGAAAATGGGCGTGGTCCGCCCAATGTGTTTTTAGGGGGTAGCCAATTTCAATTTGCATCTTCTCCTAGGAGGTTTGTCGAATCTGACAGGAGTTTTGGTATTTGGTTAGCCCAATGGCACCTGCATAGCCCCACGGAACTCGATTTTTCATTTTCGTCACAAGGTCACGAACTTTGAAAATTTCGAATTTTGACATAAAAATCATACGACCGCCCAAACTTTGAGAGCTAGGATGACAATATTTTTTTATGCATAATCTTGAGGTCATTCCCCACCTAAAGTCTTGCAACTATTTTGCTCTATCTCGAACACCTTGCCCGTGGCGCCCCCTTCAAGTTTGTTTTTACGCTGATTTCATCAAAGTATGGATAATCCCAGGAGTGTGAAATGCCATATAGCCAATATGACGTTATATTGTTCCTGGAATGTTCCAGAGGAAGTTTTGCACCAAAGGTCATAATCCTTGACCTTTGACCTTTAAACTTCACAAAAGTCAAATTTTCAAAGTTGTGGGAATCGAACTAGGTTTTCGACCTTCTTCGACGAAGTAACTCCAATAAGCTATAGGACGTATCCTGTTTCCTTATTTTAATGTCCACAACATTGTTTTGTAACCTTTAAAGATTATGCAAAGGTCAAATTTTGAAAGTTGTTGAACGAAACCAGGTTTTCGACATTTTGCAGCTTATAACCTGTCACTCGTACCACATCATGGTGATCATTTTTATAACTTGGTCAAAAATTATCACATTGTCTCATCCTTGACTTCTGAAACAATCTACATCGTCAAATACCGCTCGTGAACCATCGTCGTCTTCAGACTTGTCCCTTCCTTTTCTCAATATCTCAAAACTGAATCTTCATTGATTGAAACACTTCTTCCTGTAAAAGCCTTTAATAACATTTTAAAAATGCTTCACTTTCCTTATTTCTCTGTCAGGAACACTCATGTGTTGTTCTTCTTCATCACAATATATTCTTCTTCTCCTTCTTCACCCAGCTTATTTGCCAAACATGTCTCACTCCAAAATGCTTGGTCCATCAACCCTCCTCACATACCTATATCACCACTTTCCTTCATGCCTTCAACAACAACCATTCATTTTACCCCACCCCACCCTCCCATCCAGTTTCCAGAAGTTGTCTGCACATGACAATCAATTCACCTGCACGTTCATTAATGGTGTCAAACCCCTCTATGGCAGTACACACCACCACATCTCCTACATATCCACATCCTTCCAACCCCTCCCCTTCTCTGTGTTCCCCTCTTCAGCATCCAACCACTTCATATTTATGCATCCCCTCACCCACCTCTCAAAACTATCCCCTCACCCCACCTCTCGAAGCTTCTCCTCACCCGCCTACTCCCATATTCCCCCTCGCCCCACCCCCTCTCAGCTGCCCCCTTCATCCACACCTGCTCAGCTTCCCCTTCGTCCTGCCCCCTCTTGGCTTCCCCTCGTCCCACCCCCACTCAGCTTCTCCCTCGTCCAACCCCACTCAGCTTCTCTGTCATCCCAACCCTTCTCAGCTTCCCTCTCAACTTTCCCCTCTGTACTTTCCTGTTGTAATTCTCAAAATCCATAATCACCACTCATCTCCCCCGATTCATTCCTATTTTTTCGCACCTGTGGAACCAACCTCCATGTTTTCTTCATTCTCATTCTTCCTTCCAGGTCTTCAAGACAACTGTTTACCACCATCTCAGTTCATCCCCATCCAAAACCATGATATCTCCTTACCCCTTAGCCCTCCCCAAGTCCACCTCTTTCAAAGTTTACACTTTTTCCAACCTGAGAGTTTGCTTCTGTATCTCCTCCGTCTTGTCCACCCCGTGTATCCTCTCCATCCTTCATTTTTCTCTACATCGCAAATTTCTTCCAACTCTCCTCTTTTGTCCCTCAACCCTGCTGTTGGTATGTCCCTTCCTCTCGCCTCTCTTTCTACTGTTCCCTTTGTTCTATTACATCCTGATTCGTTGTTGTTCCAGCTCCTCTACGCGCCTCTCCTCTACCAGCCTCGACCTTGTATACAATTTTTTTTTGCATGACATCATAATAGCAGTGATATCATAAATGCAATGTTGACCCGACTACCAGTAAATAGCACCCTTGTGACCAAGTTTCACCTCTGATGGGACCAAGAGCGGCATCTTTGGCAAGACATGTGAGATCGCTTCCCGAGTATCCTTCCGTTATCCTGCACGCAGCAGCCATTATAAAAACACATACATTGTGATCATTGAGTATGTGGCATATTATAAAAGTAGGAAAATAAATTAGGGGTGGTTATTTCGTTAAAGATTTCCAATTGTTTTTAAAGACTGTAAAAAAACACAAAATATCATTCATGATATTTATTAAATTAATTATTAAGCCAGGCTAGACACTTCATGATTGTTAAATTTATTACGCACTGTCACAAATACACTTCTTACAACAGATGTTTAAAAAGTTCTACGAACGAGATACTCACATTAGTCCAAACCACCCCAAAAGGTTTTTATTTCTCAATAAACAAAGAGTTAAACGAATTGAGCAGGCACTGAAAGTTTTTGAAAAGGTGGTTGAAAAAAAAAGACTAAGAAAGGTGATAAATATTGACACCAGCCAGTTCAGTTTTATGTCAGGAAGATCAACAGCAGAAGGGATTTTTATTTTGAGGTTCTGCCAAAATAAGTATTTGGCAAAGAAAAAGAAACCGTCTCATGTTTGTGTTGACCTCGAGAAGAATATGACAGAGTACCAAGAGCAGTCATTCAATGGGCTCTCAGAAAGCAACTCGTGCCTGGAGAAATGGTAAAAGTAGTCATGGGAATGTATAAAAGAATCGAGAACTATGGTAAACACCAACTTGTGATGCAATGAAGTCAAGGTCAGATTACACCAGGGATCATGTTTAAGTCCTCTACTGTTTGTAATAGTCAGGGACGCTGGATAAGGGCAAGGGGGGCAGAATTTCTTTGAAGGTAAACACAAAAAAAACAGAAGAGCACCATATCCTTCCCTTTATTGATTTAGGGGGGAAAAAAACACCTGGAGATAAACAAGTTGCAAGTTGAAGTATAAATCGAGGCCTCATATCGAACAAATAGTGGCATAGGAATTACAAGTAGATCATGACGCTCATAATCAAAACAGATGTGTGCTAGCCAGCTGTTGCAAAAAAAGTGAGAGCACCCATATGCGATAACATTATTTTGATTATTCGTGATACCGAGAATTAGCAATCGTGACAATTAGTGGTAGTGTACTTCACAGCACTATTGCTATATGAGTGCATCGTAAGTAGCTCAATGGCAGCTGTAGTCTTGTCAATTAGTATTATTCGAAACTAAGATATTTGCAGTGACTTATCCCACTGAAAACTGAGTAAATATAGGACAAATTGGATTCAGCTAATGTCTTTGAGGAAATTTTGAGGTTTGCCCTCCGAAAGGCTCCTAAAGACTTGTGAGGAAAACATTATTGGTGGTTAAAGGATTTGATGCACCATCGAAGCCTCCTGCACTCCCTGCTAGTTCAGCAATGTCGTCAGACTATCAGGCGTCAATGTGATAAGGCACTTTCAATACCCCCCTACACCCGCCCTTCCTGACAAAAGGTGGGGGGGGCAATTGTCTTCCCCCCCCCCACTCTTCCCCCACTCTGGCATTCAAGGTAAAAGTGATGGAAGAATTGTCAAAGAGTAAAAAGTTGTGATTCCCATGTGAGTTATTGTATGCTAAAAACTTAATATTAAATGCTGAAAGTGCACAAAAAGCAAAAGATGTTTAAAAAACATAGAAAAGTGCAATAGAGAAGAAAGGTTTACCCATCAACATGAATAAAATGGTTATAATGAATGGCTAAGAAGGAGAAAGGAAAGAAAGTGGAAAAGGAGTTTGAAGGAACTCGATTCAATGTAAGCAATTCAAATGTTGTAACACGAGGTACAGCGGTATAGCACTAGAAATTTGGTTACAAAGTTGGGATTTTCATATGTGAAAGATGACAGGATCAACAATTGCAAGAAAAAGATGAAAAACAAAAATAAATGTTCCTGAGCTCAGAATTAAATTTAGAAAAGGTCCAAAAGTTTCTTTTACCTTCGAGACATGATAGAGGCATCATGAGGAGCAGAATTAGCTATTCGATCGATAATATAGTCAGTCTGGAATAAGTGGAGGCAACGAGGTGGTATCATGAACCACAGAAACATTCCATTACCTGTAAAAGTTAGAGTTTTAACAGCCTGTATCAGACGGAAGCAAAATGTGGGCACTGTAGATCAAAGATGTAAAAGGAATGGAAAGAACAGAGAAGAGAATGATGGGATGGATTTAACCCATTTCATCTAAGTCGTGAAGGCTGCCTTAATTTCCTTTCAGAATTGATAATCATGTGTAGTTCAGTCTGCAGTGAATGCCAGCACTGGACCATTTCCCACTCTGTATGACTCATGCATCACACAACCCCAGCTGCACATACATTCCCCTTCCCTCACCACATGCCCTGCTCCCCTTTCTCCCCCCACCACATGTCTACTCACACTCCCCCTGCTGCACATCTGGTCCCCCCCCCCCAAAATGCCCTGCTCCATCTCCCCTGCTGAAAATCCATCTCACCCATCCCCCTACCCCTTCTGTGTCCATCTTGTCCACCCCCATGCGTCTTCCCCTATCCCTCATTCATCTCCACATCCATTGTTTGTCTGCCTCCCTCCGTTTCGTCTTTCAACCCTGCTGTTGGTGTTTCCCCATCTCTCCACTGTTGCTTTTGTTCTGCTGCATCCTGATCCATTCAGTGTTCTAGTTCTTCCACGAGCCTTGATTCTGTATACAAAAATAAATCATGGAAATCATAATTGCTTCCATTATCAAGCATTTCCTATTTTCAAACGACCTGATCAGTTTGGATTCTGTCCGTCACTCAACTCTGGTAATGGCTCTGTTCCCCACTCTCAGCTCTGGTTTGATGCACGCAATATCAAACAAGAGGTTAGGACCATCTCTCCAGACATACCTCAGGCATTCAATATTGTCTGGCATCTTGCTTTGCTTGCCAAGCTCTCTGCCTGTGGTATAGAAAGTCAACTTCATTACTGGATTTCTGAGATCCTCCACTCATGCAGTCAATGTGTTGCCTTCATTGCAATCTTCTCCCAGTGGAAGCTGGAGTTTCCCAAGGCAGTGTTTTGGGCCGTCTTGCTACTCATCTACATTAATGACCTCTCTGATGCTCTGGAAAACCCTCTTCAGTTTTTTCAGATTACTCCATATTGCGTCATCCAGTACTGAGAGGTCATACAGTTCTCCATATTGCGTCATACGTCATACAGGACTCCATATTGTGTCATCTAACTGCTCGGCAAACAGCAGCTGTGTGTCTCCCTACCGATCTGGAAATGATTGGACTGTACTTTGATAATAAGTGGAACAACTTTTTCGATCCTGGAAAACACCCACAGTCTCACCTTATTGCTTCGGAATGATGGTAAAATTAACACACCTATTTCATTGGTCATCTACTGGAAGAACTTCTTGGCTTCACTCTGAGCCGTGACCTTTCGTGGGCTGACCACATACAAAGCTGGCCTCAACATCTAGCTACAGACTGAGCATCCTCTGTCGATCCAAGTCTTTCCTTGGAAAATCAGAGCGACTCACAATCCACAAGGCCCTTGTCTGTGGCTCATTGGATTACCGCTCTCCACTATAGGCTGGTGTTCCAACATCACATCTGTCTTTCTTACATTCTGTGGAATCTAAAGCTCTCAAAATTATTAGAATCTCGCATGATGAGGGCGAAGCACAAGGTCTGCAAGGTCTGTTGCTCTCACATTGCAGGTAGGTCGTTGGTCTCTCTGTTATATACCGTCTATTCTCCAACATTGCTCCCTCTACTTTCTCAGTCCTCCGACCCTCCCCAGAAACACCATAATGCACGTTTACTTCCAGTAACTCCTTCCTGGTGAAACTTCCAAAATCCAGGTTGACTGCACACCTCAACTCTTTTATTCCTCACTTTTCCAGTCTATGGCACCACCTTCTAGAACTGTTCTGTTTCACTCTTCCCTCCAGGGCTTCAAGCAGTTAGTATACCACCACCCCATATCTTCTCCTACCCTAACCCATGATCATTATTGCCCCCATGAACCCAACCCTCTTATTTGCTGATTTTAATGTTTCCTCCGTCTCTCCCTCTTTTTCTCTCTTCTTTTCCTGTTTGTTTATCCTCTTGCTGGTTGTGCCAAATTGTTGCGCAGCTATCCCACTGTCAATTTAACCCTGCTTTTCCATGAGCTTCGCCATTATAGGAAAAAAAGGATTTATCTCTGAAAGAATTCCGATCTCAGAAATCAGGAGATTAAAAAAAAAAAAATCAATAGGCTACGAGTAAAGAAGAACTTAGGAAGAGAAGACTTCCTTAGTATGGTCATGTGTAACAAAGGTCAGAAGATGAAGCCGTAAGAAAAGGAAGAAAGCTGCGAGGACATCTGAAAAATAACATGGATTGGAACTGTCAAGAAAGATATGGAATGTTTGGCTTTGAACAACACTGATTCATTGGATATAACTGGATGGAGGAATGACATAATTCGACTAACCTCCCGGAAAAAAGGTAAAATGATCGTTTGAAAAAGGAAACACCGTTGTATTTTTTTTTTGTTGTTGTTGATGCTGCTGTTACAAACCTGCCTTCATAAGAAAGACTATTAAACAAGAGTGAGAATTGCTTTGCAATACATGTCCCCCAACAGTCTCAATGAATGTTCGTTCGTTTGGGCGCTGCATAATGGCACGTTCGGTTCCGAAAATAACAACAATATCCCGATGTAAGTACATGAAGCAAAACCATGCGTACGGCTTATGTGCATCTATAATATATTGTGGTTATATACCTGGGATCATACCAATCGCACTGGGCCATGGACTAACACCCAGGACTAAAGCCTACAGCCTGCTGATCTGTGCTGCTTCGTGCAATGGCAGCACATGATCTTATTGGGGTGGAGTCAGGCCAGCTGTCCAGCCAATGGGTATAAAGCAGTGGAGTTGAGTCAGGGCAGCTGAACATTGACCCATGTACAATATGTGATATTTTCTAAGTCTAAAAAGGGCATAACTCTGTGAGAAATTTACGAAATGTCCTAAAACTCAAACTTGTTCTGGAACTTATCATAACGCAACGCACCAAGTTTCAGTTGAATATATTAAATGGTTTGCGGAAAAAAGTCAGAAAACCCACAGGTGGGACAGACGGACAGACGGAGAGCAAACCTACAGTCCCCTCCGGTGAAACCGATAGGGGACCAATAAGAAAGAAAATGTACAGAAATACCTCGTTCACATTTTTTTGCCATGCTTTGGACTATTGTGAGTATCTCAAGTGAAGAACGTTGTGAACGTCCCACATCATTTATTTTCTCGATGTATAAAATATGATGTACAAAATGATCTCGAAAATCAAGGTTTCACATTCAGTGAAAAAAAGAGGTATTTAATTTTAAGACATTTTCTCAGAGTACCAAAACGAGGTTTCATATTCCTTTTTTAACTTACAAAACTGCTCAGCTTTGTAACAGACTTCGAATGTGCAAAGATTTTAGGATGGTTATAACTCACCGAGCAACGTGGGAGAGGTCCTTTCGAGACAATGGATTCCCATGTTTGGTCAGCAAATGGGACAGCAGTTTAAGTCGGGTCTGCAAGGGGGTAATTTTCATTTTTTAAAACTTTGACTTGATTAATCAAAGTAGAGTCAAAAATAATCAAATTCTTATTTAAAACCCATGAAGTTTATGGACTGAGATTTAATCTGACATGCGATAAATTTGATTTAAGTCATGGTTTGAGATCACAATGGCAATAACTTATACATATGTAGAGGGCCAAGCTGTTCAAAAGGAAAAATCAGCAATTTTCATTTCTAAATCAGTATTGATTATTCCACACCTACTCTGAATAATTTAGAAATTTATACAGAGCACGCCCACTGAGCAATTAGTGCAACTGGCATTTATTCCCTCGGAAAAATACATTTAAAATGAATCAACAAGAATTGTACGCACCATGACCAAGGGTTTAATATTACAATAGAGGAAATCAACAGATCAATTTTTGAAAGGGGGATGAGGGGGTTACTCATGCTTTTTCCCCCGACGAGAGGCTAGCGCCCAAAACGTCAGCTTCTCCTTGCTTTCTACGGCAGTTAGGATATCTCAATCAATGTTTCATCCTTTGTTAAACCTGACCTGTCTGTCAATGTAGATTGACACCATCCTTCATGAGAAAGACTAGTTCTTCATTTTTTATTTAATAATATAATTTTTTTAGTCAGATCTTTAAAGGCAATCGATGTAAAACAACGAATTATCAAAACAGGGAAATTATTGTTCATGGCTTTGTGACAGCAAATAACATAACTTAAGGCCCGGTCACACCTTGACGTTTTAGCCAACGTATGCCGATTTTTGAATTATTTTTCTAAAACGCTGGCACACGTTGAATACGTTATGGGTAAGTTTTGATAACATTGAGAGCACGCTGAAAAACAATGCCATACGTTGTTGTACGTTGGCTTTAAACGTTGTACTTTTTGGTTGTCCTCAAATTTTTTCATGCTTGAAATTTCACGACGTATGCCGGTGTATGACTCACACGTTCCGCTACGCTGGCCACAAGTTGTATGCACGGTCTGCGATCGTTGACAGACGTCAACACATGCTACTTGTAAGTTAATCATAAGTTGAGACATGCCGAGGTAATGTTTAGCGTACCCGAAACTTATTTCTAACCTATGATTAACGTGTTGTTGGCACGTTACGCGATCGTTGCCACACATCGACAGACGTTACTTTTAAGTTACTCATAGGCTGAAAGACGTCGGTATAATGGATCGTCCTTGCATCAGCGTCCACGGCCATGGCCAGGACACTTATTTGCAGGATTCTTCAAACTTTTCTTCGGCATGACGAGGATGTTCACACTTCGATGTCTAGCTTGGCTATGATTCCAATTGTCCATCGGCAGCGTCTATTTAAAATAGTCGAGTTTGAGCGTTTTAACACGTTCAGAAGAAACGCTTCAAATTTCAAAACCCCAGCGTCAAAAAACAAAGGCAAGTGACAGCAATTTAAATCGTTCATTGTAAACAATGAAAATAGTTGAGTGGTACCGTTTAAAAGTCGTTGAGTGTAAAAAAAATCCAATTGTTGAGCGCAAGCGTCTACTTTCAATAGTGGAGATGCAGCCATTTAAATCGTTGAGTTTATCATTTAAATCGTTAAATCGTTAAACGCAAGGACGATCCATCATAACCCACACCCTCCCCCTCACACTCACCTACTACTGCCAACATTAACAAACTACTACTGATACTGTTACTGCTGACATGGACATCGACTCAAAAAGGACTCGAAAACACTGTTGGGTTCCCCTTTTATGAACACCATTTTTATATACCAATTCCCAAAACCGCTGGGAACACGTCTTTATATGGCAGTTGTAAGCTAGAAACACGTTAATTTTTTTTTTTGTCGACCGGAAGACGTCATTGGAATACGTCTACATACGTCGATGTGTGTTGGGAATACGTAAAGAATTGGTACAAAGCACGTCAAACATAAGTTAGAAATAAGTTTCGCGTAAAAAAGACATTACCGCGACGTGTTTCGACTTATGAGAAGCTTATAAGTAGCCTTTGTGGACGTGTGTAAGCGTCCACATATCATGTGTAAAACTTATCCCCATCGCATGCGGAACGTGTGTCATACGCCGAGTACGTCGTAAAATTTTGAACATGTTTAAAATTTCTTGACGTACTCTACTTACTACGACGTATGATAGCGTACTTTAGCGTTGTACTCACGTATACCAAACTTACTCATACCGTATTTGACGTGCCCCAACGTTTTAGACACATTTTTCTTAGGTCGGCATACGCTGGCAAGATCGCCAAGGTGTGACCGCGATGTTGACACTTCCATTTCTACGGCAGTTATGATTCGAATCGTTGTGCATCAGCCTTTTAATAGGCTACGTCACAACATCGTCGGCGATGCGTGCAACGCGCTATGCCTAAGTTAGACTATCGTTGGGCATCGGTTGTGTAGGCCGACAACAGGTTCAGCATTCGTTGGTATAAGTTATCTATAACACAACGAAACGTTCTGTGTCCGTTACCAATGCGTTATACATAAGACCAAGTCGCTATGAATACGTCCGAATCTTAAAAAAAAAAAAAAACATCTAAAGTTCAACGTAAGCCAGCGTTTTGCATACATTTTAATACGTTGCCATCGCTGGCTAAAACGTCAAGGTGTGACCGGGCCTTTAGGTGCCATGCGTTTAAAGTGTGTCTGTGAGGGAGAGAATGAGGACTTCATGAAATTAAAGTCGCAAAAAGGAAGAGGGGACAAGAATAGGGAAGAGAGGAATGATGAGGGTTTAGGGTTACAAAATGTTAACAATAGAAAACATCTTTTTAAAGACTAGTTAACAACAGCAGAAGAGTAAGAAGATGATGATGACAGAGGTGTGATAATCACCATGGAAAAGAAAGTGAAGTGACACCCCAGACATGAGTGTGATGGTGTAGTTCTTCCTTTGAAGAAGGGCTCATGCCTGAAACATCACGTCACTTTCTTTCCCACAACGGTGAGCATACCTGTCTTAATGACTAGTTGAGCCAATTCGTTGTCCTGAGATAAAGTTAAATAAATTGAGAAGAGACAAAAATGAAAGGGAGGGGAGTGAAGGAACTTGTAAGGGAAGGAGCAGAAAGTAAAAAAAAAAATTTAATAATAATTCTGTTTGAGGATGTAATAAATAGATGGTTCTTTATTTATGGTTCTGCTTTCTTCGACTTTAATCTTCACAGGCATTCCTACAATTATCTTTTTCAGAAGCTTTGCTGCTTATTAAATTATTGACGTGTTGTCGAGTCGGACATTATATGTAAAGGAACCTTTTTAACAATTATAATCGGAATAATAAAAGTAATAAATAAATAAAAGGAAGGAAAAACATGGAATGCAACTTCCTCATTCTCCAAACAATAAGTCAGCAACTTGATCTACATGTTCATTTAAATTGCTTCATTAAGTAATGATAAGCCATCAATGCTGTTGGTGTCGCATCAAGCTGTGGTACGATTAAAAAATAAAGATAAATTCGCAGATAAATCTAGATAAATGATCTCAGGTGTTCTCAGATAAATGTAGAAAACGATTAAAAAAAAAAAATCTGGAGATTTCACTTACTTCTTCAGCAGGAAGTGACACATAGATCCTCTTGGAAAATCTCCTGGTTGGGATAATAGGGATATTAAAAATAAAGAATATTCCATGAAATATTTCCTTACTCTTACATGAATTGAGATCTTGGGTAAAAGGAATGAACTGCATCAGTTATCAAAGAAAGTGACAAACCATTACCCTGATTAAAATCAATGTGGCATTAACTTCAGTTTCTGCAACACAAGAAGCAAAATCAATCTGGAATCTTACCTTAACACTGCTTCATCCAACTCCTGTGGCCTGTTAGTTGCACCCATTACCAGCATTCTCTCATCAGTATCTAGCTGTATCTGTAGGAGAATTATCAAAACAATAAAGGCACTGCCATCTATTGAGGTCCTTTTCTACCAGGACCTAGAATTAACGATTACTACAATGACACCTTTCTACAGCAACAGTCATTCAACAGCACTACGTCTAACCCCTCTCCCCACAACCCCTCAATGATTATTACAGTGTCACGTTTCTACAGCAACAGTCATTCAACAGCACTGTGTCTACCCACCCCTCCCCCCCCCCACCAACAACCCCTTTTTCAAGCATCCTTCCTGCTAAGTACATGTTGCATGATGCAACGCATAGCATTATAAATCCATTACTTTCCAGATGAGTATACCAAAGAGATTACTTTGAGGCACTGTTTTCAATAATGCAAGCAAAGTTCTGTCTACCTTAACAGTTAAGAAATAATTAGAAAGTGCCTGTACTATAATGAAAATATTGCACCAAAATGACTCCAAAGGTAAACTAGAACAGCACTCGGTGGAGCGCATACCTCCACCAGGCTGAACAGTTTAAGTTTTATATCCCACTGATTGGCTGGATCTGCAACCTTACCCAAAATCAAATTGGCTTGTTCTTGTCAAACACCCAACACATCCACCAATTTCATCCGAATCTGTCCATAACTGTTTGAAATATCATGCTACATCTTGTTTTTTTTTTGCAGTATCTCTCAATGGTGAGGAATCACTTAAAAAATTGAAAACCTCTTGTATCCAAATCCATATGGGAAAAGAAAGTGACAATCTTCATCAGTATCTAATCTATTTGTCCTTGTCACACTCCCAACCTGTCCACCAAATTTCGTTAGATCCGTCCGTAACTTTTTGAGATATTCTGCTCACAAACAAACACCCAAACAGACAAGGGTGAAAACATAATATCCATCCACCTTCAGTGGCATAGGTAATTACCTGGTAGATAAAAAGAGAAAAGGAAACTACCACGTAATTTCCCAATTTGATGTTTGTCATGAAGGTACCACTCACTGACTGTGCATGCCACTTCAATATGATCATGAACTCCTATATTTTAAAGTTCATAACTCTTATTAAATTCAGAGTTCAACCATCCAAAATTCTCATTCTAGGATATTATGCCTTATCCCACTTCTGAAACCATAATTTCTCACCCCATCAAACTCCAGTAAGAATTCGGTCTTCAGCCGCCGGCTCGCCTCATGCTCACCCTCACGCCGCTCACAAAGCACACTGTCGATCTCGTCTGCACAACATACAATTCTCGGAGATGTGCGACAGCTTTATAAAGCATGTAAAATGGAGCAACCTCAGCATAATTGTAAAGCGATTCAAAGTAAATATTGTGCTCCGAGACAACAATGAGAATGTTATGTGTTAGACAGATTAACTGAAGAATTGTACATATTAATTTTCCTCATGCTTTTTATAATTAGCCTTCCCTCATGCCACATCTACCCAACCCCCTTCTCCACCGACGTCTTACATTCTGCAAATAAATAACACCACATCAGAATTAAATTACTCACCAATGAAAACAATTGAGGGCTGAAGCTCTCGAGCCACAGCAAACATCGCACGAACGAGCTTCTCACCTTCCCCAACCTGCAGAATAATCATTACTGTAAGCTTGTGAATTAACACCAACGAGATCAAATGATAACTGTTTGGGACATTGTCCAGAGCCACAGAATTTCAGAGAATGCTTAGTATATCAGCTTCGACTTCGCACACACTGATGTAACAACTTAACCATTGAATCAGCACAGGTAGTGCATGCACTTATCTTTGATTCCTGACCCAACAATAAACTGTCAGATTGGTGCTCAGCAGGCAGTGCATTGCATCATAAAGTATGTGATCCCTCAGATGGTGTTAAACCAGAAACCCCGTCTGTAAGCATTAGTTGATGGAGATTTTAAAATCCCACTGTGTCGTTTAAGAAAAATAGGCAAGGTTATTGCTGGCTCCCTGAACAAATTACAAATTCTTGCTCAAATCAGTTAGAGTCAAAAGTAAGCTTTTACCGGGCAGTTAATAAAACACTTTGTTAAAACTTCACCCACGGTCGACCCCACCTAAAAGTGGGATTAATTGTGGCAGTTAAGGAAATTGTAGTAATGTGAAGGTTTGAAGCACAAATGTGCCTATGAGTGGTCAATTAAGTGGTTGCATTCAACTTGATGGTATTCATAGAATACTTACCTCGTGCAGTCTTGAGAAGGGGTGGGGAGGTCAGGCGGGGTAACTACCCTGGGACCAAGACCTAATATTGTTTCATATAATGATTGTTTGTGATGATAAAACACCGGGGACAACTTTATTTTGTGTCTCCCTCCAAGCCACAAAAGGTGATTTACCGGCATGTCATTGCCATGGACAGTGACAGCCTCCCTCGTAAAATAAACTACTGTGGGAACAATTTTCAAAATCACAATCGCGGTGACGACGTAAATGAACATAGGAGTGTTGGCCACACACCATCCAGATGAAGTGTGTTAAACGAATTTGCATGTAGGAATAAATGAATAACACCCTAATTTCCCTTAAACATGGCATGTGGTTCTGATGACGGAAATATGGAAACCTTCGTATGGGATGTAAAAAAAACATAAGCAAATTCAAGGGGACCAGATGAAGGAAGCCCTACGCTTAGTATTGTCCCGGGACCCATTCTGGCCCTCGGTGGCCTTGGGTGCAAGCCAACTCTTCAAACGGCAAATTTGTAATTACATTTATGTACAATTCTGAGATAAATGGGTACAAATTATACTTTGAAAAATTTTGATGTATGCTCAATATGCACCGAATTAAATGCTCATGTAACATGTGGTAAAGTTTCAATTTCCACTGGTGAACGGTTTTTCATGTACACTCTTAAAAAATGCAGATACGTACGTACGCACGTCTGCGACTGATTGCTTAACCCTGCTGTTCACTTCGCACGTGCGGGCTAATAAGACAGCAGAAGTAATTCACCTGGTTATTATGGCATGAATTTGGAATTTGACCAGGGTGCTGGCACACAATGCCACACTCTTCAAAAAGCATCGTGGGATCTTCAATGTTCATCAGGGAATGCTAGCAGGTGAAACAGCTGACAATGTCCCTACCGAAGGGTGGCATATTTATTGACACACCACCGTGCCTGCAAAGCACCAACATGACAGTTTATTGTCGAGTCAGAAATCAAAGTAGAACCAAGACTCGACAGTTCAAAGGTGAGTACGCAATCTCTGAGTTATCCTGACAGCTTGGAAAAACCTATGATACCGACTGGAAACTGCATTTAAAGGGAACAATGAAGGCCAAGTTGAACTTGCAAAGGATGATTCCTTCATAGTTGGGGGGAAAACCTTTTGACTCGTCGTTTTCAATAATATCCATGAGGGTTAACAATAAGTTTTCAGGGAAAGCAAACAGCAGAAAAAGTTGTTGGAATCTGACATTGAAAAGAATGCCTCAAGTGATCTTTTACGTACAGCAGGAATGCATCGTCAGTGCGATAGAAAACCAAATGCATGAAATGCATATATTTCATTATATTTTGGAGATACAAAGCACTTACTCCTACTATAGGCAAAAATGAAAAAGTTGAACATATCCGGTGCATCTTCTGTACTTACATATTTTGACGTCAGGCTGGCAGCACTTATGCTGAAAAATGTCGCGTTCGATTCATTTGCAACAGCTTTAGCCTAAGGGGTCATGATGAATGGAATAAAGCATTATCGAAGAAAAACACATAACTCAGATACTTCCTTCCTTGAAGGAAAACCACAATGATAACAACAAAACTCTCAATCATCTCTGCTTCACCTCCACAGTTTGGAACATCGTTAGATACTACGACAAACAACATTGCCTGGCATTTAAGTTGACACGATGAAAATAAATTTACACGTTGAGTCGATTGCCATGAATGTCGTTGCAGTATATTGGTGATGTAAATGCAATGATTCATGTTGCTTTTGTAAAAAAAATTTGAAAAAAACATGTACAACTGCTCACTGCTAAATGACAAGTTCTGTGACAGCGGCATTTGATGTCCACACACCCGTACCAGCATGGTTTTTCCATTCCCTGGAGGTCCAAAAAGTAGCAACCCTCTGGCAGGTGCTCGTAGGCCAGTGAAGAGCTGCACGGATAGGCACAAGAAATTTCACTCTTATGCGAGACAGGATGAAGTGAAGAGTTGATGTTTGTGTTGCAGTTGGTTCATGATTAACATCAATGTATCTGCAGTATGAAGAAAATACCTGGTCGACAGTGTATGAACCGGTACCATGATCTCACCAAACCGGTGCCTGCCTTGCTTTATGCAGCACAGGTGGACTTGTGGCATGAAAACAAATGGATCCGTTTAATTCGACAAGGTGATGGAGCTTAAAACACACGTCTTCACACATTGCATGCTCTTGTGTAGCGAACCCAACAACATGGTGGATGGAACAAAGATACTGGCCAGAACAAAAATGCAGGTTGATGTAAAAGCCAGAACTTAGGATTTAAATGATACATTTACTTCAATGCCGCAAGTACATTAGTTATACTAAAATGCAAAAACTTTATTTCTCCATCAGTAAACTGTACTTACTTCAAAGAAAATTTAAAATGGATTAAATGTGGCTGATACATTTATTATACATGATATCATAGTCCCTTACTATGCTTATTCCTTACGTCATAGTTCCTTACATTCTGATCTGTAACGTGAAATACCTATCAGAATGTTGTAATAAATAAATAAATAAAATTTCACTGTTCATGTTATTCCTGCATAACGATTAATGCCATGAAGACAAGACTGTTTCACACGATCTTAAAGAAAGGAAGCCAGTGACTATAAAAAGCCTGCTGTGTGCTTTAAAGTCTACCCTCATTGTTTCATTCGTTCAAATGCCTACTACTACTACTATGGCCCAAGTTATTCCGACCTTCTTGTGGGATTGGCTGAGAAATGTTTTGGCCAAAATTTTTCACCATCTGGCTAGCCAAGCCTGATGTTCAACTGTAGGTGGTTGGGGCAGGAATTCGCCGTTTGTTCAGTGGGCCAGTGATAACTCGCCTACTCTTCATGAAACACACCATGGAATCTTTAATGTCCATCAACGACCAGTGCCAAAACAATATGCAATAAAGATTTTTTAAAATTGTTTTGCAGAGCTCGACCTGACTGACAGAATGTCAAATTAATTATGGCAAGAGGTTGAAGACATTGTAAAAGAAGAGGCCAAAAAAACAACATCCCAAAAGCAGGCACAAAGAAGAAGGTTAAATAGCTGTCAGAAGAGGCAATAAATATTGCAGACAGAAGAAGAGAGATGAAAAACAAAGGTGCATCAAGAGAGGACATCAAGCAGCTAAATGCTGACTTCCAATGAAAACACAGGAATGACAAAGAGATACGGTATTTTAAAGAAGCATGCATCGAGATAGAAAGTGATAACAAAGTGAGAAAAACAAGAGATCTTTTTGAAAGATCGGATACATCACAGGAAAGTTTAGGTCTTAGATTGCGGTTCTTAAGAGTAGAACAGGAAAAGATCTGACAGAAGAAACACAGGTGAAAGAAAGATGGAAGGACGATAGCAAAACTCTATACAACACATAGCAATATGTTGACAACCTTCGAAGAAAGAGAATATGAGCATGAACCAATAGTGATAGCATGTGAGGGACATAGAGCCTTAACAGAGCTGGCAACTGGAAAGGCATCATATGTCATGAAATTACAATCAAACTCCTGAAGGTAGATGAGGAGGAGGCGATCAAATTTTAACAGCTCTCTGCGCACAGATCTGGAGCAAGATTGTATGTCCTAAAATGTGGAAGCAGTCACTTGATAGACAGAGGCCTGAAAAAGTATTCATCCCCAACCAATAATGTCACATTTCGATGAATTATGAATTATGTAGAAACAATTTTTCCAAATAAACTTTTTTATTCATAACTGAAGAGATCAAACTAAACACTGTTAAAGTTGAAGGAGGTTACATGTCAGGAATACCTGAAAAAAACATGTACAAATCAAAATTCGCTGGTTAAGGTGCTGTCCCACCTTGACGTTTTAGGCAGCAATGGCAACGTATAAAAATGTATGTAAAACGTTGGCATACGTTAAAGTTTTGAGTTTTTTTTTTAAGTTTTGGTCGTATTCATAACGTGTTGGTCGTATGCATAACATATTAGTAAAGGGCACAGAACGTTTCGTTGTCTTCTCGATAACTGATACCAACGAATGCTTAGCCTGTTGTTGGCGTTCACAACCTATGCCCAACGATAGTTTAACTTAGGCATAGCGCGCTGCACGTATCGCCGACGAACTCGTGGCGTTCTCTGTTAAAAACCTGCCGCACGCTGATTTAAATCATAACCGCCTGAGAATTGGAAGTGTCAACATCGCAGTCACACCTTGACGATTTAGCCAGCGTATGCCGACCTATGAAAAATGCGTCTAAAACGCTGGCACACGTCGAATACGGGATGGGTAAGTTGTGTATACGTTAGGAGCACACTGAAAAACAATGAAGTCTTTTTTCTTCTTCTTCTTTCGGCTAGCTCCTGTTAGGGGTCGTCACAGCGGATCAACCTTCTCCATTTCTCTCTATTCTCCACATCTTCCATTGACACTCCAACCACCCGCATGTCCGCCCTCACCGAATCCATGAACCTCTTCTTTGGCCTTCCTCTTATCCTCCTGCCTGGCGGCTCCATCTTCAACATCCTTCTCCCGATATACTCCGCTTCCCTCCTGGGAAAAAAAACATTACCTAAACATGTACGCTAAACATTACCTCGACGTGTTTCGACTTATGAGTAACTTACAAGTAACACGTGTCGACGTGTGTCAACGATCGCATAACGTGCCTACAACTTATGGCCAGCGTATGCAGAACATGTGAGTCATATGCCGGCATACGTCGTAAAATTTCAAGCACGCAAAAATTTGAGGACAACCAAAAAGGACAACGTTTAAAGCCAGCGTACTACGACGTATGGCAGTGTTTTTCAGCGTGCTCTTAACGTATACAAAACGTACCCACAATGTATTCGACGTGTGCCAGCGTTTTAGACAAATTTTTCATAAATCGGCATACGCTGGCTAAATCGTCAAGGTGTGACAGCGGCTTTATAAAAGTATTCAGCCCCATAGGTCAGTACTTGGAGGAAGCACCTATTGCAGCAATGACTGCTATGAGTCTTTTTGGGTAGATCTCTACCAGTTTTGTACAGTGAGATGGTGAAATCTTTGCCCATTCTTCACGTGAAAATTGCTCTAGTTCTGCCAAGTTTGATGGGGTTCATCGATGGACTGTAATCTTCAGTTCTTGCCATGAATATTCAATTGGGTTCAAGTCAAGACTTTGACTGGGCCACTCAAGAACATTTAAGAGTCCCTCACTGGTTTCACTGGAGAAAAATATTTCACATGCAAGCAAGACATTACTAAAGATCATTCGACACAGAATAGAAGACTTCATTATGTGAGAAATGTCCATTGTATTGAACAAGGGTCATTCTGTGACAACTCACCTAAGGGTCCCCAGGTCACCTCCTCAGATTTTGCTGAAAAAATTATTAAATGTAGATCTATATTGCTCTACCCATCATGCAAAAGATTAGCTTTCAATTCCTCATAGTTTAAAAAATATCTATCTCTAGAGACCTTTGAAATTTGGCCCTAAAAATGCCAAATGTGAAAAACGCATTTTTTTCCAACTTCATTGGCTTATAATTTTACAATGGACTCCTCTAGAAAGTTAATATTGCAAATATTTACGAATTGGAATAGAAACTTTTCAATTATGGCATCAGATAGCTTCTGGGATGCATATTTCTCACTCTATAGGAAGCTAAAATGGCTTTTTGGCCAAAACGAGCTATAATAAGGTGAAACTATAGGAGCCCTCATGAAAATTTGGAACAACTTAGAATTTTTTCCTCATAACACAGTGATTATAGGGTCATTATCAGTAGGGTGAATATACTGATTCTGGCTCACTTTTCCCCATGTCAATGAATGGGGGATTTTCAGCGATTCATTTTTTTTTCCCCTAAAAAGTAAAGCCCCTTTTTATCCCAAGGTATATTTATTTGTCTCCCCTTTTAACCTAGGGGCACTCTTCAAATAATCAATGCAATAAGATAAAGATTTGTTCAAGTAGTAAAGTAATAATGTGATTTGTTAAAGGTGATTCTGAAGAAATAACTGAAACATGTAAGCCGAGGGACACTCTTTTTCAAATAACCAATGCATATTGTTTTGCTCACTCATTGAACCTATAAAGATTTGTTCATTCTCAAATTCCTTCAATAGTTTAATTTTCTTTGCACAATAATCCCCATCTAAAATATTTAAAAATAAAACATTTGAATCTTTATATTTTTAAGATACCCCTTTTGTGCCATTACGAAATGATAAACTTCTCTTAATGCTCTTGTTTGATCACCTCCTGAATCTCAGATTATTTTTCGCTAAACTACGCCCACTTTTCATAAGCCCCGCCCACTATCATGAGGTATTTTTGTAAGCCACGCCCACTTTCCCGAAGCTCCGCCCATTTTTCATGAGTTATTTTCACAAGCCACGACCACTTTTCCTCAGCCCCGCCTACTCTTACATCATTTCCAGTTCATCTCTCACTCACAAAGAAATCGCGAGAAAATTCCAGAATGTTATGGTTTTGAAAAATTCCCCAACGAAGGCTTGCCCAGGGAATTTCCAAAGGAAACCACACCCACCAGTCTTTCTCTATAAAAGCCTGAAGCCCAGGCTCCATTTTAAACATTTTTTTGCTGGCAATGGTGTGCTGTGTGCTTGCTTGGAGCTCGACAACTTGTATGGAACTAAACCTTCAAGTTGATGAACTGGATTCAAACCTCTTATCTGTTGAGGTAAGATTTTATTTTCCTATTTTCAAAGTTTGATTTAAGCATAGACTCATTTAATAATTAAATAACTTAATTAATACATGATTATTTTCTCTCACAGGAAATTGTATCTGAAATACGAAATGAAAATACTGCTTTTGCCACAACTTGGGGCGAAATTGTTGGCTTGGTTGAAGACCTGATGAGCGTCCCAGACCCAAAGAACGAGCTCGACCTTGATGATCCAACCAGAGAGTTATACCTCAGAGACCTTGTTATCGTCCAAGACCCACAGAACGAGCTCGACCTTGATGAGCCAGAATACAAGTTTTACCTTGGAGACTCACAAATTTTTTAAAAATTAGTAAATGAGTTCTGCCTTGATGGTTTAAATAACTACCTTGGAGATTCAGGAAAAGGGTTCTGCCAAGATGGTTCTAAATATGGGGCCTACCTTGGAGACTCACAAATTTTGAAAAAAATAGTAAATGAGATATCCTTGGTGGTTTTAAATATGAAATCTACCTCGGAGACCTCACAAATTTTGAAAAAATCAGTAAATGAGTTCTGCCTTGATGGTTTAAATAACTACCTTGGAGACTCGGGAAAAGGGTTCTGCCAAGATGGTTCCAAATATGGAGTCTACCTTGGAGACTCACAAATTTTGAAAAAAAACAGGAAATGAGTTATTCTTTGGAGACTTTGTAAGTTGGTTTTATTTTGGAGACTTGAAATGTGGGTTCTGGCTTGATAACTCACAATGTGATACATATCTTGGAAACTCAACAGGAATGTGGTTATACCTTGAAGACTTGGAAAGTTGGGTTTATTTTTGAGACTTGAAATGTGGTTTCTCCCACTCTTTGGGATCTAAACCTATCGATGTCGTTCTTTGTTGGATGGTGCTTGATGGGAGCAAGATCAAGAAAGTTCTGGGAAGAAAGTGCAGGAAAGTTCTTACTCCCCCTTTCTACTTCATCAAACCTGAAAGCCTTAAAAGACAAAATTGGAAGAAGACAAAACGACATTAAAAAAATATTGTTAGTTCTGGGAAGAAAGTGCAGGCTTACTCCCCCTTTATCGGTCATCAAACCTGAATGCCTTAAAAGACAGAATTGGAAGAAGAGAAAAAAAAAAACGTAAAAAAATAAAATAGATATATATATATATATATATATATATATATATATATATATATATATATATATATATATATATATATATATATGTGGAAATCTCATTTAGAAAAGGACATTGTGTTGGGCGAGGGTTGGGTTGGGGTTGAGATTTTGAATGTGAGGGTTGGGGTTGAGATTTTGAATGTGAGGGTTGGGGTTGAGATTTTGAATGTGAGAGTTGGGGGGCACACACACACACACACACACACACACACACACACACACACACACACACACACACACACACACACACACACACACACACACACACACACACACACACACACACACAACACACACATACACACCAACACACACACACACACCAACAAACAAAAGTTAAGCCTTGACTATTCAGTTGAGGATTCTGTGTTTTGGGTTCACAGATCTAAGAACGTCCTCCCTTGACACACATTATATATGGCAGATGCCACCTATTATACACCTCGGACTTGGCCCTTGAGTGTCCACAACGGTGTATAGTAGGAGGGAGTGAAGCGCCAACCCATTGCTCCCATTGCACACACATTATATACTGTTATACACCTCAAACTTGGCCCTCGAGTGTGCACAACGGTGTACAGTAGGAGGGAGTGAAGCGCCAACCCATTGCTCCCATTGTGCGCACGCACGCACGCACACACACACACACACACACACACACACACACACACACACACACACACACACACACACACACACACACACACACACACACACACACACACGCACACACACGCACGCGCGCGCACGCACGCACACACACACACACACACACACACACACACGCGCGCGTGCGCACGCACGCACGCACACACACACATCAACAAACAAAAGTTAAGCCTTGACTATTCAGTTGAGGATTCTGTGTTTTGGGTTCACATATCTAAGAACGTCCTCCCTTGACACACATTATATACGGCAGATGCCACCTATTATACACCTCGGACTTGGCCCTTGAGTGTCCACAACGGTGTATAGTAGGAGGGAGTGAAGCGCCAACCCATTGCTCCCATTGCAGACACATTATATACTGTTATACACCTCAGACTTGGCCCTCGAGTGTGCACAACGGTGTACAGTAGGAGGGAGTGAAGCGCCAACCCATTGCTCCCATTGTGCGCACGCACACACACACACACACACACACACACACACACACACACACACACACACACACACACATCAACAAACAAAAGTTAAGCCTTGACTATTCAGTTGAGGATTCTGTGAACATCCCCCCTTGACACACATTATATACTGTTATACACCTCGGACTTGGCCCTCGAGTGTCCACAACGGTGTACAGTAGGAGGGAGTGAAGCGCCAACCCATTGCTCCCATTGCGCGCATGCGCGCGCGCACACACATACACACACACACACACACACACACACACACACACACACACACACGCACGCACGCACGCACACACACACACACATCAACAAACAAAAGTTAAGCCTTGACTATTCAGTTGAGGATTCTGTGAACATCCCCCCTTGACACACATTATATACTGTTATACACCTCGGACTTGGCCCTCGAGTGCCCACAAAGGTGTATAGTAGGAGGGAGTGAAGCGCCAACCCATTGCTCCCATGGGTATTATCTGCTTAGTTTTGTCTTTTGTAATTCCTGTGAATAAAATGAACCTAAAATCTCTTCCCCTTCTAAATCATATATCTTATAAGTCCAAGGAACCGTATCCAAGTCCAAGGAATCGTAAAAAGTTCGTTCGTCCATCGTTTAGTATAACCTTTTTCAAAATGAGATTTGCACCTAAATATTCTTACGATATCACCAACTTTGAACTTAGGTTTTCTGACAATAATCACTTTTTCATATTTTAATTTTGTACATGTTTCTGATGGTTTCATATTCGTTGACGTGTGAATCGTGTCATTATACTTATCCACAATATCCTGAATAAAAGATGACCATTGTTGTGAACCGAGTTGTGTGAATTTTTTAGATAGTCTCTCTTTTAAGGTACGATTAAAACGTTCAACAACAACGGCCTTTCCTTCATTAAAGGCACTGTATAATGTAATACTGTTATTTTTTAGAAAACTCATAAATGTCTTGTTATAAAACTCTCTACCCTCATTAGTCCACAATTTTTGAGGTTTTGTCTTACTTTTATTAAATATCTGTTGAAAGGCTAACATAAGAGTATTACCTGTTTTGTTTTTTAAAGGGACAACCCATGCGTATCCACTCCTCAAATCAATAACGGTTAAAGCATACTTGTACCCCTTATCATTATTGAGTTCAATGAAATCAGCAGACCAGATATAATCAACTTCCTTGGAATAAACCTTCCTTCTACGAAACTTTGTGAATATTGGTTTATGTAATTCATCAGCTAATTGCTCTTCAGTCTTAATGACATCATTAGAGCCTTTAAGTTTTTTGAATTTCCAAGCCCAAGTTTCAATTTAGCACTGGTCATCTTCTTCATGATGAATCTATCAACATTTTCTATGAGCATTGGATTTCGTATCAGAGATAAATTATACAACATTTCTCTATCGGCTTCATGCTTTTCTTCAACGTTGTGGTATTCCCATAATCAATATCGTGCCTCATGCACACTTCATCAACCCTATTGATGGGCATACTCCATGATTTAGGATTGTCTGCCTCATCTAATCTTTTCTCCGAGTTTGTGCCTGGACCACAGAAAGAATACCCTGGAAGATGTAATTCCCCTGGTATTCCAGTAGATGTAAATTTACTTACTGATAAAAACTTTTGTATATCTCCTCCACGTTTGTGTTTGGAGATAAATTGATTTTTTTTGAACCACACACCGAACATGTACCTTTTTGTATAACCCTGTTATTTTTACTTTTAAAATATGAAATATTTTTAGTATTAGTTTTCTTTTTCCATTTGAGACAATAACTCATTTATTTATGAGAAAAATTCCTACAGAGTGCAAAAACCTTTTTAGTTTCCAACATGCACATTTGAATCTTAATTTTTTAAACATAAAGAATCCTTAGAAATGCCTTCACTCTCTCCTCCATTTATTTAAGAAAAAAATGAAAAACTTGAATTAAAATCAATATCTTGCCGATGACAATAGTCTTATCGAAAATATTGCAAATAGACTTGTCAATTCTTTGTTTTCCTCCTCGGTGGGTTGAGTTATTTTCTGTAATACCTCCAATCTATTTTTAATCTCACTGGTTTCCATATTTTGATATTTATTCATTCTCGCTCTTTCCTCCCTCTCCTCCCTCTCCTCCTTCTCTCTCTTCTCTCTCTCTCCTCCTTCTCTCTCTCCTCCTTCTCTCTCTCCTGCTTCTCTTTCTTCTCTCTCTTCTCCCTCTTCTCACTCTCCTCCTTCTCTCTTTCTTCCCTCTCCTCCTTCTCTTTCTTCTCCCTCTCCTCCTTCTCTCTTCTCCTTTTCCTCCTCTTCTCTCTCTTCAACTCCTTCCTCGTCCCTTACTATCCTTCAATCGCTTACACCCCATAGAATATCATACATATATTCATCAGGATTTCTTGTTATTCCTCTATCCAAAATAATTTTTTTTACAAAGGGAAACCAATAAAATTTCTTTTGAGTTTCTAAAAGAGCCTTATCTTTTCTTAACTTTATAATTTTTTCATTATTTAACATTCTAATTAAATCTAAAGTTGTCGGTTTATCAACATCAGCATAATGCCAGTCTTTTATTGAAAATACCTCATTCTTATGTTGTAGAACATATTTATTAAAATACCAAATACCCTTTTCTTGAAGGTATGCTTGGACACAGAAATGATAATTTTCTTGAAGCCTTCTTGCCGTCTTTTATGTAGTAGAAATGTTAGAATAATATTATGACACGAAACACCTCCCCATCTTCCCATGGTTAAATCATTTTATATTTCCTTACTTATTATATATAATGCTGTTTTCTGTTTTCATGATATAAACGAGGGCAAAACCATTATTATATTTACCCTTATTAAATTCTTTTATTTGTTGTTTACTAATAATCGTGCTTCCACAAAACTCATTCTCTATACCAAGTGGATAATATTCTTCCTTTCGAGACTGATTTAATTGTTCCAGTTCTTCTAGGTCAATTTTAAATGACCAATTATACCCTAAATCATTCATATCATACCCCCATTGTTCTATTCTCATACAAACGATACGCCTTTCTTTATAAAAATTTATTTTAATTTGAACTGTGAATTCTGTATGACCTGGAGATAAAATCAACACTTCTGTATCTTTGGAATATACAGCCGTTTTATTTAAGGATATATATTGTGATAAAGCACTTAATCTCACCAAGTCATTCGCGTCAGTCGGGATTGGATAATTTTTTAATTTATAAACATTTTTAAGATTAATATTTTTGGTTATATTATATTTATGTCATTCAGCCTGTGCCTTTGTGTAATAATTTGATAAATCAATATCCAGTTCTTGGGATACACCAAAGAGAGAACCATCTTTCCCAATATGTCATTTATATTAGATTAAAAATAATGTCATAAAATTTTATATTTTTGTTGAGTTGAAATAACACATATAGATATAATTGGCCACAACCCTTGGAATTTAATTATTGGACTTGAAATGTTTGATAAACACCATTCTGTAAGAATTTTATGACTTCAACAGGTGGTGGAAGACCCAAACTATCAAAATAATATTTGTCTTGACTATTAAAAATACAAACCCAATGAGAACTGTTCCCATTATTATCTTCTAAGTTCATAATAATATTCTTTGTATGTTTAGGCACATTTGTTAATTCATCTCTCATACAAATAACCACATTATGAATTTTTAATTTCTTCCAATATTTGACAAGTTGAAAATTTGATGTTGTATTCTTTCCAAATTCTTTAAACCACTCATCAATGCTCATTTATTTATTAGAAAGATATAATCCATTACCTCTTTTAGTTAATTTTACACCTGCTTGTGCGATAGAAGAAAGCATATCTCCAACTAACAATCTCGCTTTATCAGGGAGACCTTCAAGTTTTTCAGCAAAATCTACAATTACACCACTTCCACTAACTTGTTTCTCCAACTCTTTGTGATGTCTTTCCAATTCTTTTTGAGCCCGGAGTTGAGCCTTCCTTTCGTTGGCAGTTTTCACCGCTGTTGAAATACCACCCGTCAATGCTCCAACCGCACTTAAAACAGCAAATAAAGGAATTAGAAATGGGAGAAATCCTCCACTCGTCTCTCTTATTGAATATTTTTTCAACATTGGTTTTGTCATTATAATTTTAAGTGAGCCAGTATCGTTCAAGATTTTAACCTGTTCTCTTGTGAGCAAAACATCAATTCTTACTGCTCCTTTTCTCTGAATTGTATTAACGTTAATCGTACAAGGCTTTTGATTTTGAACACAAGATGATAGTTTATGAAGATTGATTTGATTAACATATACCGCAGTTGGTACTTTGCCACTCATTTATTTAACAAAAAATTATGTGAGACTAATCATAACACCATTATCTGTATTAATCTGTTATTCTGTTTCTTCCAAAAGCAAACAAAATGCATCAACTTCTTCACTCTCTCCGATTTCAATGTATAGGGAAGTATCTACTCGATTAGACTTTATAGTTTCCTTTTGAGCACTCAGGTCAAACACATAGATTGTAAACAAACTTTTAAATGTTGTCATATCCAAAATAGGTTCTTTATTTCCATTACTTTCACATACCTTTTGGTAAGACTTGTATGCTTTAGCATAATCATTTTTTTCCCCAATTAATTTCCAATCTATCTCGTGGATAAAATGTTCCATCTGGAAAAACACGAAGTTGTTTCACCTTAGCATTATCACTCAATGCATTTTTCTTATCAGTAGCAGTATCGCCATCTGTTTTTTTTTTAAATGATCCACAGATATCGTGGCTTTCCTTCCAGAACACCCAAATTCCACATGGAAGTGGTTTGGTTTAGTTCAACGTGTTGACATCTTCTTTTGAGGTATGATAGACTGAGTGGTTTCTTTGAGTTAAGTCTTCTATTCAACATCTCTTCTGTTTTAAGATTAGGAGTATATTCACTAATATACCAACTCATTTCATCAATTAAAAATTTATTCTGCTCACCAAAAGCACTACCAACACGAAAAAGTAATCTATTTTCATTATCATTCCTTTGTAGTTGAAATCGAATTTTAAGACCATACAGAACTTTATCATGGTCACAAAATCCAAATATACCTTAAAGAGGAACTGCTACAGTAAAAATATTAACTGCTTTTGTATCATCAGTATACGTTCCTTTCCGTTGAGTATATCCAGGGTCTGTGGGTGTTCCCGTTGACATATCAGGAATAAAACCTTCGACAGCCTCCTTTCCCATTCTATCACTGAATGTATATAGTGTAAATTTCATCATTTCAGATACAGCAGAGACATAATCAACTGCTTCAATTTCTTGTGTTCCAATATACAAACGAACACTTTCAAACATTTTCCAGAAGAAATCATTTACGAGTGTAGCGTTTGTGTTATTCCCAGCCTTAGTGAATTTAAATTTACACAACAAGAAACTTTCGGATAGATTCAAATTGGCTTAAAAATATATATATATATATATTTTTTTTTTTCCACATGTAAGTGGTTTGGTTTAGTTTAACGTGTTGACATCTTCTTTTGAGGTATGATAGACTGAGTGGTTTCTTTGAGTTAAGTCTTCTATTCAACATCTATTCTGTTTTAAGATTAGGAGTATATTCACTAATATACCAACTCATTTCATCAATTAAAAATTTATTCTGCTCACCAAAAGCACTACCAACATGAAAGAGTAATCTATTTTCATTACCATTCCTTTGTAGTTGAAATCTAATTTTAAGACCATACAGAACTTTATCATGATCACAAAATCCAAATATACCTTAAAGAGGAACTGCTACAGTAAAACTATTAACTGCTTTTGTATCATCAGTATACGTTCCTTTCCTTTGAGTATATCCAGGGTCTGTGGGTGTTCCCGTTGACATATCAGGAATAAAACCTTCGACAGCCTCCTTTCCCATTCTATCACTGAATGTATATAGTGTAAATTTCATCATTTCAGATACAGCAGAGACATAATCAACTGCTTCAATTTCTTGTGTTCCAATATACAAACGAACACTTTCAAACATTTTCCAGAAGAAATCATTTACGAGTGTAGCGTTTGTGTTATTCCCAGCCTTAGTGAATTTAAATTTACACAACAAGAAACTTTCGGATAGATTCAAATTGGCTTGTTGATTATTTATTTCAAAACTTTTTGTACCATTTGCATTCCAGTCTGTTCCAGTTATTGCATTTACCATGAAGTAATCCTCTTTTTTAGTGGAGTTTGAGATGATAATAGTATCATCCAAATCATAGATACTATCAATTGCTTTCATACTTGTATTTATTGAGGAAAAAAGATGTTAAAACTTTTGAAACCCTGACCCAAGTATTTGAATTATTTTCTGTCGTTCTTGGGGGGACAACTGAGTTTTGCCTTTCTTAATTTCTTTAATTGCTTGTAATTTATGAGATTCCTTTTGGGCATCTTTTATGCTCTTTACAGCACCTGATACATTTCCCACAGCAGAAGCAGTTGAACCAATTAGGTCTTTATGTTTAAGAATAGTTGAACCAATACCCATTAGAGTATCAATTATCCCATCTCCTCTAAATTGATGTCCGACACCCCTTTGTCTCTTAGGTTTATAGTATCCTCTACCAAGATACATACCTTCACCCTTATAGTATGGGGAAAGGAACATCCCATCCCCTGTAATTATTTTATATTATCTCAACTCGTGTTTCCTCACAATAACCATCGTATTTATTTATTGGAAAACTTCACGTAGGTGAATTCTCATGGATATAACTTCTCCGTTAAAAGAAATCATATGATTATCTTGGTTGGTTATCCTAAAATTTACTCTGTGTATTGTTTTTCCTGACACAGGGAGATAAACCAAATTTTTGGGTTCCATATTGAATTTATAACCAATTGGGGTTGAGTATGCGCTGAATGAAAATATTGTATTTGTTTTATTCCATCATTATAAGCTCCATCAAACAAATCACAGTGAAATAATACCGAATTTACTCCTGAGGATATTTGAATGACATTATCACTGTAAAACGTCCCATTCGTTTCAATCCTTTTTGAGGAGAAACCCAATAACTCTCTAAATGAATTATCAATTGTGAAATCAACCTTGTAGTTATTTTTAAGTTTAAGCATTGATTTTGAAGTATGTTTTTGAATATCTGTAACAATATTTTTTGGTTCATCACCCTGTTCTTTCATAAGACGAGCAATTTCGGAAGATATTTGAGAAATCTCATATACTCTGGGTGAGACTGTTATCGTTTTGTATCCACTTCCCGGATTATAACTAAACTTGTCATTTTTATCAGTTATATTAAATAAGGTATTCTAAGTTTCCATGTACAATAAAGATGCGTCATATTCTTTTGTTGGGTCAAGTTGTTGTGGGTATGGGAATGAAGATGTGTGGTCGCTTCTTGTGAAATTAAAACTCAGGATTGTGCTTCTCATCTTATTTAATATGAGATAAAATGTCTTTATATTGAGATTTATTAATTGTTTTCATGTTCATCAACTGGTCTAAAATTGCTGATGCTTCATTCAAACAATTGTTATTTCCAGCTTTCTCACTACCGAACAACAATAACAATCTATTAACTTATTGCGATGGGTCATTTGGAAGAAAACTAATACCTGAACCAAGGATACTTTAGCCTGAATAATGTGTTTCTCCTTCTCATTTTTCCTACTTTTACCAGAAACACTAACCCCATAATTAAGAGTGCTCAGCAGATCCATATCTACTCTATCATCATTATTTTTCATATCCAATGGTTTATCAACATACTTTGATTCATTCCTCACAGTTGAACCTTGTCTTCCATCTTTTGTGAGAAGAAACAATAATCTCGGAGTTAGTTTATTCGCGGGTTGAGCAGAACCCAAGAACTTTAATTCATCATTAAATCTCAATACCTTTTCTTGAACAAGATGAAATATTGCTGATGTCTCTGTTGGAATGAGTCCTGCTTTGGTTTTTGAATCCGCTGAATATTCATTGTTTTGAAGAGCATTCACAATATAATCAGGGGGTCGATTAATCTCTTCCAGTTGTTGAAATAAACCTTCATCATCATATTCTAATTCTCCTATATGCTCTAATTCTTCCTCCATCATTTGACTGAAATCTTTTAACATTTGAAGTTTTTTAGGAGTATATTCTACTGTGGGAACTGTGGAAACAACCATAAATTTTTCTTGCGAAGTTTTTAAAAGTGGTTTAAAAAATTTCTCTTGTTTTCTTTCAAATGCTTCTTCACCCGTTAGTTTCTGTCTGTGTTTCTTCTTTATGTCTTCCTGTTGTTTTACAACTTTTGAAACCAACTCTTGATGTTCCTTAAATATTCTTGCTCTTTCTTTCGCATCCATTTATTTATTGGAAAATATTTAATATCTCATCTTGTTTCACAACAATATATTTATATTTTTCAGTCATGTGCTTCATATAATCCCCAAATTCCTTTTTACTACATAATGTAGAACAATTGTCTCTCCAAAAATTGTTTATATCTATTGAATTTAAATTGAATAAAATAAAAGTATTAGCATTGTTTCTGATGGAACGACGAGGAAGTTGAAAGTACAATTGACTAAGATAAATACAATTACAAGAAGAATGTCTCCCTCTTGTGTAGTAGCTGTCCATTACCGTTTGGTTTCTCTCATTAACACAATCATCAAAGATAACGAGGTTCTTTTTTGATTTATCCAAATCTTGGGGAGACGGTATATCATCCGTATTATCACTAAGAATACAAGTTATCGGTTTTGATTTATTTTTACATCTCTGTGTATCACAAAATAGTTGTATTATATCTTCAATATTATAATCATTTAGGTTTTTTTGAAGTTTAAATAAACCGATTATATCTTCTTTTTGAAGACCAGCATTAAAACCTTGTGAGAGTAGATGATACTCTGGTTGAAAACTCGACTTTGTGAAAATTATTAAATTATCATAATCAAAAAAGTTGGGAGTCAGGAGCATCTTCAAAAGTCAGCAGGTTTTTCCACATCCGCTTGAACCAACTATGAGACATCTTAATGAATTTGGAAGATTTTTCTGATTGTTAAATTTTATCTTATTTTCCCAAATAGGTAAAAAATCATTCATTTATAAATTTGGAAAACAGGTTATTTAATTTATTGTTGGCTTTTTTAGAAACTCTATATTTTATCCTAAGTTCAGGTTTAATTTCAAGATAATCCATTATTTTATTTATACAATATCTTGTGTTGATATTTCCCTGAAAATCACATCCATGAATAATATATAACAACAATCCTTTGAATATTTCTCTAATACGTTCAGTTTCTTCCTTTGTAAGGAAAGGTGTGTTATCACCCTCATACTTTACATTCATTTCTCTAATCAATCTTGTAAAGTCATTCATGTTTGGTGTAAATCTAAAAGAATTCTTTTCCTTTTTATATTTTTTATTCTCATTAATTAGAACATAATCACAGAATATACATTGTTTATAGGCTTTTGACTCTGTGTTTAATCCCACTCGATCACACGCAGAACAATTCTCAAATTTGTCATATGGAGAATCAGGTAAGTCTAGCATATTTATAAAGTAAAACTTTACTTCAACCAAAATTCATTTTTACTTTCAGTTGCATATTGACTCATATTTAATAATATTGCCATCGATATCTATCTACTTTTTTTCATTACCAGATTCAATTACAACATTTTTTATTTTAAAGCTAATTTTAAAATGATCCTTAACTTCTATTGAACGAAATGTCATTTCACCTGATATATTAACATCCTTTATTTCATCAGGATTTGCATCTTTAGGGTTGTTGAAAAAAATACAAATTTCTCCTTGCATATTACAGATGGTCTTATCTTTTCTTTCTAAAGCTTCATCTATAAGGTTTTTATTTTTTGATACCTTTTCTTGTTTCATTGCTTTTTCTCGTTTTGAATATATTACCAGAAGGAGAGGAGAAACTTTTGTTAGAGATCCTTTAATTGATGTTCTTCCAGGTATATTAAAAGCCCTTCCACTGAAGGAAATTGAAGAACTCATCTTATCCACCATAACTGTTTTTATCCAATAGTTGTCATATTTACCTTTGTTCAATTTTACATCCTTGACATATTTCTCAGTATCTTTAACAAATGAAGAGATTGATTGAAACTTGTCTTTTGTGTCTTGAAACATTGTATTTATTAAGTGAAAAAGTTGGAGGATAAAATGGTTTTCAGCACAGATTCACCTATAAATTAAACGAAATTTTCATCAAGAAAATTTTAGTTTAGGCAAAGTTTTATTATATAAATATGGTGAATACAACGTACTGCGATGTTTGTAATCACAAATATAAATATTATAAAAAAAACACCTTCAAACCAACAAACACATTTAATCTATTTCATCAAATATCTCCTCTTGAGTTGGAAAGAAAACATTGTGATATCTGCTCAAAGGATGTTTTGAAGAGTACTAATAAGACATCTTCAATCACAAAAACACAAGAAAAATGAGTTTAAAGTAAAGGGAGACTATTATATTGAAAACAATGATGGGGCATTTAAAGGGCATATAAAAATAAGGATTTTTCAATTTGGAGAACCCGGTCCATCATCAATAGCTGAATCAAATGAAATAGTGAAACCTGATGTTGAAAAAGTTATTACAAAGACATTAAAAGAAATGAAAACTTTAAAGTTTTATGTGGGTGTGAAAATGAATATGAAAAGACAAGATGAAGAACAAACTCCTTATCTGAGAACAGATCTTCATTTTATAACATCATTTCAAGATTTTTTGAATAGTGTGGTTTATGAAGAACTATCAAGACAAGAGGAGGATGTTGATAATACAGTGGGAGGAAGTGAATTTAATATTTTAAAAATCATCTTTTTCGATATACACATTCTAAAATCAAACCCTCTTAAAGCTTCTTCTTATATTGAATTCCCAAAAGAAAAAAAACTAAAGAAGGCAGTTGTTAATATTAAGAACAATGATAATAAATGTTTTCTCTGGTCTGTTCTTGCTCACTTACATCCACCAAATTGTAATTCAGAAAGAGTAAAACAATATATGAAATATGAGAATACCTTGGACATTAAAGATTTTAAATTCCCAATGCCACTAACAGATATTCCTAAGTTTGAGAAAAAGAATAATCTTTCGATTAATGTATATGGATTAACGGATACAAACAAAGTTCAAATATTAAAAATTTCAAACAACTATAAAAATGAAGAAACACATTGATATTTCATATTTTAGTGTTGGAAAGAATTCACATTATACATACATCAATAATTTATCAAGATTAATCTTCTCAGGTATTCAGAACAGCAAACAAAATATATCCTTGTAAGCGGTCTTAATTCATTTCATACAAAAGAACAATTAGAACAACATTCAAAATATTGTAGTAATCATAAATCAGCTGTAATTACAATGCCTAAACCTGGTGAAAAGATTTCTTTTGAAGATTATAATAAATCTATCATGCACCCATTTGTGATACATGCTGATTTTGAATGTATCCTAAAAAAGATAAATACTGCTCCTCCTAATCCAAAAGAATCACATACAAATAACTAGAACGGGCACTCAGTAGAGCGCATACCTTCGCCAACACTACATTTTGCCCCCCCCCCCCAGAAACTGTTGATTGTGAGGGTATTTAATCCCATACCACATCTGCCATCTCATATGTGTTATGATGGCTTAAAAGCATTAAATTTCCTGGGTCATATCGTATATCACAAGACTGGACGTTGAATTCACAACATTTTGGCATTGGTTGCATGCAAATTGGATAAAAATCGACCGCACTATGGCAAAATGACGATGTTGACCTTTTCATGACCTCGACCTTGACCTTTGTACTTTTAATTTTGTAATTGGTATTAGAGTGTGGGGAACAGAACAGTCAACATTTTGGTGTTGGTTTCATGAAAATCAGATAAGAATTGACCGTGTTATGACTAAAACTGCATATTTTGCAATGTCATGACCCCCCCTGACCTTTGACTCCCAACCGCTAATAAGGGTTATTACGTCATTGTGTCATTTCACATATCACAAGATGGAGCATTGAATTCTGAACATTTTGGCATTAGTTGCATGCAAATTGGATACAAATTGACCATGCTATGGTAAAAAAGACGATTTTGACCTTTTCATGACCTTGACCTTGACCTTTGACCCGATCGCTCCCAAAATCTAATCAAATGGTCCTCGCATAATAACCAATCATCCCACCAAATTTGCTGCGATTCAGTTCAATACTTTTGGAGTTATGCGAATAACAAACAAACAAACAAACAAACAAACACACATATTCACAAATAAATAAATAAACACAGCGATCAAAACATAACCTTCGCAACAAAGTTTGCGAAGGTAAATATCAAAAACATATTCCTTGTGGTTTCTGTTATTACATCAAATCATCTGTTGGAGAAAAGTATAATAAACTTGAACATTATAGTGGAAAAAAAGCTTCACAAGAGTTTGTAAAACGATTAGAAAAGGATTGTATAAGACTAACTAAATTAATGAAAGAAACAAATCTTCTTCTTCTTTCGGCGAGCTCCCGTTAGGGGTCGCTACAGCGGATCAACCGTCTCCATTTTGCTCTATCCTCCACATCTTCCATTGACACTCCAACCACCCGCATGTCTGCCCTCACCGTATCCATGAACCTCTTCTTTGGCCTTCCTCTTCTCCTCCTGCCTGGCAGCTCCATCTTCAACATCCTTCTCCCGATATACTCCGCTTCCCTCCTGTGCACATGTCCAAACCATCTCAATCTCGCCTCTCTCACTTTGTTTCCAAACCGTCCTACCTGCGCTGTCCCTCTAATATACTCATTTCTTATCCTATCCATCCTCGTCACTCCCAATGAGAATCGCAGCATCTTAAACTCTGCCACCTCCAGCTCCGCTTCCTGTCTTTTTGTTAGTGCCACTGCCTCCAAACCATACAACATAGCTGGTCTCACTACCGTCTTATATACTTTCCCCTTCACTCTTGCAGCTACCCTTCTGTCACAAATCACTCTTGCAACTCTTCTCCAACCACTCCATCCTGCCTGTACTCTCTTTTTCACTTCTCTCCCACACTCTCCATTACTTTGGACAGTTGATCCCAAGTATTTAAACCCATCCACCTTCCCCACCTCAACTTCTTGCAACCACACCATACCACCACCCTCCCTCTCATTTATGCACATATACTCCGTCTTACTCCGACTGACTATCATTCCCCTTCTCTCCAGTGCGTACCTCCACCTCTCGAGGCTTGCCTCAGCCTGCTCCCTACTCTCCCTACAGATCATGATGTCATCCGCGAACATCATGATGTCATAATGAAAGAAACAAATGAACCGATGAAATTAACCGAAGAAGAAAAATTAGAATTTAGAAAGAACAATATCTGTCATATTTGTGAGGAGGAAATTGAGGAGTCTAAAGTTAGGGATCATTGTCATCTTACTGGTAAATATAGAGGTCCCGCTCATTCCTGTTGTAATCTTAATTATAAATTTCCTTCTTTTATTCCTGTCTTTCTTCACAACAGCGCCAACTATGATACACATCTATTTATAAATGAACTTTCAAAAACACCAGGGAATATTTCTGACATAAGAAACACAAGTCAAAAGTATATTTCATTCACAAAAATGATAGTCACAAAACCTTTAACTCGTATTAGGTTTCTAGATTCTTACAAGTTTATGGGAACACCACTAGCCTACCTAGCATCAAATCTAAGCTCCACGGGGTCTTTTGCAAATCTTAATTCATTCTTTCCAAAAGAGGAAATTCTAACCAAAGAGGAAATTCAGATTAAAGATAGAATTCAAAGTAGAGAGGAAATTCTAATTAATGAGGAAATTAATGAAGAAATTCTAACTGAAGATGAAATTCTAATTATAAAGAAAATTCAAACAATTAATGAAATTCTAACTAAAGAGGAAATTCTGATTAAAGATGAAATTCTGATTAAAGAGGGAATTCTAACTTGAGAGGAAATTCAAACAAGGAATGAAATTCAAAGTAAAGAGAAAATTCTTACAAGTAAGGGAATTTATCCTTATGATTATATGGATTCATTTATGAGATTTAAAGAAAAACAACTTCCTTCAAAAGAAAGTTTCTATAATGACCTTTATGAAGAAGAGATAAGTGATAAGGAATATAAACACGCACAAGAAATTTTGAAAATATTTAAGATAAAGAACCTTGGAGAATATCATGATTTGTATCTAAAAACAGATGTTTTATTGTTAGCTGATGTGTTTGAAACTTTTAGATCACTCTGTCATAATAAAAATTGTTATGGATTAGATCCTGCCCACTATTTCACAGCTCCTGGTTTTGCTTCGAGTGCAATGTTGAAAATGACAAAACAAGATATAGATTTAATCAGTGATGTAGATATGCTTTGGATGATTGAGAAGTCTAAGAGAGGTGGAATATCACAAGTATGTTCAAAAAGATATGCTAAAGCAAATAATAAATAGCTTCCAAATTATGATAGTGAAAAAGATAGTAATTATTTGATGTATTTTGATGCTAATAATTTGTATGGATGGGTAATGTCTCAATCTATGCCTTATGGTAAATTAGAGTGGGTGGAAGAAAAGGATTATGAAAAGGCTTTGATGAATATTGTTATTTCTTCTCAAGAGGAATTGAATGAGGAAGAAGGTTATTATTTTGAAATTGATTTGAGGTACCCGAGTGATCTTCATAATAAGCATAAAGACCTTCCTTTTGCATGTGAGAAAGAAACCCCAAAGAAAGAATGGTTAAGTAATGATTATAAAAGTTTTAATATTATAGGCAAATCGACAGAAAAATTATTAACAACATTCTATGATAAAGAGGGATATGTTTTGCATCAGAGAAGCTTGAAACAGTTTTTGAGAGAAGGATTGAGAGTAGCTAAAATTCATAGAGTCTAAAAATTTAAACAAAGTCCTTGGATGAAAAAGTATATTAAATTCAATACAGATATGAGAACAAATACAAAAGTAAAATTTGAAGGGAAATTCTATAAATTGATGAATAATGCTGTCTTTGGAAAGACAATGGAAAATGTTAGAAACAGGCAAAACATTAGATTTGCAACATCTTGGAAAGAAGCTTCTAGATTGATAAATAAAACAAGTTTTAAGAGAGAAGAGGTTTTTTCAGAGAACTTTTCTGCTATTCATATGGAAAAGGAAAGTATTGTAATGGATAAACCAATTTATATTGTAACAGCAGTTCTTGATTTATCAAAGATATTGATGTATGATTATTTGTATAATGGCTTAAAGAAAGAGTATGGTGAAAATGTTTCATTGTTGTATATGGACACTGATAGTTTTATCCTAGATACAAAAACTGATGATGTTTACAAAGATATTGTTGCGAATTCGTGCCCGCCGGCGTGCGAGCGGCCAGGTAACTCGAATCGCGGCACGTCACCCACCGGACGGACAATTCTGTCGTGACCCTCTCGGACTAACGCCGGGAGCTAGTCACGGGTGGGCCTTTCGGCCTCACCACGATCGTGCCAATTGGCCGCCGCGTGGGATAGGGTTGTTCACCAAAGTCGACCTACCTAAGTACCCACGCGGAGGGTAGACCGGGCGATCGCACCTCGCCGCAGGTCGACTCCGGACACGGGCCACTTAAGCGACCCGTTCCGTACTAGCGGGATAACCGAGCGGTGTTATCGTTGGCCTCGACGGTTCCGATTAATTATCGGGCATATTAAGCCCACTACCAACCCTTTACGTGAAGCAAGATGGAGATTCAATTAAAGAAAAGACGAAGCGAAACGGGAAAAACAGTTCAACATAATGCAGATTTATTCCGCGGCACAAGGAGAGCACACATAAACAATTACAACAATTATGCACATATATCAAATGCTACAAAAGAAACACAACAATGCAGATATACTACCGACTACGCGAGCACACGGCAACACTTACACAGTTTTACTTTACAGACGGCGCCAACAACACATTTACTCAAAAGCAAAAGAAAAGGGCCACCCTCAAAGACAAGGGGGCAGACGAGGCCTGTGGGCCGCGAGACTGGGTGGATCCTACCCGTGTCTTGTGATGAGCCGCAAATGTGGCGGCGCGGCAGTACCCCGACTCCGCGCTCCTTCGCGGGTTTCGTTGGCACTGCTTGGAGTGGGGTGGGAACAGGGCCCCCCTTTTCGCACTATCTCAGCATGGGGGGGGAAGGGGGGAATTGTTGATGCTCTGGGGAAAGACGATAGCTGGCTTGCTTGGGTCCCGCGATGAGCGACTCCACTGCGAGCTCGTCGCCGACCGCCGTCTTCCTTGCCTCGGACCCGAGCTATCCGGTCCCCTCCGCAATTCTCCTCAGCCGACTGCAGCAAACCACCTGTACGCCCTCGCCTCCCGACTCCCTCCGCGCTCCAATCCGACTCGACCGCGCTCCAAGCTCCAGGCTTCCCCTCTCTGCAGCTCCCCGACAGACTCCGAACCCCGACAGACTGCGAGCTCCGACAGACTGACTCTCCTCCAGACCCGACTTGACTCTTCTCCAACTCGCCTTGACTCTTCTCCAACTCGCCTTGACTCTTCTCCAACTCGCCTTGACTCTTCTCCAACTCGCCTTGACTCTTCTCCAACTGACTCGACCGAAACTGACTAAATTCGCCCCGCGCTCGGCGCTTTATAGTCCGGCAGGAGAACCCATATGCAAATTTCTGGATCAGAACGAGCTCGGGGGTAGAGCCACGCTCGCCCATTGGACGGAGAAAAAGGGGCGTGAGTCTCCCCTGATCCTCGAATTTGCATATCCCGATTCTACTCCGACGCGCCTGGAGGCGGGGCCAAACCGCTCCGTGCTTGCTGATTGGACGGATCAGAAGTGGGCGTGTATCATTCCTGATCCGACTTCTCCTCGGAAAGGCCGCACTTTGCACCCGCGGCTCGGTGCGTGTCCCGCACGAGGCCAGGACAGCCTGATGCTCGGTGCTCACAAGCGGTGCGGGAATGGCCGCAGAAGGAGAGGCGAAGATGGTGGAGGGTTTAAAGTGGTGGTCCATGGCCATGGCGCCATTTGGAATGGCGGTGATGCGATGTTTGCGGGAGCGAGTTGTGAAGGTAAAGGTCGTGGCTGTTGGCGTTGTTGTTGTTGTTGTTGTGAAGTGGCGTTGCGGTTGGTGGTTGTTGTGTGATGGCGGTTGAGACGTGGTTGGTTCAAAATAAAGATAGAACAGAAAAACGACTATCTCAAAGGGTCGCAGCCCGAATGAATCACATTTATTCCCTCTAAACAACGGGTTTGGAGCTAACTACACATGTACTTACAGAGATATCTCACCTACGGGATCTGAATGGTGGTTTGCGAATTTCCTCAACCGCAACACTATGAAGAAAAATATTGGAGTATATGATACAAGTAATTTTAGCAAGAAGAGTGAGTTATTTTCAAAAAAGAATGAAAAGGTTATTGGTAAGTTTAAGGATGAGTTGGGTGGAAAAGTAATGAGTGAGTTTATTGGATTGAGAGCAAAGGCATATGATTATAAGTTTGGTGATCAGATTGATAAGAGGTTAAAGGGAATAAAGAAAAGATGTAATAAAGAAATCAATAACTTTTAGAAATTATTATAATTGTTTGATGAATAAGAAAGAAGAATATAGGTAAATGAATACAATAAGAAGTTATAAACATAAGATATATAGTGAAGAAGTAGATAAAAAGGCATTAGGAGCCTTTGATGATAAGAGATTTATTTTAGATAATGGAATAGATTGTGTTCCATATGGATATGGTATGATAGAGTGTATAGAATAGATTGTGTTTTAACGATGGGAAGGTGGGTTTGGGTTTTTAAGGGCTACCGCCGTGTTTTTTCACAATATATAAATGGTCAAACCAAGTATTAATCAAACTAAAGAGTGGAGAAAATCTCAGTCTTGGTATATAAATGGAAAGCATAATGAATGTGAAAAATATCAAATAAGTCTTATTTAAAAAATAACTAAAACAAAGGTAAATAAAACAAATAAGCAAATCAATTTAACAATTAGTAAGTTAGAGGATGCAAAAAAAAAAAATTAATATCCTTGAATGGACTGAAAACTTTGATGGTTATCAATTGAACAATGAAAAAACAATTTACTATAATCTCAAAATGATATGTGGCTCATGAGGTGGTCAAACAAGAGCATTAAGAGAAGTTTATCATTTCATAATGGCACAAAAGGGGTATCTTAAAAAATATAAAGATTCAAATGTTTTATTTTTAAATATTTTAGATGGGGATTACTGTGCAAAGAAAATTAAACTATTCAAGGAATTTGAGAATGAATAAATCTTTATAGGTTCAATGAGTGAGCTAAACAATATGCATTGGTTATTTGAAAAAGAAAGAGTGTCGCTTGGCTTACATGTTTCAGATATTTCTTTAGAATCACCTTTAACAAATCACATTACTACTTGAACAAATCTTTATCTTATTGCATTGGTTAGTTGAAGAGTGCCCCTAGGTTAAAAGGGGAGACAAATTAATATACCTTGGGATAAAAAGGGGGTTTACTTTTTAGGGAAAAAAAAAATGAATCGCTGAAAATCCCCCATTCATTCACATGGGGAAAAGTGAGCCAGAATCAGAATATTCACCGTGCTTTTATCTATCCATAGATACATTTTTGCTGGGATAATACAGTTAGGTGATGAATTGTAAAAGTTTTAACATAAGCCCTTGCCTCCGAGGGCTCTAAAATGGACCAATTTTGTCCCATGGTTTGACCATGTGGCTGGGGGTTTAGGATCTTCATTTTTTTTCTAAAGATTGCCTCATATAAGCTGTGTCTACTGACCGAATAATTTTATATTACGCCCATGGCTTCATAGTAAAATAAATTTTTATTTACATGCAAGTTTTTTTTTATAATTATTCACTTTTTTCATATTCAGAAGTTTATAAATCTTAAATGGAACTATCCAGGAATGAATTACTGCAGAATTTTATGAACTGCTATACAAAATTTCAGATTGTGGCATCAGAATGTCTCAAGAAAGCACATACTCCTCGTTTTAGGAAGCCAAATATGGCAATTTGGCGCACGGTACAAAACAAGGTGAACTTGCAGTGGTGCGCATGAGGCTAACTTATGCTTCTTATTAGACATTAGTGATAAGGATGTAATTTATTCATAAATACATGCAAATGATTACTTTCGTAAGTGATTGCAAATTATAAATTAGAACAAATTTGATTAGTTGAGTAGCAGCTTTTTTATTTACAGATATACAGACAATGAATATTAGTAATTTTTATCCCTTAGAAAACTCTTTGATGACCTTTAATCTTTTATGACATTCATTATAATGATTACCTAGCACTCAGAGGCACAGAATTTTACCTCTTAGAAAACAGGTCTTGAACATCCTTAAAGTCATGCTGTGACAGTTGTTACTGACGTCCACCAGATTTTATGTCAGGGGCCTCAACCACACAAAGAATGTCGAGTAATGGCACCCAGCATTGATGTTTCTTTTTTCTAGATGCCATGAGAATGTTACCTCTTCCTTGCTTCATGAAGTTCACAAACACATCATCTTCATCATTATTTCTTGTGACAATGTTCCCAATGTACCATTTTTCTGTCATAAACACAAGCAATATATTTCCTAGCCTGGTATACATCCAGTTCAGTTCGGGTTGGGACTAATAACTGGGACAGATGAGCTTGTGTGGTTTCCGGTCCTGTGCATACTGTTGATGATACAGCATCAGAAGAAACCCTTCTCATCTCCAGAGTGTTGAAGAGATTGGCAGGAAACCATGGTGTGACCGCGTACCAGCAATGGTTGTTGCTGCTCTGAAGCGCTTCTCAAGGTCATACTCCATTGCATTTTGTTGTATTTCTTGTGATGTCACAAAGAAGAATTTGATCATGATGTAGGCAAATACTGTCTTCTGAACTGAAATTATTCCTGATCTCCATGAAATCAATTCTTATGACTTCTTCTCCAAAGCAGCAACTTGTTTTAGCCCAACCTTCCTTGTATAATAGTTCTTGTGACACTCCAGGTCTAATTTGGTTCCAACAGTGCATCTACTTGTCAAACTTGTGCCACTGGGCCCAGGTTTTTCTGCATCCATTTCCTTTGTTTCCTCCTCTCCTTTGTTCTCCAAACAGACAAACAGACAGACAGGTTGACTGTGCTGCCCCTAGTGTTGTGACAGACCATTACTCCATCTAGTGGTGTATGTCATAACTCAAGACTTCAAATGGAGAACTGTAGGACATGTTTTTTTTTAATTAAAACCCAAGCATATGTTTGGATTATCATTACAAGAATTTATTTTTGAATAAAAAAATGTACTTATAATTATTAATTTACTAGTACGTACCCGTGAAAAAAAATAATTAAATAAATAAATAAATAAATATTCCAACTGAGAGCAAGAAACAACAACCACACAGGCCGTTTCTTCGCTCTCGCGTGCCCGTACGTGCGTGGCCCGGAAGTTCGCATATCGCAGTTACGATTATTCGCAATTTAGTTTTAATGGCCAATTATTCAATTAGCGCCAACATACTTAGCCTTTTTGCAATGTCGTCGCAAGGAAAAACAAAAAGAGAAGAGAAGAGAGAGAAAAAAAAATTACTTCCTGGTTCGGAGCATACCAGCTCACTCTGATGTTACTAAAATTTATGCACCGTCTAATATGAAAACGATCATAACTTGGGGCATTGTGTTTATCTATAAATGCGCATAAGAAATCGAGAAATTATTAGAATACACGAAGTCATCACTCTTCGGAAGTCCATACGCTGTAACCCGTAATGGGGAACGCGGCTGCGCTTCCCTCCCCCATCGGTCACGCCTACGCAACAACGTGTCTTGTCATTGGTTGGTAAATAAATGGCCATAACTTGGGAAGCACTTGTCCGATTAATATCAAACCTTGAAAAGGCACATGGTCAGGTCCCCAGCAATATACCTGGCAAGTTTCAATTAGATCGGACCAGTGGTTGTCGAGAAACAGCGGTCACACACACACACACACATTGCTGGAATTATAGATAGATGAGAAGAATAATCTAAGTTGTTACATAACCTCAGTTAATGTCCCCTGCATATTCACCATTTTTGGTCAAAGTGGCATTTTCAACTTCCTACAAATAGAAACATATGAATTTATCAGGCATTCTGAGAACAGATCCTTAAATTTCATATGCCAGTTTATAAACATCTGCAGTATCACTTTGCTAGTGTTCAGTTTCAGATTTATAAGCTTCTGAATATGAAAAAAGTGAATAATTATAAAAAAAACGTGCATGTAAATAAAAATCTATTTAATATGAAGCCATGGGCGTTAGATAAATTTATTCGGTCAGTAGACACATCTTATAGAAAGCAATATTTAGAAAAAAAATTAAGATCCTAAACCCCTATCCACATGGTCAAACTAGGGGACAAAATTGGTCCATTTTAGAGCCCTCGGAGGCAAGGGCTTATGGTAAAACTTTTATAATTCATCACCTAACTGTATTATCCCAACAAAAATGTATCTATGGATAGATAATGACCCTACAATCACTGTGTTATGAGGAAAAAATTCGAAGTTGTCCCATATTTTCAGGAGAGCTCCTATAGTTTCACCTTATTTTCGCTCGTTTTGGCCCAAAAGCCATTTTTAGCTTCCTATAGAGTGAGAAATATGCATCCCAGAAGCTATCTGATGCCATAATTGAAAAATTTGGATGCCAATTAGTAAATATTGCAATATCAACTTTCTAGAGGAGTCCATTATAAAATTATAAGCCCCTGAAGTTGAAAAAAAAATGTGTTTTTCACATTTGGCATTTTTAGGGCCAAATTTCAAAGGTCTCCAGAGATAGATATTTTTTAAACTATGAGGAATTGAAAGCTAATCTTTTGCATGGTGGGTAGAGCCATATAGATCTACATTTAAGAATTTTTCCAGCAAAATCTGAGGAGGTAACCTGGGGAGGTTTTTGAAATTTAGGTGAGTTGGCACGGAATGAACCACAAGCATATTTCAGAAGAGGACGACTAGAGATGAAATCGCAAATCTGAGATCAATATATATATATATATATATATATATATATATATATATATATATATATATCTCTCTCTCTCTCTCTCTCTCTCTCTCTCTCTCTCTCTCTCTCTCTCTCTCTCTCTCTCTCTCTCTCTCTCTCTCTCTCTCTCTCTCTCTCTCTCAAACACACTCAAACACACACACACACACACACAACTGCATGCACACACAAAAACACACATACATGGTTCTCTTCCATTATAGATGCCAAAGCCTTCGAATGTGTTGATCATGAATTTATGTGGATTGTGTTGAGGGAAATAGGGATGTCAGAGCAGCTGATATATCTGATAAGAAGACTGCACACTCAACAAGAAGCTACAGTAAGAACAGAGCTATGAAGAGACAGAATGGTTTGGAATTGGAAAAGGGGATAGATGGGGGAGCATTCTCTCCCCTTACTTGTTCAATTTGTTTAGTGAGTATATCATGAGGAAATCAAACATGAATGACATAGAGGCTGGAGTCAGGATTGGAGGAAGACATATCAACAATCTAAGGTATGCTGATGATGCCACACTGTTGGTAGAAAGTAAAGAGAACTTGATGAAACTGATGCAGACAGTGAAGAAGGAAAGGAAAATGGAAAAGCTGGTCTTTCTTTAAACATAAAAAATACTAAAATCTTGTCGTTATGTTCAGATTAGGAAATGATCACGTAGAAATAGTGGAAAGTTTCATCTTCCTTGGTTCTAAGATAGAAATGAGTGGAAAATGTGGAGGACAAATTCATAGATGGTTAGCATTGCAGAGAACAGCAATGTCAGGATTGACAAGGATCTGGAAAGACAAAGATGTGACAAAACAAACCAAGAGGAGGTTTTGGTGAATGCTCTGGTATTTCCAGTGGCTGTGTGTGGATGTGAGTCATGGACAGTGAAAAACGAAAGAAAGGAAGAAGATTGACAGTTTTGAAATGTGCTGTTGGATACTAATGTTAAAAATTCCATGACCTGCAAGAAAAACAAACAAATCAGTGCTTGAAGAAACTCGACCACAATGTACATTAGAAGCACTGATGCTAAAACAGAAACTGTCATACTTAGGACACATCGTGTGTGCCAAAAACAAAATTGTATGGAGAAATCTACCATGCTGGGTATGGTTGAAGGAAGAAGAAGAAAAAGAAGAGGGAGACCTTGCATTTGCTGGGTGGATGGGGTGATGGCTGCAACCAAGCGATCTTTGCTACAGTTTGGGGAATCAGTGCAGGAGAGGAATTTTGGGAAAAAACTGATCATGAATGTCACCAGAAGTCAGACACAATTGACGGAACATCAAACTACATATTAACGACCAGTGCTGGCAGATGTATCTTCCTGCTTAAGGTCGTTCTGATGGACGTCACACACATTGATACATCAATCACCATGCATGTGAAACACTGCAAAGGTGATATTTTATAGCTATGTCAACATTCAAACCAAGGCCAGACAGCTCAAAGAAGAGTGCACACACCTCGAAGCTTTCCTGGCAGCCCTTCTTTCATTTAAATGTATGACTGCATAAACAGGTTTGACTAAATGAGAATTACCTAGGCCTAAATAATTATCAGCACAATGATGCTGAAGAAGCAGAAACCATCATCATAACACTGTTACTATTCCAAGGTAAAAGTCTAATTTTCTGAATGTTAACGACATGCCATTCACAGAGAATACTGTTCATGTAAATGGATTTGATTATTGGACCAACACAACGGTACAAGGATAGTGGTGTTACCTCTGGTCGGAGAGATGGGAGGATGACAATCTCCTGGAGAGCTTGCTTGGCCAGTTCCTGCCCAGCAATGTCTTCCCAATGGACTGATGGTGCACTGCACACAAATATCAACCTCCAAATCTCATCCACTATATATCAATATTGTTACGGATCTGGAAACCATATGCATTCAACATTCAGGTCCCAAAAGTCAGTTATGTCGTTAAGTATGTGTGTAATCAGATCCCCTTCCTTTTGTCTAGTAGAAGAATCAAAGGCGTGCGTTGCGATTTCTTTTAGTTAGGTTATTACATCTAACAAGCCATCTAACAACCATCCCATCTGCATGACCCCTTGGCCCATCACGATCCACCACCAACCAGCTGCCTTCTCGCACCCTGACGTGCCAAGGCAAGATCTCTCGGTTCCGGTTTCTCGACTCCCACAAACATTGTAACTCTTTCACGACGACCTTTGCAACATTGATACTGTTGCTCGTCAAGTATGAACCCGCGTGGAAGAGTGGCTGGGGTTTCCCGGCAGGGGCCGTTGCAGCGTTGATACCGTTACTCGTCAAGTATGAACCCGCATGGAAAAGTGGCTGGGGTTTCCCGGCAGGGGCCAAGGCCCCGCCCCAGAAGTGTGGGCCATAGGACCCTGTCCAATCAAAGGCGGACAGCGAGGTGTTTTCACCAAGGGCCCCTCCCCGTTGAGGGAGGTCGATAAATCCCCAAGCACTCTCTGAGAGTTGAGAGTTTTTGTGGGTTTTTGCTGTCACAAAAGGGGTTTTTGCTGTTACGAAGGGGTGGTAAGGGGTTGTTCGGAGGGCTGTCACAGGGGTTTTGCTGTTACGAAGGGGTTGTTAGGAGGGCTGTCACGAGAGTTGAGCAGAAGATCGTCGAGGCGGCGAAAGTGTCTCTACTGACCCTCTGCAAGGAAGGAAAGAGTGACCCCGACCCCCCTCCATGGACCCCGGCCATTCACCACCCGAGCTCCGCCACGAACCTCGAGTCCCACACATGTGACTGGGGACCAAACCAGCGAACATTGTCAGGTGCCGCAGCATGGAGTACCCCCTTTCTCCGATGGCCAGGTACCCATCCGAACTCTGACCCCCAGCTCGTCCCTCTCCTCGGCTGTGAGGGTCCAATAAAGAACTCTGGGTTTCTTTTCATCTGTGTGTGTGTCTGCGTGTGGGCCCGTCTTTAAGTGGAACTGAATAAGTGTGTTTAGATCATTGTAAATATTCCTTGCTTGCATATTCGCGTTAAGTCTTGCCTTTGTCTTTTACTGTAAATAAAACTTGTTAGAAATGTTCCCAGTCCGTTTCCGTCATTTCTTGAATTGGTCCAGCATGGTTCGGATCTGAGTTTAGGCGGGGTTTTATCCCGGGTAATCAGACAATTGTAGCTGGGTCGTCCTGGGCAGGCCCGCTCGACTGCATCCGAGCCAGAAAGGTGGGTGGCAGAGTTGTCGTCGGTAGGTGTAATTTTACTGCTGCCGGTAGAGTGAATCCGGTTCGGCCAGGCGTTCTGAGGGCGTGGATCCCTGGTAGCCGAGACCGCGTGGTTACTTAGGTACATTGGATCTAAACAAAATAACCCAACGCCATGCGGTTGAAATATTGGCGACCACAGTCGGTTAAACGACCTGCCGGCTCGCGGAGTTATCCGAGTGACGGCCTAAAATTCCAGGGAGTTTGGTGGGAGACGACGCAAGCAAGTGGTCGTTCTCGCCACCGACCCCCGGCCCGCAACAATATTATTACTGGAAGTACAAAATAACACCTAGCCACTCATTAATTCTGAAGATGAAGTACAAAGAACCTTACTTGTCCACTATTTCATTAAGGATGAGTGAGGCAAGCTTGCTATCAACATTGCGCAGATTCTTGAGTTCGGTCTTTCGTGCAGGGGAGGCTGTTGGTGTGCTTCCACGACTCCCAGGTCGAGATCCACCTCCCTTCGAGAGAAGGCTCTATTCCAGGAGAAGATTACAGATTAGAAAACTTCGCTTCATTAAAGTACACAGATTATTTTCTTTACATCCTTCAAAAAATTTCATCAAAATATACCTCACCTTCCCTGCAGACACAGTGGCCTGGCCGATAAGTCTGCGCCCAGATGCCGTAGGTGAGCCCTGTCGTGGTGAACTGGAACCTGTATTGGGTGGAGATGATCTTCGGCTACCCACAGGTGAGCATCGGCCAGGGGGTGTACTTGCCCCTCCAGAGGGGTGAGATGATGACCGGCTGATGCCTGAGACATTGAAGGGATTGCCACCACTGGGAGACCGCTGGTGAGTAGGCGACATTGCTGATGGTGTACGGCTTGGCACGGGAACAGCACGAGGAAGCGAATTACTCTTGTGCACCAGAGAATCCCGACGCTTGGGTGCATTTGCCATATCTGCATTGGCAAAGTACAGAAGGTTATGAGTGTCATTTAAATTTAATATCTGACCATGCCTCGCCTTTTAAGAAAAGTCCCGTTCAACCTCATCGTGTAGCACTTTGAAAAAGATGTTGGCTGGAAGAGTGGATGTGGTTTCTCTGCCACCATTTGGCAATGCACAAGGGCTTTGTGGTGCACTCAATAACTATGATAGAATTGTATATTTCTTCTATTTTAAGAGCAGAATTGGAATAAATGAGTCACCTGGATCAGGTACAGTGTGCCAACAATACTCTCAAGCATGAAAGGCTCTCGCTGACTCTGCACATCAACTTGTGCACAGCCAGCCCTAGAGATAACCTGTAACTGACCAGGATATTGGACGATTTTATTTAATGTAAATATAATGTAGTTCACGTGTAAAGGTACTTTGGAACTTGACAAACTTGATCAATGCACGAACTCCACTTCTTAAGGGACATACAAAAGATTGTTGAAACAAAATTCCCACTTTATACATTGACGACGTGGTCATAAAGAGCATCAAGTAAATTTTCAGTTTGAGAAAGATGCATACAAATTTATCAACATATATATTTATAGTTATTATTATTAGAAACACAAGCATCAGTCAAGTTACGTGTCCATTCCTTTCACTGACCGAGCAAATCGAGTCGATCCTTTGCCATCACGAGGTTGGTCTTCATCTTGGCCTGCAGACGCCGTGCTCTCTCAAACACTTCACCTGAAAGAAAATGACAAACCACAAAGCCTGAAATCATCCGTTTTAAGCCTCCTTTAAAATAAGATTTACTGACCAAGTAATTTGAACAGATATCTGTGGTTTTCAAAACTACTTGTCTTGTTTGTTATATCTTACATACCAAATTGATTTTTCAAACGAATGCAGATATTTAAGTCAGTATGATCGGGTATTAAATAGTAAACTATAAGGGCACTCGGTAGAGCGCATACCTCCACCAGGCTAATTACTTTGTTTTGTATCCCACTGGATTGCCTGGATCTGGATTCAGACCTGAACTAAAATTTAATCAGCTTGTTCTTGTCACCTCACCAACTCACCCACAAAGTTTCGTCCGAATCCATCGATAACTTTTTGACATATTGTGCTGTATATCGTTTTAGCCCTATCGTACTCAATGGTGAAAAAGCACAAAAATTCTCGGATCTGGATTCAGATCTTTTCCAAAATCTAATCATTTCATCCTTGTCACATACCCAACCTACCCACAAAGTTTCGACCAAATATATCCACAACTTTTTGAGATATTTTGTTCACAAACAAACAAACAAACAAGAAAAAGACCGTGCAGAGCACGACACTTGCAAAATCAACCCCCTTCCTCAAAGGTTGCCATGGATACATCAAATTGCCCATTTCATTAAGATTAAAATTGACAATCTTAATCAAAGCTCAGGTCAATCGGATGAAAATTTATTCTTTTTCAGATTGAAATTGATGATTTTAGAAGTTTGACCTTGAGTTTACCTTTGACCTTTTGACCTCAAAAATAGTCGGTTTCCCAATCCAGTGACGCAATATGCAAATCTCATTCAAATTTCAAGTGAATCGGATGAAAAATGACGATTTTAGAAATTCGACCTCAAGATGACCTTTGACCTCAAAATCAATAGGCTGCTCAGTTGAGACTACCTCGACAACTTCGTAAAGTTTCATGACGATCGGTTTGGAATTGTGACCTGTAGGCGATTGACAAACAGACAGACAGACAATAACAATATCGACTGACCAATATACTTGAAAAATCTTTGATTTTGCAAAGAACAAACAGACAGAGAGGGGTGAAAACATAACCTCCTTCACCTTTGTTGGCAGAGGTTGAAATGGGATAAAGTAAACAGAATACACACAAATTGACAAAAAAAAAAGGTGATGCAATGTGATTAGCTGTTACGGTAAAGGATATGGCAGTGGCATGAAAGTTAGGTTAGGATATAGCAGCAGTCAAATGGCCTCATCCAGAATCAATTTTTACTCGTGTTTAAAAATAATATTAATGATATTTATCGGTAAAAATATAAATCTGCAAAATGCAACCGGGTTACACAATCATTATTGTCTCCAACATGTCACAAAGCATCTCCAAGGGATCATCTCTTCCTCTTCCAACACATATTGGGGTGGGTGGGTTAATCTTCCCAATAGTTATTGATTTTTTTAAAATCCTCATTGTTGCCTGCTATAACCAAAGACGGTTGTTCACATGTGACATGAAAACAACTTAGAAATGAGGATTTGCTTATGGTGTAGGAGCTTCTCTGGCCAGACAACAACTACTCTGAGATAGCAAGTGGTGGACTATGGTGTCAAGGGATAGCCATCAAGACCAGACCAGCATGTGTTGTGTGAGGTACTCAACTTCCGTGAACTCTCTGCGGAGGAGGTGTTGTGTTGTGTGAAGGATTCGACCACACCATAAAGCGATATTAAGGAAAAATGAGAGAAAGGAAGAAGAAGCGAGCTGAAGTGTAATGAGGACGAAGCGAGTCCAACGACACCTCAGTGAATGACTGGGCCCTTTCTCTCTTTTCCCGCCAAGTGCCGCTCACACCAGGGTGGATGAAACTTCTGGCGACTGCCCTTCAAACCGGCCTGAACTCCATTCCCTTCCTTTTCTCCCATTTTGTTTGAATTCCCTGCAAATGTTACTTTTTTGCTTTGTTTCCCTGTCCTCACCCTGGATTAGATAGAGGGTCCATGTGGGTGATGTTGTTCTGGCCTTTCGCATTGGGTGTGTGGCCTGTATCATTCTTGATAAATTAATTAAACAATTCCGTCATCGTACCTCTATGACTTGCTTTTTGTATCATCGTGTGCCTTCCGTCTACCCCGTCCCTTGATGTAAATAAATTGATTGCATTTCATTGTGTTTGGTGTTCCAAATACAGTTTTTACAGCACAGATCCATGGAAAAATGTCACAAAATCAAATGCGTGACGTTTACACACAAGTTTGGAAACAGGTGTTCAAGTCGCAAGCCCCACTGAGATGTCAGTGTGGCAGTAGCAAACTCAAATCCTTGTGCTCAACCTTAATTTCAAGCTTTCGTAAACCGCTCGGCCGGCTTGGGGGCCTCGCCCCAGCAGGCTGGGAATAGGACTTGGGGTCGCTGACGTCGCCGGGGTCACTGGTTCACCCTGTAACACTCATAGTCGGGAGTGATATTTGGGACCCTGGTTCGAATCCTGTCACCCATAACAATAAACTTCACCCCCAAAATGAGAAGAGCTGTTTATTAGCAAATATTAACTTCTGCACAGTCAAACGTAAAAATGCCCATCTTTGGGAGTGAGCAAGCTGTCAAAAAGGGATATTATGTTGCTCGGTCAGAGTCCTTAAAGGGTTATTATTATTTTGTAAGCTGGTTGCATCGCTGCTTGGAGTGTGGCTGTGCCACTGATGCAGCGGCGGTGCCCCCTGTTTCGAGTAAGCTGCTACTCATTTTGCAGACATTGGAAGGATGATAGGCTGAGTCAAACCACATGGTGAGACAGGCTGGGTATATAACTGCATGGCAGGGGCTTGAAATCAACACCCCAAGATCATAAGCCAGCCAACTTAACAGTTAAGCCAATACCTGGTTTCTTAAAGGGTTAACATATAATGATTATGGCAGGAGACACTGACCACTTTGATCACAACCAATTTTCATCCATTTTTCAAGAGAAGCCAAATGCCGAGTGTTTTCCAGCCTGTTGACCTGCACCGTGAGTTAATTACGTCCGATATATTGGGGCTAGAACTCTGCATGCTATTGCACTTGTCATTATAAAATGCATTCAATGGAAGGATTACAGGTATAAACTAGAGGGGGAGCACTCGGTAGAGTGCAAAACCTCCGCCGCCAATACTGCTAGGTCACTCAAGTGAACCTGATATCCTATTCATTCAATTTGACATCAACAGTGCTCACAGAGTTATAGTTTGCAACTTTCCCTTTTACTTTTACATACTCAATTCATTCGTCATAACTAGATTCCTTGAGACAAATTGATTTTACGTGGGTATATCTACCTGAAGTTCCAAAATCAGCCGCAATTATAATTTTGGCATGTTTTTTGTTGGAAATCACTTAAAACATGTAGAAATGCAAAAAAAAATCGAAATTTTGTTGAAAAAAAATTTGCAAATTTTTTTTTCTTTAACAATTTTTTTTTTTGGGGGGCGGGGGGGGGGGGGGTTGGAAATGACTTAAAACATGTAGAAATGCAAAAAAAAAAATCGAAATTTTGTTGAAAAAAAAGTTGCAAAAATTTTTTTTTCTCTAACAATTTTTTTTTGGGGGGGGGAAAGGGGTGTTGGAAATCACTTATAACATGTAGAAATGCAAAAAAAAAAAAATTCAAATATTTTTCAAAATGGCCGCCATAGCGGCCATATTGGATTTTGGACCAAGTCCAAAATCTAATGGCATGATCCTTGGACCAGACCTCACCCCCCCCCCCCACCAAGTTTCGTCGAAATCCGTCGAGGAGTTTTTCCGTAATACTGTTCACAAACAAACAAACAGAAAGGGGTGAAAACAGTAACCTCCATCCACCTTCGATGGCGGAGGTTAATAAAACCTTGATCATTACGACATTACATCTGACATCGCGGTTAGTTATTTGGAAAAAAAATTTTTTGCACAATGTGAGATGTCAAAATGTTTAAGGACGTTTCAAATCAGTCTCAAAAGTGAAATAGACTCGTTTGATGAGAGAGGATCCACGTGCAAACTACAAGAAACCCATTAGTTGCTACTTCACCAAACCAGGACAGAAGCCATGTTGTTAAAAACTCCCCTGTATGGAACCTAAGTTTGATCTAGGATCAAGAATCCTACACGAATGACCTGAAATTCGTAGCAAGAATCGTTCTCCTTCTTCCATAAAATCCATTTATATGGGGGTGAGGCTAATTGCACTTCAATAAGCTGCTGCTTTGCTCTGTCCCCAACACCCCTCCACTACTCGATATCACCAGCCATATCTCTCCACTCTTCATCCACCTCCACCTTTCTGACATCACTCTTCACACAATCCTCCCATCTCAACCACAGTCTATTCCTTTTTCTCCTATCTTGCTCTTTTTCAACACAACTGCTCTCTTGGGAAGTCTATCTTCCTCCATCCGCACTTGGAGGTGGGTGGCAGAGAGTTTTTGAACAGGTATCCTGCTCACTTCAGCAGGCCCTTTACCAATGCTCAATTCAAGCTCGTGTGCAGACTAATCTCCTCCCTCAGTTAGTCTATCATCCTTCTAGCCACCTTCTTCACTCCCACAATCCTCCTGACCCGGTAGTTTCCGTAGATCTCCAGCCTCTGTTGTTGCTACACTGTCAGTGCGACTGTCTCCAGACCATACAGGAATGCCGGAATTACACACGACATCAGGACTTTCCCCTTCAACTTCCTCGACATTCCTCTCCACCATTAAAACCTCCATGTTTCTGTCTGCCATCAAACCTATCTGCCAAACCCTCCACTTTCCTCCATGCATTCATCACCACTCGAATCGTCTTCCGTACCTCTACCTCTGAACTACCATCACCATTCCACATTGGTACACAAATCTATTTTCCTGCCTTATCGCCTTCCCCTCTAACCTGATGTTAAATTTCTCTTACTGTGGTCCGATTCACATTACCTCCATCATTATCTCCGTCCAACCTACAATACTGCAAACGAGGGAAGCCTTTCTAGATGGAGATAGATTGCAAGTGCAGGCTATTCAGAAAGCAATAGATGGGAAGTTACAAAGTTTAAGGTAGATTAGAAACTAAAGTTATAACGGAGTTTTAAAGGAAATAATTTGCGTGCTGCTTGGCAGAAAATTCAGACTGTGATTGGATACAAGGACAAATAAACGAGGCTGGCAGACTGTACCAAAGATGTTGTTGATAATCTGAATGATATTTATTGAGTTGATGTTCATGATTTCAAACTGAGAATGATTCTATTATGGAAATGTTAAACGAGAGGATTCAGGACCTGGATGAGAGTCTTGTAGTGAATGTGCATGAGGTTCGTCATGTATTTACACATGACAAGGTAAGCAAGGCCACTGGCCCAGATAGTATTTCTAATAAGGTTTTTGAGACTGTGTAGTCATCAACTTGCCTGGTATTTACATGTATTTATCAATCAATCTTGGATAATGGTGTCATTCCCTAAAATTGGAAATATTGAATTATCATTCCATTACCAAAAGTTAAACACACTGTGTGAGGTGTGAGTTGAACGATTGCGGTCCAGTAGCCTTGACATGTAATGTGATGAAGTGTTTTTAAAGGGTTTTGTTGAAATTTTTGAGTAGTTAAGTAGGCTTGTTTGACCAATCTCAATTTGCATATCATGGAGTAATTGGGGTGTTGAGGATGATCTGGTTGTTTATCTCCAAAGATTGTACCATCATTTAAGTTGGGAAAGTAAAAAGGAGAAATGGTGGGAGAATTCTGGAAAGACAAGGCAAACAAGATTCATAAATGTACACGCACATATACATTCCCTCTTACCCCTGATGCTATATTCCCACTCCTGGATGCCTTACAACAATTACTTAGCACCTTTACATTATATGAATCCAGATACTCAAAGAAAGGAAAGAATGTGGGGAGAGGGGTGAGAAAAAGTAGTGTGGGGTCTTTTACGTGCCTCGATGCACATTTCGCAACCCCGATTGAAGCTGCCCACTGCTCGGCGGTTCGAGTTTGCCTCCCGCACACTCCCTCCTGGTCTCCTTCCTCTGCTTCATCAGCACCCCGGTCATGTGGGGGTCACTAGATGTTCTCTAGCCAAATGCGATGGACTGCAAGGCTGCGGGTATCTCTTGCTGTGATGCGAGGGGAGGCAGAGGCTCTATGGCAGCATGGTGACAACCTGGTTATCTGAAAGGTGTGCCGGGCTTGTAAGTGTGCATCAGAATGTGTGAAAGTCGCAGAAAGTCCATAAAAAAGGGAAAGAGTCAGAAAGATGGGAAGAACATCAAGAAAAAAAAAGAAAGAAAGTTAGAAAAGTGAAGAAGAAGCATTGGAGAAAGATTTGTTATAACAAAAATTGGTGGATGAGTTGGGTAGCTGACAAGAATAGGCCGATTCGATTTTATTTGAGGTCAGGATACAGATCTGGTCTATCAGTGGGATACAAAACGTAAACTACTCAGCCTGGTGGAGGTAGACGCTCCACCGAGTGCCGTTCTACAGGGTGCCCCACAGAAAACCAGGAAATTTGAGATTTTGAGATTTATTTTGCCGTATTTTACCATATCAATCAACTAACGTATAATAAAGTGTATCTTTGTTTTACACTACATCTAAGTTTGCTTTTGTTTTGTTTTAAATAAACTGTACCAAATTTCCTGGTTTTCTATGGGGCACCCTGTAGTTTATATTGTGACTTGATGTTGAGACGACAGCAGGTTTTTATTTAACAAAATTAAAATACAATTAAAATGCAAAGATGTGGAATTTAAAGTCAGCAGTCATACGTATAAACAAAGCAGAATGAACAACCCCTGAAATTCCATCGTTAATTGGAAATGCTGCGATGTCCAGAATTCATTATTGATGGGGAATCATTTATCATCAAAGGAATTTACGCTCGACAGGGATTGTCTCATGCAATCATCAGCTGACCTTCTTACTGGCGGAAAAGCCTCCTAGCGCCAGGGAATCGGATGAGGGCAGCGGGAAGGCCGAGTGCAGCATATGGGACCCCATCCTCAAGGGCATGATTATAGGGGCACTAATAAAGGCAAAATTACTTCATGCCAAAATAAATTATGATAAAACTGCATTAAAGTCTCATGGTAAGCTCCACATAAAAATCCACAAACGGTTTACAAAAAACAAAAGAAAAAAAAGATTATAATAATGTTTGGGAAAAAAAAATTATACTCGAAACACATTACCTTTGAGATTCTGCAAATTTCATTACTTTATTTCAACTCCACGAAAGAAGAATTGGGTTATCATTGTTCTAGTTCAATGCAGTCGAAAATGCAATCGAGATGGTACAGTGGAAGCGCATTTGCCTTTGAGTTGTCCAGTCTGGGTTGGATTCGCGACCCGACTATAAACCGTAAAATTGGTGCTTTGCAGCCAGGGCGTGGCATCACAACGTGGGCCCTCTCTGTGATGGACGTTAAGCCGGTTGTCCTGTCTACTATCTTTAGCTGGTGAACATCAAACGTCCCATGATGTCTTTCGCAACAAGTAGATCAGTTATTATCTGCATCCTGAGCAAATTACAAAGTCCTACCGAAATCACCTTCAGTCGAAAAACAGGTTTGGAAAGTTGGTTCAGGAACGATTTGGGCCAAAAACATGCAAAGATAGCACCGAACTGAAAATTTTACAAAAGAAAAGTAGAAGCAGTCGAGGGTTAAAGATACCTCAGCATCTTAGTTCTGACCAAGAGTCTGCAACATTAGCACCTGCATCCTGTGCAATTGACTTTTGTTCTGGGAATGACAGGCTTCCATAAACCTGTGTGGTGGAGACCAGACTATGATTGCAATGAACAAAGTTGATGTTTTTTATATCGGGCTGGGCCACCCAACCTCACTCCTGATTGTCACAAAATAATTTAATTTGAGAGCAATTAAATAATGCAGTTATCACAGACCATTGTTATATGAGAATAGTGAAGGAAATTGCGGGGACTTCCTGTCTAATTTTTTTCTTCCAATGATCAGTTGCCATCTACGTATAATACTTCCGGACACAAGGACTGGATATACATTGCTGTCACTGTTTACCGTGGAGAAAGGATTGAGTATTACGAACCCGATTATCCATAAATAAATCAAACTTCAGAAGAACAGTACTTATAGTACACCAGCCAACATGTATTTTTTTTAAACTTTGGGGTGCATTTTTTGTTAATAGCAGGCATCCATGCTAGATCAATCAGTCATAGGGTGGGGAAGAAAATGTGGGTGGATGCCACCCTCGATTTTGACCTTAAAGGTCATTTTCAAGGTCAAATTAGGTCAAATTTTTTTTACATTGTGCATTAATTGACATCAATTTTGTTCGCTCTATCCATATAAACTATTTTTAATATCAAAAACATGTATTTAGGGTGTTTAATTAACAAGTGAATTCTATTTTTTTTACCCATATGTGTATGGCAACGTGAAACACCAAAATGTGATTTTCTCGAAATGTGTTCATTCTGCATGTTAAAGTAATTTGCACACAGAATCTTTTGGTTTAAACTATCATACATGTTCAATAAACTACTTTGTCACTGTAAAATGCCAAACAATTATTTTGTTTGCAATGGCCACTTGTTTTATTTGTTCTTAAACACTTTATAGCCCCCTCTTGTGGCAGATTTGTTCAAAGAAATTCCAACATGGCGGTTTGGTGTTGTGACCATGCTTTATCAGGCAGTGTACATAATTGACGCAAACTGCACATCAAAAGAAAGTAACTTTGATAAAAAAAAATAGACATGTGTTGCTTAGAGAGATATATACAACAATTATCTGGGCCCATTAAGGAAACGGGACCGGGGCATTTACGTCTTATTTGACGGCTGGTATACACTGTGTACGAGGAGTCTTTATTTGGTCTAAGTTTTAGCCTGAAAATTCCACATTTAGATTTGAGTTAAACCATGTTGTTAATCGATAAACAACTATTCAGAGGACATACTAAAATTGTGTTTGGAATGACGGAATGCCGTAAAACGGACCATCATACCACATTTGGGTCAAATTGCACATGTATTGCCCCGTACCGTTGATGCAGTACTATGTACAAAGAAACGTTCTTATGGCTGATTGAGGGAACTGTCGGGTTTCATGACACACTCAGGAAGCACCAGTCAAAAACCTTCGCTGATTTGTACAAGGCAAATGTATCTACTAAACAGAAGGTACAGAAAACAACCAAAGCTGACAGAAAGCTACTGCAGCGATTGCTCAATGCTGTCACCGCCGGGTGACCACTGGAAATGGCGACCATTTTCAAGCATGAACTCTCCAATCCCACTGTCTCTGGCCAAGGTTGGAGGGAAGATGAACTCTGCTTCAAAGTCGGAGCTGATTAACATATTTATGGCAGGACTACAAGTACCTCCTGAAGTTCCAGAAGCTGACAAGAAGACATATGTGATTATAGATGGTCACACCCTCATCCAAGCTCGAGGAAAGCCTGTTGGGTGTCAGACATTTGGTGAATATGCTGATGTGTTTGTAAAAACTGTAACACGTCACCTTGGACAGCACACAACAAGAGTTGATGTAGTATTTGATCGCTACATCGGGGAAAGCTCCATCAAGGCAGTGACTCGCTCAAAGCGACTGGGAAAAAAGATACCAATCCGCAAGCTCATCAATGGGCCCAATGTCCCACTCCCACAGGTTTGGGTCCAGTTCATTGCCTTGGATGAGAACAAAGCTGATCTTGCCAATTTCTTAGCTGAGGAAATCATAAAGAAAGGTAAAGATCTGCCCGGGCGATTTGAGCTGGTAACCGGAGGCGGATTTACAGATGTTACTGATGCAAGGTCAACAAGGAGAGATGACCCCAGGCTTCACGGAAACCATGAAGAGGCTGATACTCCATTCGTGTGAGGCAGTTAATGAAGGATACCAAAGAGTGCTCGTAATCTGCAGAGACACAGATGTCATGCTACTTCTGATGCACTTTGTATCAACAAGAATATCCGAAGTGTGGATGGTGTCTGGAACAGCAAAGAATGGGAAATGTTACCCACTACATGCCGTATCTGAGAGACTTACACAACCTGTGAGGGAAAAACCTACTCAGCTTCCATGCGCTAGCAGGTTGTGACACAACATCTTATTTCAGTGGCCATGCAAAGAAGCCATGCTGGAAAGCATTTGAAAGCCAACCACTTCTTATCTAGGGGATCGGTCGTGATGAAGACCTTGCACCTATTGAACAGTTTGTGTGTCACCTGTATGGGACACCTGACCAACGAACCGTCAACCATGCCAGGCTCCAACTCTTTGGAAAGGCTAAGAAGGGACGAGAGATGTCACCACCGACAAGGGATGCACCGGAACTTCACGCGACACGCGCCAATTATCAGGCAAAGATTTGGTTTCAAGCAGACCAGGAACACATAGATGTCTCATCGCCTACAGACACCTCAGCTTGGAGGAAGGAGTCCGGTTGCCTTAAAGCCATGTGGACAAGGCTACCTCCAATCCCAAAAGCCTGTCTGGAGCTGGTAGCCTGTGGATGCAAATCAAAATGCAGAACAGCTCGATGTACTTGCTTCAGAGAGAACTTCAGGTGCACTTTTGCCTGCGGATGTGATGCGATTGACTGCTGTAATCCAACTGGCCAGTGGATTCATACCAAGAGCCTCATGCCGATACACATGCATGTACATATAGGCTTATGCGACACACCCAATACTGTATGTTCCCTTTCCGTTGTGTCACCCAGCTGGTCACACTCAGCAACATCACATTAATTTAATTAATATTTTAAACACATTGTAATGATGGATAAATGGCGAAACCATATAGCCCTTTTTCAGATCAAAAACGTTTGCTGTTTCGCATCATACATGTAGGGCCATACATTAAGGCATATAATACACAATGTTGCATGTTGCAGAGACTGTGTACTTCAGCAATAGTATAACTATCTTTTTGCAAATATAAACATTAAATGAGCTTTCAACGGGGAAAAGTCCAGGATAAAATGACCTTTCAGGTCAAAATCAGTGGTTGCATCCACCAACATTAAATTCTTCCCCACACGATGACTATAATTGATCTGGCATGGATGCCTGTTATAAACAAGCAATTCACCATAAAATCAGATGTTGGCTGGTGTACTAGAACAAATCTGACTGCCACAAGAGGGGGCTATACAGTATTTAATTAAAGATAAAGCGAGTGGCCATTGCAAAAAAGGTTTGTTTAGGATTTTACAGTGACAAATTAGTATACTGAATGTGTGTGATAGTTTAAACCAATAAGATTCGGTGTGCAAATTACTTTAACATGCAAAATAAACACATTTCGAGAAAATCACATTTTTGTGTTTCAGAATGCCATACACATATGTGTAAAACTTAAAATTCACTTGTTAATTGAACAGGATAAATGCATGTTTTTGAAAATATAAATAGTACATATGGATAGAGGAGGCAAAGTTGAAGACAATTCATGCACAATGTAAAAATACACAAAATTTGACCTATTTGACCTTGAAAATGACCTTTAAGGTCACAATCGAGGGTGGCATCCACCTACATTTTCTTCCCCACCCTATGACTGATTGATCTAGGATGGATGCCTGCTATTAACAAAAAATGCACTAGAAATCGTTTTCTGGAAGACTTTTCCATGTTTGGCTGGTGTACTATTAAATATTTTTTACTGTCCAGCATAGATGAGCACCTCAGCTAGTGCCTCCAAAAACCTGAAATAAAGAAAAAAGATTGACATCTCGGGACTATTTTATCACCATGAGCTAGACCCCAACATGTCACCTTTCATGGTAAGAAGGATGCTCACCTCAAGAGGTTATTCTAAAGCATTTGCACTTTCATATGGCTTCCTTTTTGACCTGTATTGATGAATGTCAGGTATGGACAGAGTACAGTGCTATATAATGATGTAAAATAATTTCTGAGTGTGGTTTTGTCCTCGGCAAATTTAGATGTATCCAACTGCTCTCTTCTTCATTCCAAACCCCTCTCAATCCAATGATCCCAGCTCTTTCCCAACCGGAATCCGACACTGAACGCTTCATCAAAAGCCACACTTTAAAACGTGAATATTTTCAGAAGAAAGCATGCTGATGAAACCAAAAGCATGCGGACCATTTTCAATACGAGCTGGGGGCATTCACCAGATATTTATTTAATTGATGTTTCGACCGTTCATGTGAATAAAAGTTACTCGAGTCGTTTTCAAACATCGGTGCTATAGTCTTTAACATTACCGAGCAGTCTAAAGCACTTCCCACAAGAAGACAGATGACAAAACCCTCCAATGCATCACAGATAGTGTTATGCCCTCGACAGAGTGCCTGAGGGGTAAATTGAATTTGGCAGCCAAATCATAACCTTGGTGAAAGGCTTCTAGGCAAAGGTCACGACTTGCATCACTTGAGCAAATGAGGGATATTCCAATGGATTTTCTGCACGAGAAATTGGCCTGTTTCACAATCCAATTTGAACCCATCACTCACGATGTTGGGAATCCCGATGAGAATGCTACATACTGTGTTGATGCGTAGCGTTGTGTCCGAATGTCTTTGTGTTTGAGTATAATAAGACGCTGACATCTCTTGTCTTTGTCCTTTGACTGCAGGCTTCCATTCCAACAATATTGGTGATTTTTACTTATACATGATAACTGTAATCTATTTGCCTCAACATATTTGGGAGAAAAACATAATAGGCCATGAGGATGCAAAAACACTGGAATATTGGGTACAATTGTTTTTGAGACGAAAAAATTCGAAATAGAACCAGAGGGATCAAAACAAGATAATGAGGAGTCGGTGCATGTGTGGGTGAAAAGCAGATTTCAAAAAGAAAAAAAAAAGAGCAAAAAAAAAGAGAGAGAACCTTTGTGTGGAGCAACTGAATATCATTAATTAATGGAAGCAGATTCAGCGATTCTCTGCATCAGCGGGGGAATGGTCAAATTTACATAATTCTCCATCAAAACGAAAATATAGCTCTGGATAAAAGAACGGAAAACATGACGATGATTATTATTATGGGATGATGAAAAATGATGCAAAAAATGCTTTAGCTTTATCAAGTATACTGAGCAGTGCAGGATATGAAGTCTTAGTTTAGTGTTCCTACCACCACTAAGCTTAAATGGATTCATGAGCTCATTACATTGCACATGTTCGGTGCACATGGGGCCTGACCTTGGATACCCGTATCGCAGGCAGTCTACGCTTGCATCACGCTGTTCCAGGCAAAAGAAAACCCAGCAAGCTGACATAAACAGACAGAACCTAAATGTGGGATACGAGTACACACTCCATGGATGTGAGCTGAATAACAAGCATGGCTGCAGTTATATTTAATTAATTGGCAATGCCTTGTAAAATTATTTATAAAGGATCCATCAATGTGATAAAAAAATAAAAAAATTCCCATCTAATTGTGTTTGATTAAAACAGCTTTGACACTATCCGAAAACAAATCGGAATTCCCCGTTCAAAAGGACCACTGCTCTCAGGATTGCTCTGCTTGATGATGACCAATCAGTGGCATAAAGCCAAAATCGAAATAAACAGCACCTTGCATATTTAAAATAGCTTAAACAACAACCTTTTGAGAATCCAGCAACATTTCAGGATGAAATACACTTTTTTTTTAATGGCAAAGATGACTTCAGACATTTAAAAAAAAAAACAAAAAAAAAACAATGAAGGTCAAGTCTACGTCACACATGCCAATAATTAGGATTATATATATATATTCCCATTGATCTCAGGACCATCATGGAGCTTGTACATAAATCGCATGCAGAACAAAGGCATTACGATGCATCAGTACATTTTAGACTGGCAGATAGCGGAGAGATATGCACCGAGCTCCTGAGCAGTCACATCTGGGTTGGAATCTTGGACAAGCTATAAACCATCACCCTGATGTTTCGCAATGTGTGTGCCGTCCCTTAGATGGTTGCTAAACTGGGCATCCTGCTGCCAGCATGAGTTGGTGAATGGCATTAGTTGGTGCACATTAAAGATCCCACGGTGTCCTACGTGAAGAGTAGGTGAGCTATCACCGGCACCATGAACAAATACCAAATCCTGCTCTAAACCTACAATGGGCACTGCATCAGTGGCAGAGATGTACTCCCCAGAAATGATGCAAATCAGCAACTCCCCCCCACTGATGCTTTGAGATTAGTTACCAGGATATTGGTAAACAATGGGAAAATCAAGGCAGATTACAGATTTTGAACCTGATATTTTTTTTTGTATACATTGCTGAGGCTCGTATGAGAGCTAACACACAACGCAAAACAAGGTGGGGGGGGGCAGGAGAGGGAAGGACAAAACGGTGGGGAGCAGAGACATTAGGAGATCTGTGGAAGGGAGAGGGATGGGGTGGGGAACACGGGGAATAGAAGATGGACATTACAGGGACTTTCAAGACCTTACACGACAGGGAACTTTTGGGAAGGAAGGCAGGGAATTTGAAGGAGGTGGGTTTGGGGTGGATTAACGGGGGTAGAAAAGATCATGGTTTTGGATAGGGGAAGATAAGAGGTGGTGGTGAACAGCTGTTTTGAAGACCTGGAGGGAATAATAGGATTGAAGAGTGTGTGAGTTCATTTCAAAGGTGGGGGAAAAGAGGAATGAAAGAGTGAAGGTGAGCAGTGATTCGTGATTTTGGTAGTTTTATCAGAAGGGGGTTGCTAGTGGACCTTGAGCACCCTGGGGAAATATTGGAGGGGGGAGGGGGGAGCATATCGCACACAGAGAAGGGAGGGGTGAGGCCGGAGAGGAGACGGTAGAAGACAGAAAGACCACCGACCTGCCTGCGGTGAGAGAGTGAGAGGCCCAAAGACTCATCCTCACCGCGGAAGATCCTAAATAACTTGGTTTCCACAGCGTGAAGCCAAGAAAGGTGAGAGGCAGGAGCACCAGCCCACAGGGAAGAGCAGTACTCCATCAGGATGCGGACGAAAGCTTTGTATGTGGTCAGGAGCTCAGGTGGGCTGAGGAAGGACTTAGCACGGCGGAGGATTCCCAGTCAGCGACTGGCTTTGGAGGCCAGGTTGGAAATGTGGCTTTCCCAGGAAAGATCATGGCAGATAGTGAGACCCAGAAGCTTGAAATAAAGGACTTCCTCCAGAGGATTGTTGAGAAAGTAGATGGGGTGGGGGGGGGGAGGGTTTCCATTCCAAACGGTCCTTTCGGAGAGACATAGTGAAAGTATGAGATTTGTCAGGATAACAGCATCATGAGCAAAGGGTTTAGATGGGATCACAAATGAGAACAACCTCAGTTGTTGTGATTGTAATCCTATATTTATTGTTTTGCGTGTAATCGATTGGTGTAAAAAAAAAAAATTGTCTTTTTACTGATACATCCAATCTCTGTGCTCACAGCAAATTAATCTTGATGCAAAACTATTTTCTAGCTCTCATTTAAGTTTGAAGGTGAATACTCCTCCATCATATAGCAGTGCCGGATGTTCTCACACTGTTTTATTTTTGATATGTTGTAAGTTCAGGAGAAGATTCACACCCAGAGTCATTCAGAATGATTTCCTGTAACAAGGGTACACAGTGAGGGAACCAACACGAAATGTAGATCAAACCAGGTGGGACAGGTGTATTATCCAATACTGAAGGTCGTTACTGAGTCAGCTGTATTTTTAACGACAATCCAGGATTTGACGTGGCAATTCCCCTCAAATGAACTCAACTTCCTGAATATTTAATACTGCTGCCTTCAGCTGGATATTAACTCACACCTTCTGCTGTCTCATTCAAGGATCCCATTCAATAGGTCACCGCTGAGTGATTTACATCAGTTATTTTACATCAGAAATTTGAATAACTCTGCTACATGGTAACGATCGGGTGCGCTACACGAACAGTTCTTTATAGATTACATTGTTACACATTTCTTCTTCCAATACTTCTTCATCTTACCTGTTATAGAAAGCTCATATAAAAGTTTTCTCATAAACTTCTCTAAAAATGCTCAATGGTATCCAGGAAATGTTTCAGCAATTTGTGCACACGTAAAATATTTCACAACTTATTCATTCATTGTTACAATAATAAATGACAGATCATTGGGAGGACATACTCATTCAAACATTCTGGCATGCTTACCTTCCCCATCAATCTGTACTGCTATCCCCTTCTCCAGCTCTGAAATTCCCTTCTTGTACCAATCCACAGCCTCCTCCTTGCGGCCTGCAGACATTCATAACGATGACATGGCCATCAATAATGTCATTACATCTGGCTGCTGTCTCTTTATTTAATGTCACTGTCATTTTTGTTTTCTGAGTTATTTCCACGATAAATGTTATTACCTTGGCCACCGAAGGTGACGGAGGTTATGCTTTCACCCCTCTCTGTCTGTCTGTCTGTTTGTGTACAGGATCTCAAAAAAGTTGTGGACGGATTCAGACGAAACTTGGTGGACATGTTGGGTGTGTGAAAAGGAAGAATTGATTCAATTTTCGTGAAGACCCGAATCCAGATCTGATTATTTTTTTGAGTGATTCTTCACCAATGAGAGACAGGGCTACACTAATAGATAGCACAATATCTCAAAAAGTTGTGCACGGTTTAGAATGAAACTTGGTGGACAGGTTGGGTGTGTGACCATGACAAATTGATTCGATTTTGGTGAAGATCCGAATCCAGATCTGGATACGACCATTTTTTAATTTTTAAAGTGATTATTCACCATTGAGAGGTAGAGCTAAAAACGATATATTGAATGATATATCAAAAAAAATTTGGGCCCGATATGTTCTCGTGGATCAGGCATTGTGTAGCGGAGGTACGAGCTCGACCGAGTGCCTTTCTCGTTATTTTTTTTCCACTCAATGGAGTTACACTTTGGGCACATTCGTTTATCATTTCTTCGCTCAATATAATTGTCAGAAAAGCAGAAAAAGTAAACTTTAATGCTTTGGAAATTTCACATTTTCTTGTGTAAATATGGAGGAGGAAGCATAGCCATGCTTCAATAAATACACTTGGTTTATAAGAATCGCTAATTTCTTTGAATTTCAAAAATAAATATTTCAAAAATGTATTCGGCCCGATATGTTCTCGAGGATCAGGCATCACGTGGCGGATGTATGCGCTCTACCAAGTGTCCTTCTAGTTCACTCTGAGTTTGATTCCTGGTGGAAAAGGATCTGACTATAAACTATTGCTCCGATGTTTCTCGGAAAGGAGTACGTCTTCCTTTTCGAGAGGGCTTTGGGTCAGCTCCATGGTCTTCTACAATTCATGAGTTGAGTTAAGGATCCCATGTTGCCTTTCAAAAACAGCTGGCCAATGTGTGCTGGTACTGTTGCCAAATTCTGCCTCAGCTCTATCTAGAGATGAGCACCACTGCAATGTAATGCGCACTGGAAGGTCAGGAGGGGAATTGCCTTCAAAGTTCACCCACAATTGTTACGGTTGAGAAACAGACAAACAGATCTCCCCTTAAGCCTAAGATTAACAAAGACATCAACCCACAAAGGTAAATGTGCAAGCTTGCATTTTAAGGATCAGTCTTGGATAAGTATTATTTTTTGGAGAAACACCTTTATTAAAAAAAAACGTGTTTGTTTTTAACATTAGGACAAAGCTCAATGCATGGATTTTAGTCTGAAGAGTAAAGTATGTATATGGTCATGTAAATATTTAAAAAAACATGGTTGTCATTGAGAAAATCCATATTAAAAAACTGAAGGCTCACCAACTCACACTACTGCCCAACAAGGCAGGGCTCAGGTCAGGACCTGAAAAGCTCAGCTCAGGACCAGAAATACTTGGCTCAGGATGAGAAATGCTTAGTTTAGGACCAGAAACGTTTAGCTCAACATGAAAGACTCAGCTCAGACTTTTAAAAGGCTCAGCTCAGTATCTGAAGACCTGATGCAGGACCTTGACCACAAAGTCAGAATACATACAATAAGCTGATGTTTCTGCTTTCAGCCATCATTATCAGAAGGGAATGTAACACTGTGACACTCAGTCGATTCCCAGATTCCCAATAAACTGTCATCCTGTTGCTTTGCCGGCAGGGTGTTGTATCAAAGAATAAGCTTTCCTTAAGACGGAATGTTCTGACAAAACACCATAACCTTTTAAAACTAAACCTGACTGAACTAAACAAACCTACCGTGTGAAAACGACCGAGAGCAATCAGGATCATTTTTTGTCACGGGCCTCCAAAATCAACCAGACATCAAACTTTAAAATGCTACAGACATATAGTTGGGGATAAGTCATCGCACTCTGGTGATACAGCAATAAATCGTTTATCATCGTAGCTTTTACTTCATTTTATTAGCACTTAAATCTATTTATTTACAGCTAATATATATTCTGGCGGTGCTTTGCAAGTCCACATCAAATCTGGATGGAACCAATTGATTTGAATTAAAAGCCATTGAAAGGGTTTGATCAGAAGCCAATAGCACAAGTAATAAAAACAAAACAACATTATAAATGCAAAAAGACGGAGTGATGGTATGCCAAAAAGAATGTAAACAAGGTCGGGACGGTCACAATAAATTATCATGTGAAACCGTCGCTACATCTTTGTTTAAATAATGGTTGTTCCCTGTCCATCCTGACATTCATTTACAATGATAGTGTATGGTGATTGCTTTCATGTGTGAATTTGACCCATGGAATATTAAACCGTTAAACATACACACACACACACACACACCCAAATTGAGAGAGACGCACAGTGTCATTTGCAGGCACAACCATTATTCAAAGAAGGGTGTTTCACATGGCCCGCACACCACCAGCCCCAGGCCCGCCCACACCAGACTGATTGATAGAGATGTTGTCCCACCCACCACTCTTCAACCTTCATTAAAGGTAGGTATGAAGCTATGCCTACTTTATGGAATCCTATCAAGTTGTGAAATTTTGAGCAGTCATGACTTTTCCACTGTAAAATGCAGGATATTTGTCATTAAACGAAGTACTGAGCTTAAACCAATTTGGAGTTAGGCTCTCTGAAAGGAAGAAGAAGAAGAATTACAAATAGCCACGCTTGTAATTCTTCTTCTTCTTCCTTTGCTTGAATGGAAGGTCCCTGGAGTCCCTTTCATTCAAGCTTTTGGGCCGCTCTACCTGCCATGATCTTTCCTGAGAAAGCCGCATTTCCAAACTGGCCTCCAAAGTTAGTCGCCAACCGGGCATCCTACGTCGTGCAGAGTCCTTCCTTGACACACCTGATATCCTAACCACATACAAAGCTTTCATCCGCAGTCTGATGGAGTACTGCTCTCCCCTCTGGGTTGGTGCTCCTGCCTGACACCGAGCTTGGCTTCACGCTGTAGAAACCAAGGCATTTAGAAACATTGGTATCTCCAGCGATGAAGCCAAGTCTTTGGGTCTCTCATTTTCTCACCGCAGGCAGGTTGGTGGTCTTTCTGTCTTCTACCGTCTCCCCTCCGGCCTTGCCCCCCCCCCACCGCTCTGTCTGTGCTCTTTCCCCCCTATAATTCCACAGTGTGTTCAACGTCTGCCAAAAAACCCCTTCTGGTGAAACTGCCAAAATCAAAAATCACTGCTCACCTTCACTCTTTCATGCCTCTTTTTTCCCCACTTCTGGAACAAACTCCCACAATCTCTTCAATCAAAACTCCTCCTTCCAGGTCTTCAAAACAACTGTTCACCACCATCTCATATCTTCCCCCATCTAAAGCCTTGATCTTTTCTGCCCCCGTTAATCCACCCCAAGCCCAACTCCTTAAAATTCCCTGCTTTCCTTCCTGAAAGTCGTTGTCATGTCCATCTTGTTTACTCCGTGTACCCAGCCCCATCCCTCTCCCTTCCACAGTCCTAATTTCTCTGTTCCACACTGTTTTTTCTTTCCCTCTCCCACCCCTCTTGTCTCCTGCTCCCATTGTTATATGTTCTGTGTGTTAGCTCTTCCACAAGCTTCGGCAATGTATACAAAAAAAACCAAAAAACTGTTTCGGGTGTGTCATTTTTGTAGTTCAGCGATGCTGTCCAAACATTTCATGAATATTATTGGATGTGAAATCCTTTGTAGACTAATGGTAGGTGCTTTATTGGGTGGTCGCAAGACTTCTGTTATTCTCAGGTTTTCCGTCTGTCTGTTTGTATGTAATGGACAGATCTGGAAGCCAGAGGAGTCAACTGATTTTGATGAAACTTGACAGGTAGGTTCATACCAGGATCTAGTTGTATGCTTTTGAGCACTGTTGCTATGGACGCCAGCGTTGCCAAGCAACGGGACTTTGAAATTTTTGAAAAAAATCCCAAAAATATTTTGATTTTTTTTTTTTTCGAAAATCAAAAATCGGCTTCCGTGCTTTTATGCGCACTATAATCAACCTCTTTGTCAAAAATTTTCAGCCTGATCCGTCAAAAACTGTATGACTAGTATGCAATTATATAGCGACCACCCATGTCGCCTACCGGCTTGTACAATTACAAGTTTGCATCTTGTTCGATTTTTTGGAGGATTTGTGTTGTATTAAACCTATGGAGTGTCCGTGCCATCCCTACATTAGAGGTTTACCGACTTCCTGATTGTTTGCCGTTTTGGGAGGTTTGGGAGAAGGGGTGGAAGGGATGGGGATTACAGATATATATTTTTTTGGCTGCCAATTTTTTTAAAACAAGTTTTTTTTGTTCTAACAATTTCGGGAGACTTGCAAGCAAATTTGTTGTGACTTTCAGGTGGTTTTGTGGGTTAATAAGATTTTTGTGGTGAACAAGGGTCCTCAATTTAGGCTAACAAGGTTCTTCAATACATGCTCAATACATGTATAGTTACTACCTCCAGATACTACCTGGAGATATACCACCTCACATTAGTGGTTACTGACAATCCTTGTTGTTCGGGAGTAAATACAACACATTTCATGACGAGGATGGTTCTTCAGCATCTCCCGGCCCCCACCACCCTACCTGGGTTCTCCAGGTAAACTGCCATCGTCATGAAATCGCTGGATTTTCAGTTTCAAAAAGTACCTTGCTGCCATCGGACTGGACTGCGGAAGCGTCGTAACCGAACGCAAATGAGCAGTTCTCCACCAATGCCACGGCGTAGAAGTGCAGAAGATTTTTGCACAGCTGACTCTTTACCTGATACCTTTTGCATACATTTTGTATTTTGCAGATACCTCCACATCAAACAACATGGTGAATGCAGTTGAAACCTACTTTTGACCCCCAAAAAAGTGCTGTGAATAAACATTACAAATCTGTCAGGGGAATGGTGAGCAACTGAAACAGTATGCTGCTGCTTTGCGTGAACTTGCAGCTACTTGCAATGTTTGGTCCCTCACAGACAAACTGATAGGAGACCGATTGAATAAGAACATATAGCATAGAAAAATAGTTTTGTGTTGGTTTAGAGCGGCAGGGATGGGGGATGTTGATTTAATGTTGCATGACGTTTTGTTGGGTTGCGGGTTGAGACCATTGGTGGTTATGCATGCAGGGGGGTGGGGGGGGGGGAGTTGGGTAATGATGTGGGGGGAAGGTGTGCTTGAAACCAAAAAAGAGGAAGTATGAGTTTTTAGGGAAGCATTGAAAGGATCTGGGGTGCAAAGTCTTCGGAGATTCTACCAAGGGTGGGAGTTAGTGCAGATTTCTCTACTTCAGCGACAGGTGTTAGTTAACCAGTGGGGTAGGAAGAAGGGGGTTGGGTTTGTGAATACGTTGGTATCCCTGCTTGGTCATAGTGAATGGATGAGGTCGGGAGGCAGGGTGCTCAATCGAAGGGGGGCGGTGAAATTCACGGGGGTTCTCGAGAAATAAATTAGGACGTTTTTAGACGAGTGACTGAGGATGTGCTTGGAGGGTTTGGGCAGCAAGGGATGGTTAATGGAAGGGAAAAGTTCAAAGTGTTTCATATGAATGCCAGGAGCTTAAATGGAAAGATGGAAGAGCTGGAAGCTAGGGTGAATGGCGAGGGCTACAACATCGTTGCTGTGAGATGTATTTTCGTGAGAAATCCAACTTCAGGATGGGAATTCAAGGCTACAGGGTTTATAGGTTTGATAGGAAGGAGAAAAAGGGAGCAAGTGTGGCAACCTGGGTGAAAGACTATTGCATCGAGAGAAAGGCATGAGATTAAAGAGGGAATTCACAGAGAGGATCCTGTGTGGATTGAGATTAGGGATGTATGAACAATAAGATACTCGTGGGATGCTTTTACAGTATATGACTCCTGGTGGGAGGAAAGAGCAGGGAAGAGGGGTAATTGAATAATTTAGAAAGGCATGTGATAAAGGAAGAGTTTTTCTTATGGGGGATTGTCACTTGCCAGGGATATATTGGGTCCAACAACAGGGGAAAGGCAGAGCGAACGAGGATTTTCTATCTCCTGTCCAAGATTGCTTTTTAACCCAGTTGTCAGGAAAGCCCACAAAGGGGAGGGGAAGAGGGTGTGCAGCGTTAAACTTCTTTTTAGGAAATAATCCCACTATGGTGAAGGAGTGGGGCAACTTAGCATAACAATTGTACATTTTGTGAGGAAAGCACCAAATTTGGCACACTAGTAGCCTATCATATTATGAACAGATTTGGATATTGGGCCATCTCAAATTCAGCCGCTGATGGCTGTGGCAGCCATTTTCCACTGCCATCAAAAATTTGAGATAGCCCAATATCCAAATCTTTTCATAATATGATAGGCTACTAGTGTGCCAAATTTGGTGCTTTCCTCACAAAATGCACAATTGTTATGCTATATTTAGCTAAGTTGCCCCACTAAAGGAGGTGGAGGTGGGAGAACATCTGGAATGGTCTTCCTAAAAAGATAGTAGCAGTAGAGGGAGCACATAGGTTTAAATTGGAATTATATATGGTACATTGTTGGTATAGGGGTATGGGGATATTGCCAGGACTTCGAGGTAGCTTGTGTGTGGATGGGTAATAGTTTCTGAGGCTGGTGCACCACAGCTATAGTGGACTTAATGGCCTCCTCCTGCACCAATGCTCCTTGTGTGTATTCCATGTATGTAAGACTTTGATTCCCCACATTATGGAATAACTGCTTATAGAAGATGATGAGCTCACATTGGAGAAGCCTATGATCCTTGCCATCAAGATATAATCAGCTATGATTGATTCAAAGCTGATGAATGAGGCATCTCCTGTTCCCTCAAGCTCAGTTTTAGGGAAGCAACAGGCAGCACAGGCCCAGGCTGCCCAGGTGCAAGGACTTCATGGTCAGACCCAAGTGCCAGCCCTATCAGCATCCAGTTGCTCAACAGCCGATCAAACCATGCTGAAACTGTGGAAGGATGCATTGAGCAAAATCAGTGCCCTGCATGTGGCAAACAGTATAACACCAGATTAGCGAAGAAGCGAGCTTCATCAATTCACCATTTTGATGAACCTAAAGTCAGAGAGATCGTGAAGAGCTACACATCTACACCATCGCTTCTACTCAGCAGACAGGCAACTTCAAGGATTGTGAAGAGCTGGTCATGAGAAAACCAGTCTCACACCTCATTGATGTCGGTGCAAAAGAGTAAATCCTTAACGAAGACCTCCCCCACCAAATTTCCGCAGGGCGCTCAAGGTCCGCCAACAACAACAATCACTGCTCACCTTCACTCTTTCATTCTTCTTTTTCCTGCCTTTGGAATAAACTCCCTCACTCTATTCAATCCCATTCTTCCCTCCAGGCCTTCAAAACAGCTGTTCACCACCACCTCTTATCATCCCCCATCCAAATCCTCAATCTTTTCTACCCCCGATAATCCACCCAAGCCCACCTGATTCAATTCCGTGCTTTCCTTTCTGAAAGTCCCTGTAATGTCCATCTTGTAATGTCCCCATGTTCCCTGCCCCCATCCCTCTCCCTTCCACAGAACTCCTAATGTCTCTGTTCCCCACTGTTTGGTCCTTCCCACTCCACCCCTCTTGTCTCATGCCCCCCTTGCTGTGCATTGTGTGTTCGCTCTCATACGAGCCTCGACAAAGTACACAAAAAAAAAGAAAAAAAAAGACCTATACCGTGAACGCTTCTTACAGGTTCCACTCACATCTGCATTCTCACCATCAAACATATGATGACTTTGTCATTCCTGTTTTAGGAACAATAACAATGCCAGTGAGTTACAAGAGTGTTACACTTGACAACTTTACCTCTCAAGTAGCAAAGGGTAGAAGCCTGATGGGTCTCAACCAGTTTGACAAACTGGTGTTCAAACTTCAAGCCCCAACCAGTGTGCCTATCCAAACGATCGCCTACAATGAAATCAAGCAGCAGTAATCTTAGCCGTTCAGCAGTTGGGGAATATAAAGGGTACTGTCATACCCCTTGTGTGGATCCTTCAGTCTGCCAGTGTATCAAGGCTTGAGACATCTGCCTTTAGCTGTTCCTGATGATGTTTCTGCATAACTAAAGTGCCTTGCATCTGAGAGCATTATCGAGTGCATCGACTCATCTCCTCGGGTTTCCAACTTGGTCATTGCCATGGCACAAGAATGGAGAGTTGAGGCTACGTGTTGATCTCATGTCAGTGAATAAAGCCATTATTCATGACAAATACCCTCTTCCAACCAACGAGGAACTATGTCCTTCATTTCATGGTTCAACTGCTCACAAAGCTGGATATGAGAAGCTACTTTCAGATACCCCTTATGTAGCACAGTCAACATATGACTGCATCTGTGACTCATCATCGGTATGTTCCAACAACGCAGAATGCCATATCGACTGAGTTCTGCCCATAATGTATTTCATAAGATCGTCTCTCATTCTCTCAGGCATCAATGAGACACTCAACGTTCTCGATGACGTCGTCGTCGTCTACAAAATTGACAAAGCAGAACATGATCAGTAGTTGAATACTGTGCTGTTACAACTAGTATAGCATATTCTGACCCTGAATGCGAGAAGTGTACATTTGCAGCATCAGCGATTGACTTCCTCCGGTATAGCGTGGCAACCGCAGGAGTGAAGCCGACGCAAGACAATGTGTCACAGCAATAAGAGCTCTTCCTACTCCATCCAATGCAAAGGAATTCGCATTGTTTCTGGGTACTATAAATGTCTACCTGCGATTTGTTCCCAAATATGCAGAGATCACCGAGTCCCTTGGAAAACTACTGTGCAAAGATGTGGGGTGGCAGTGAACCAGGAAGCAGCAACGAGCGTTTCTCGCCGTGAAGTAAAGAATTGCATCTCACGCGGTTCTCACTCACTTTGATCCAAATGCAACGACATGCGTCAAAATTGATGCCTCGAATACTTCAGTGGGAGCAGTACTTTCACACATCTCAGGCTCTGAATGCTCAATTGCAATCATAACATGCACACTCTGAGACAAAGCAAAAATACTCCACAGGTGGACATGAAGTGTTTGCGTGTATCTAGGCCTGCGGACATTGGCACGTGTATTTGTATGCCAGGAAGCTTACACTACATTTAGTATTTCGTATGCAGCCTGGGACTTCTGGTTGCATTGTTTTCTGGAAGGGCAGCTGTGCTGCTGATGCAGAGTTCCTGGTGCCACCCAGTAAGCTGGTACACTCATTTTGCCAACCTCAGATGGATGACAGGCTGAGTCAATCCCACCTGGTGCTATTCAACAGCAGAACGGGGGCTCAAACTCAAGACCCTAAGATTTTAAGCGAGCCACCTTAACCATTAAGCCAACACCAGATTTTTGTTTACACGACTTCCAGATCATCAAGCTTTAGCCACTATGTTAAGGCCCGGTCACACCTTGACGTTTTAGCCAGCGATGGCAACGTATTAAAATGTATGTAAAACGCTGGCTTACGTTGAACTTTTGATGTTTTTTTTTAAAGATTCGGACGTATTCATAGTGACTTGGTCTTATGTATAACGCATTGGTAATGGACACAGAACGTTTCGTTGTGTTATAGATAACTTATACCAACGAATGCTGAACCTGTTGTCGGCCTACACAACCGATGCCCAACGATAGTCGAACTTAGGCATAGCGCGTTGCACGCATCGCCGACGATGTCGTGACATAGCCTATTAAAAGGCTGACGCACAACAATTCGAATCATAACTGCCGTAGAAATGGAAGTGACAACATCGCGGTCACACCTTGGCGATCTTGCCAGCGTATGCCGACCTAAGAAAAATGTGTCTAAAACGTTGGGGCACGTCAAATACGGTATGAGTAAGTTTGGTATACGTGAGTAGAACGCTAAAGTACGCTATCATACGTCGTAGTAAGTAGAGTATGTCAAGAAATTTTAAACATGTTCAAAATTTTACGACGTACTCGGCGTATGACACACGTTCCGCATGCGATGGGGATAAGTTTTACACACGATATGTGGACGCTTACACACGTCCACAAAGGCTACTTATAAGCTACTCATAAGTCGAAACACATCGCGGTAATGTGTTTTTTACGCGAAACTTATTTCTAACTTATGTTTGACGTGCTTTGAACCAATTCTTTACGTAGTCCCAACACACATCGACGTATGTAGACGTATTCCAATGACGTCTTCCGGTCGACAAAAAAAAAAAAAATTAACGTGTTTCTAGCTTACAACTGCCATATAAAGACGTGTTCCCAGCGGTTTTGGGAATTGGTAGATAAAAATGGTGTTCATAAAAGGGGAACCCAACAGTGTTTTCGAGTCCTTTTTGAGTCGATGTCCATGTCAGCAGTAACAGTATCAGTATCAGTATTAGTATTAGTATTAGTATTAGTAGTAGTTTGTTCATGTTGGCAGTAGTAGGTGAGTGTGAGGGGGAGGGTGTGGGTTATGATGGATCGTCCTTGCGTTTAACGATTTAACGATTTAAATGATAAACTCAACGATTTAAATGGCTGCATCTCCACTATTGAAAGTAGACGCTTGCGCTCAATAATTGGATTTTTTTTACACTCAACGACTTTTAAACGGTACCACTCAACTATTTTCATTGTTTACAATGAACGATTTAAATTGCTGTCACTCGCCTTTGTTTTTTGATGCTGGGGTTTGGAAATTTGAAGCGTTTCTTCTGAACGTGTTAAAACGCTCAAACTCGACTATTTTACATAGACGCTGCCGATGGACAACTGGAATCATAGCCAAGCTCGACATCGAAGTGTGAACATCCTCGTCATGCCGAAGAAAAGTTTGAAGAATGCTGCAAATAAGTGTCCTGGCCGTGGCCGTGGACGCTGACGCAAGGACGATCCATTATACCGACGTCTTTCAGCCTATGAGTAACTTAAAAGTAACGTCTGTCGATGTGTGGCAACGATCGCGTAACGTGCCAACAACACGTTAATCATAGGTTAGAAATAAGTTTCGGGTACGCTAAACATTACCTCGGCGTGTCTCAACTTATGATTAACTTACAAGTAGCATGTGTTGACGTCTGTCAACGATCGCAGACCGTGCATACAACTTGTGGCCAGCGTAGCGGAACGTGTGAGTCATACGCCGGCATACGTCGTGAAATTTCAAGCATGAAAAAATTTGAGGACAACCAAAAAGTACAACGTTTAAAGCCAGCGTACAACGACGTATGGCAGTGTTTTTCAGTGTGCTCTCAATGTTATCAAAACTTACCCATAACGTATTCAACGTGTGCCAGCGTTTTAGAAAAATAATTCAAAAATCGGCATACGTTGGCTAAAACGTCAAGGTGTGACCGGGCCTTTAGCAACATGTGGCTCAAGGCAGAGACCATTATGGATTTATTGATAGTCAGAATGACTCCATCAATATAACTTTGATGTGGAGTATTTAATGGGCAGACAAAGTAGTGAATATGCTTTGCAAAGCGACAATCACAGACAGCAAAACGAGAAAAGCGACAAGTGAGGTAAAGGATTACTTCATAGCAGTTGTCGCGCGAGCAACAGCAAACCTCATGAAGCGGACTGAACTGAAAACTGAGTGAGCAGCTGACGACGTACTTCAAAGGTGTGCCAGTACCTAAAAACTGAATGGCTTTGCAACACAATTGAAAGACTTGTCCCATTTCATGGAGTGCACAATGAGTTAGCGTTGTTTGATGACAACTGTATCACACACAGAACTCGAGCAGTGATCCCGAAAGCACTACAACATTGCATGTTGCATCTGGCCCACGAAGGACATCCGGACAAAAGAGAAGACACCAGCTGAACTCGTGATTGGTCGTTTCTGAATATCCTTCAACAATCATTGTCGTCGAACGAATCGTCATAGCGAAAGCAGAAGAAAGCGCAAAGCGACAAGATAAGTTACTCAGACAAGCGAACATGCTTGAGACCGTGATTCACAGTGGGCGATTGGGTTTGTATAAAATGCACATATCACAAGCACAAGCTCGCATCATCTTTATCGCAAGTACACCGGCAAACTTAGATGATAGCGAGGATTCTTCATTTCCTGATAGGCGATCACGATGGAACTGGATTAACACAGCAACGCAATCATGTAGAACAACGTGTTACACGTTGATCTCAACGTCATTGCAGACGTCCTTGTTACCTACAATATTCTCAGTGTACCTTCCTGAAGATTAATCTTAACTCTAAATATCGTTAGCTTGGTTTACGAATTTTGTAAAATTGAGCAAAGTTTCAAAAATGAAAAAGGGAATTTGGAGTTTGGATTTTTGACTCAAATAAGGATTCAGTACATGCATACATATTGTTACAAATTCTGGCCCGCCCGGCGTGCGATCGGCCACGTAACTCCAATCGCAACCGCGTCGCCCACCGGACGGACAATTCAGTCGTGACCCTCCTGGAACTACCGCCAGGAGCCAGTCACAGGTGGGGGTTTAACCTCACCACGATCGTGCCAATTGCCCACCGGCGCAGGATAGGGTTGCTCGCCAAATTCGACCTACCCAAGTACCTGCGCGAGTCATCGACCGGGCAATCGTACCTCGCCGCAGGTCGGCCCAGGACACGAACCGCTCAAGCGGTCCGTTCCATACTACAGTGATAACCAAGCGGTGTTATCGCCGACCTCGACGGATCAGATTCTCTTCTTTACCCTGGTGTTCAAAACCCACTACTAATTTATTCCACGATTCAAGATGGCACTTTCAATTGGGAAAGAGACGACGAACGGGATACATTTCACACAAGGACATTTATTGCAAAGCACATATTGCACACACAACACAAGCAAGGAATCATGCAATAGACAAGAAAAGCATTACGACCGAATACGAGCAATGTGCAGTCACTGACACAGGTCTAACTTATAGGGACACGGCACCACAGCAGTCATACAAAACAAAAGGAAAGACCCCCTCATAGGCAAGGGGGTAGACGGGGTTCGTAAACCTTTATGGTCATGGGCCGTGGGTGACCGAATAGGCCCGCGAGACCGTGCTGGTTACCTGCCCCCTCGAGGGGCGACGGTCGGCGAGCACTCTCCGGCACTCTCCTCTCGTGCGCGCCTCGACCCGGGACCACTGCTCGCAACCCTCACGACTTGGCGCCCAGAGGGAGAGACGAGCCTTCGACGATCCAGAGCCCGACGAGTCCAAACACGACGTCCCAGGCAGGAGAGAGTAAGAATCCAACGCGATGATCCAGGCAGGAGAGAGGAGGAATCCAACGTGATGATCCAGGCAGGAGAGAGGAGGAATCCAACCCGATGATCCAGGCAGGAGAGAGAGAGAGAGAGAGAGAGAGAGAGAGAGAGAGAGAGAGAGAGAGAGAGAGAGAGAGAGAGAGAGAGAGAGAGAGAGAGAGAGAGAGAGAGAGAGAGAGAGAGAGAGAGAGAGAGAGAGAGAGAGAGAGAGAGAGAGAGAGAGAGAGAGAGAGAGAGAGAGAGAGAGAGAGAGAGAGAGAGAGAGAGAGAGAGAGAGAGAGAGAGAGCTCAAACACGACGTCCACTAAGAGGGCGAGCCTGCGCGCAGTCCGCCCTATATCGCGCGGGGCTCCGCCCCTTCGCTCCACCCCCTTTTTGGCTCTGCCTCTCCTCTAGCCCTTTCGAGAAGCTCCTCGAAAAGGGGCGTTCCCTCCTCACGGCCGCCTCACACCCCGTATCCACCAATCGCCAGCGAGCTCTCGTAGCCTCTCCCGTCAGCCCCGGCGCCGCAAAAAAGGCGGGAAAACTCGCGCGCTGTTGTAGGCTTTTCACGGGGCCTTCGTTTGAAGTCTTCGAACGGTCCAAAATAATGATAGAACAGAAAAACGGCTATCTCAAAGAGTCGCAGTCCGATGAATCACACAAATTCCCTTTATACAACGGTGGGGAACTATCTGCACATAAACTTAGCGTCATAACTGATCTAAGGACCCTTTATGGTGTATTGCGAATTTCCACAGCGGTAACACTATAATGTTTTACTAATGTTTATTTTAAGCAAATGTTGCAGCTTATAAAAGGGTGTAAATGTTGTGTTTGTCAGCCTACATGGTCAGTCAATGCAGAGGGCTCTGTCCCGTGGTGATGTAAGAACCGTTTGAGTGAAGGAAGCCATCTTGGAATAAAAGGAACACATGCGGCTGAAGATTGTCTCTGAGATTCCTTATTGTTGAGTAAATACAAGAGAATCCACAGAAGCTTCAGGTTTCCCAGGCACTTTCAGCAGGTGACAAAAGTGAGGTGAAGATTCTGTCACAATGTTTTGACTTTATTAAGAACTCACAAATACCACCAGTCGGTTCACTAATGAGAATACGAAGAGAGGGAAGGGGGAGAAAAAGAGGATAAGGGGGGTGATGGAGGGGGGGGGGGGGGGATAGAGAGAGAAGGAAGGGTTGGGGGAGAGAGAGAAAGGGAAGGGAGAGGGGAAGAGAGGAGTGGTGGTGGAGGGAAGAGTGAGGAGGGTGAGAGAGGTGGAGAGAGGAAGAGAAGAGAGAAAGGAGAGAGAGAGGGGGGAGAGAGAGTGAGGAGGGGTGGGGGAGTGAGGAGGGGTGGGGGAGTGAGGAAGGGTGGGGGAGTGAGGAGGGGGAGTGAGGAAGGGGAGGAGCTAAGAATGGGGAGAGTGAGGAAGAAGGGGTGGGGAAAATAATTCCTCACCAAACATTGTGGTACGTTCTGGGAGGGGAGGAGGATGGGCAAGAGAGGAGGGAAGGGGAAGTGGGGAGGAGGTTTGGGAGGAGGTAAGCATAAGGGGAAGGGTTCTCAACTTGTGTTTGGTAGTGGGACTTGTGGAGAAGGGGATTGGGGGGGGGGTAGTGCAGTATTGGATGAAATGCAGTACGTTATGTTAATCGTTCTCTCAATTTGATGTTTAACTTTATTGATTTTGCCCTCGTAACTGAGGATTTCCCCACAGAGAACCTTGCCATGGTCACTACGCCCACTGCTCGTGTCGCAGGAGCCTTCGTGGTGATCTCGCAGCTGAACTTGTCCCGCTGCCAGACTTGTCCCACTGCTGAATTACTTCCAGCACCAAAGGTGTTGGAGGGTGTGCTTTCACGCCGTCTGTCAGTTTGTTTGTTTGTGTGCAGATCTCACAAAGTTGTGGACGGATTCAGATGAAATTAGGTGGGCAGGTTTTGTGTGACAAGGACAAATTGATTAGATTTTGATGAAGATCTGGTTACAGATCCAAACACTCAAATTTTTAAAAATGATTCTTCACCATTGAGAAATAGGGCCAAAAACAATATATAACACAACATCTCAAACAGTTGTGGATGGATTTGGATGAAACTTGGTGGACAGGTTGAGTTTGTGACAAGAACAAATTGTTTCAATTTTGGTGTAGATCCAAATCCATATCCGGATATGAGAATTTTTTTATTTTCAAAGTGATTCTTCACCATTGAGAGATAGGGTTAAAAACGATATATCAAAAATTTATTGGATCCGATATGTTCTGCTGGATCAGGCATTGTGTGGTGAGGTTATGCACTCCACCGAGTGCCTTTCTAACTGTTTTTGTTCCACTCAATAGTTATACTTTGGGCACATTCGTTAATCATTTCTTCACTCAATATAATTGTCTGAACAGAAGAAAATGTGAACTTTCATGCTTTGGAAATTTCACATTTTCTTGTGTAAATATATAGAGAAGGAGGGAGCATAGCCATGCTTCAAGTAAATACGCTTCCTTATAAGAATCACAAACAACTTTAAATTTCCAGATTTCACTCCAGATTGACACTTATTTCATCCACAAGCTCCGATCCTCAAATGCAAAGATGGATTTCCGTTATACACTTTAATTAATCCCTGAGAGTCTACAGTGGGGAATAGCATCATATCTATAAATTACTAAAACTCTCATCTTGTATATATGTACGTATGTATGTATGTATGTATGTATGTATGTATGCACGTACGGTCACGCAACAAAAAGTACTTCTTCGCTTGCTGCAACTGCCGACTATCAATATATTGCAGCAACCAGTAGTATATTTATATGTCATATTTTGTAATGAAAGCAGATCACAAAAAACAGTGAAAAAGCAAACTGTGTATGTAATTCCCGAAAAAAGGACCCCAGTGGACTGTATCGCCATGGCTTGCAAAAGCAGCTTGTAGAGTGTGGTGAACCCGTTGGTTCATTATTTTTGTTGCGCTCAATGAAGTTACACTTTCTGCACATTCCTTAATCTTCCCTTCACTCAATATAATCGTCCGAACAGGAGAAAAAGTCAATTTTTATGCTTTGCTTAAATAATACACTGAGTTATAAAAATTGCTAATTTGTTAAACTTTTCAGATTTCACTCCAGATTTCGACACTTATTTCATCGACGAGATCTGATTCTCAAATCCGATACAATATTTTGATTATCTATCGATAATTCCAGCCATGTGTGTGTGTGCGTGTGCGTGTGCGTGTGTGTGTGGACCGCTGTTTCTCGACAACCACTGGTCCGATCTAATTGAAACTTGCCAGGTATATTGTTGGGGCCCTGTGGATGTGCCTTTTCAAGGTTTGATATTAATCAGACAAGTGCTTCCATTGTTATGGCCATTTATTTACCAACCAACGACAAGACACGTTGCTGCGTGGGCGTGGCCGATGGGGAAGGGAACCTCAGCCACGTTCCCCATTATGGGTTACAACATATGGACTTCCGGATAGTGATGACTTAGTGTATTCGAATAATTTCTCGATTTCTTATGTGCATTTTATAGATAAACACAATGCCCCAATCCAGTCGTCGTTTACGAGAGCGAAAGAACGGCCTGTGTGGTTGTTTGAAAGTTTTTTTTGGGGGGGGGGGATTTGCACGTACGTTTTTTTCTCTTCTCTTCTCTTTCTGTTTTTCCTTGTGATGGCATTGCGAAAAGGCAAAATACGTTGGCGCTAATTGAATAATTGGCCATTAAAACTAAATTGCGAATAATCATAACTGTGATATGTGAACTTCCGGACAGTCAGGACTTAACTTCCGGACTTCCACATAGTGACGACTTACTGTATTCTTTCTCGATTTATCGACTTACTGTATTCTTTCTTTCTCGATTTCTGTTCTTTCTCGAAGGAACGGCCTGTGTGGTTGTTTCTGGCAAGCGGTTTGAAATTTTTCATTTTTTTCGCACGTACGGCCACGCACGTACGGGCACGTACTAGTATACTTTAATTAGTCCACGAGAGTAAATCGTGTTTTCAAGGCAAGGCATGTTTGAATTGGGACCATGGCCAAATTCCTACCCTAACGAGTTGATAATCAGGCCTGGCGAGCTGGTTTGTAAAGACTCGGGCCAAGCTTCCTCGGACCGACCCCACAATAAAGATAGGATAATGGCGGCCGTTGAAGAAGAAGATTCTCATTATCATTCCAATCAGTCTCGTATTCCAATGGGTTTGGTAACGAAGACCCCTGCAAGGCAAAGTTAGGCTGACAAAGGTTAAGCCTTTCATGGAGGTAAGTTGTTAATTATCTTCAAACAGGGGTGTTTAAATTTACCCAAACACCCAACTTTCATTCATGCATTCCCTTGGAGGTCTCTTCATACGCATGAAAAGTTTGGGGCCCCGAGGTTTCATGGCTTTGGAGTTATGGAGGAGACACACTGACATTTATTATTATCGATAGAAAGATAGATAGATAGATAGATAGATAGATAGATAGATAGATAGATGGATAGATGCACTCCATTGTTTTTGGAAAATAAATACAAGTAGAGGTAGATTCAAAATACACTGTCCCCATGCCAAATAAATAAATAAATGCTCCAGCGCACGGCATTGCTGGGGTGCCTGGTGATGCCGCTATGCAGCACATGGAGACGGAAATGCGAGGGAGCGGTGCACTTGAGGTGAATGTGTACAAATGTACTTCTGTGGTGAATGTGTACAAATGCTACTTACTCGCCGTGCAGCACAGAGAGATGGAATAATTGACTAATTTCATAATTAAAATAAATTAATAATCATAAAATAATTCATTTCTTAATCAGTGGGCGAATAGCAAACCAAAACCACCACCGTTTCATCTGAATCTGCAATTTTTGAAAATTAAATAATTCATCGAAAAATGAAAAATTAATCGATTGATTGATCAATAAATGAAAAATAGCCTTTATAGCCAAATCACTTGTTCACTGTCATATCCAAATATCAGCTACCCAGCTCAAAGGGTGCCCGAGATATTGCCCAGATGAGAAATAAAATAAATAAGTACATAATAAATCGATAATAATTAAGTAATTAATCAATTAATTGATTAATCAAAAATAAGAAACAACGTTTTTGCCAAAGCACATCTTCACCTTTGTCCCCAAATTTCAGATTCCTAGATCAAAGGATGGGTGAGATATCACCCAAACAAGAAAACAAACAAACGGAGTCAAAACTGAACTCTCTCTTCCTTCAGCGCCCGGCGATGACGTCATGAGTCACCAGGATATGGAATTGGGAAGGAGCGGTGCACAATAATAGCTAGAATGCCACTCGGTAGAGCACATCCCTCCTCCAGGCTGAACAGTTTACGTTTTGTATCCCACCGATAAGCCGGATCTGCATCAGGACCTGAATCAACATGTAATCAGATTGTTCTTCTCAACTACCCAACCTGTCCTCCAAGTTTCTCTGAATCCGACCACAACTTTTTGAGATATCGTGTTATATATCGGTTTTTGGTCCCATTTCTCAATGGTGAAGACTTGCTTAAGAAATTAAAAAATTCTGGTATCTGGATCTGGATCTTCACCAAAATAGTATCAATTCTTCCTTGTCACACATCCAACCTGTCCACCAAGTTTCTCTGAATCCGACCACAACTTTTTGAGATATCGTGGTATATATCGGTTTTTGGTCCCATTTCTCAATGGTGAAGACTTGCTTAAGAAATTTAAAAATTCTGGTATCTGGATCTGGATCTTCACCAAAATAGAATCAATTCTTCCTTGTCACACCCCCAACCTGTCCACCAAGTTTTTCTGAATCCGACCACAACTTTTTGAGATATCCTACTCACAGACTGACAGACAGACAGACAGGGGTGAAAATGTAACCTCCGTCCACCTTCGTTGACGGAGGAAGCTAAACGTTTTCATCGCTTCAATGTTTTGGTGTCACAATGTATTCCAGTACATCTGGTTCTTTTCAACTTGACATCATTCTCTTCATCATTACGGCTGACAGGATGGCCCAGAGGTTTGCACACTCACCTCTAAGTTGTCTAGCCTGGGTTTGATTCCTGACCCAGCTATAAATTGTCAGTCCGGTGTTTCGCAGGCTGGGTGATTTATCAATGTGTGCCATCCCTTGATTGGACGTTAAACGGAAATCCCGTTTGCCAACATTCATTGGTGGATGCTCAGCATCCCACGGTATCCTTTGCAAAGAGTAGGTGAGCTATTACTGGCAATCATGACCAAATTCCTACCCTGACTAGTCGAGTGTCAGGCCTGATGAGCTTGTTTGTGAAGACTTGGGCCAAGCTTCCTCAGACCGACTCCACAATAAAGGTAGGATAATGGTGGACATGGAAGAAGAAGAAGATGAAGAGGAGGAGGAAGAAGTTAAAGAGGAACTAGAAGAAGAAGATTCTTGTTCTCATTCCAATCAGTTTGGCATTCCAATGGGTTTTGAGTTTGATTTTGATACAAATGAGTGTTTGAGATAATACGCTAGAACTAGGTTTTGTTTAAACATTTATAAAAATTGTGGGCACACGACATCTATAAAATGTATTACCTCGGATGCATTTCCCTGATATGGATTAGTCATGTCACCTGTGGCCAATAAAATGGATGAGTGATGTCATGCTGCGTGACCTACACTGAGGGTATGTAAGCACACAAGAGAGACATGACTTCAACCAGAAAGTGTTTCTTGTCCCTGAAGGTTCACTTGTACAATCCCTACTCCATCCTCTCTTAGATGTACCTTGGTCAGCACGAAACTGTTTGTGTCCCTGCAACGCTAACTAGTGATGTGTACTGGATCATGACATCATGCTTACTCTATGCCCATTCCGGTTGCTCCTGTGCTCACTACATCTGCATGTTTTTCAAATTGAACAACATGGAAGGGAAATTTCTTTCAATCTGCATATTCTGAAATGTGTAGCCATCATAAACTCAAAATAAACATGTTGTAAGCTGACCATCATGAATGGTTCGTCCTTTTAGCTTATGGGGAATCTACCCAGATGGGCAACGATGCCGAACGCACTCTGGCCAGACATCTTGCGAGCCGTACCGACAGCTAGACACATTCGGTCTGGGGTCCTTGGCCACCTGAGTAGGATGGGGGATTACTCAAAGGGGTTAAAACTTCTCCGTAAATGCTGTCCTTCCAATACGACTCCATTCATTACCATTACAAAGAAAGGATTCGATTTCGAAAAATGGATTTGTCATCATCATCATCATCATCATCATCATCATCATCATCATCCTGCGCATCGTCGCCATCCTTATTATAAGGATGTACAGTTAATTGCAGGTGTGTAATGAAACACGCTCAATGATGTCACAGTAAAGTGTCACAATGGTTCGACCTACCAGCATCTCGGTGAAAATGCATGAAAATGGGTATATATATATATATATATATATATATATATATATATATATATATATATATATATATATATTTATATATATATATATATATATATATATATATATATATATATATATATATAATTCCAGCAATCTCTGTGTATCTGTCTGTCTGTGACCGCTGTTTCTCGACAACCACTGGTCCGATCTAATTGAAACTTGCCAGGTATATTGCTGGGGACCTGAGTATGTGCCGTTTCAAGGTTTGATATTAATCGGACAAGTGGTTCCCAAGTTATGGCCATTTATTTACCAAACCAATGACAGGACACGGTGCTATGACGTCACAATTGACGTCACAATTCTTCTTTTTTCTTTTCTTTTTTTTTGCACGTACGGCCACGCACTAGTAATAATAATAATAATAATAATAATAATAATAATAATAATAATAATCATAGATGGAGTTATAAGGAAAACAACTGTAGGCATATGCATTACACAGCCAGGAAAGCATTAAATATATTCAGGTATAATCTTTAAAAAGGTGTGAAAACAACGGTGGATTGAAAAAGGTCCAAGCGCACACACGGGTGGTACTGTTCCGATATATAGGCCTACCTTTGTCATCCTCATCGATCTTGAGCGCAGCTGAGATGAACTCGAAGGCGTGCTTGTGCGCCGCCTTGACCTGCTCGGTCCGTGGAACCTCGTCCTCGCCGGTCATCGGTGCCTCTTCCCACGACCGGTCCGTGGGCTCGGCCCACCTGGCCGACGCCAGCTCGGAGAGGCGTTCGTACACATAGGCGATGAAAAGCCAAAGGTGGAAGGCGAGGAAGCGCAAAAGGCTGAAGATAGCAATGAGCGGGTACGAGAAGGTGTAAATATTGCGCTTGTGCAGGGACAGATTGTCGGTCTTGTCTTTTCCCGGGCGCTGTGGACCTTTCCTTTTCTTGCCTTTTCCGCCCGAGGGATTCATTCAAGCCGCTGACAGAGCTCCTGGCCGCCGATCGGCATAACAATGGTGCGGGGAAGATGCGCGCTTGCGGCGAGGGGAGGCGAGCCACGGAGCTGCGTGACACTGTGACGTCATTACTCGAGCCTGTGCACGGTGCGCTCACGCGTTCCGTACGTCGAGCGCACGGCGTACATTAAAACAAGCTCAAATGAGCCAAGATCCTCGTCCTCTTAATGATGACGTCATAGAAACGAATATGACGTCAATGTGATGTATCAGGTTTGCGATAAATTATCTGTGTAATGCCCGGCTTGATTCCCACAAACAAAATTCAAACGGCTTGCCGAGTTTCGGAGATAATGGTATAGGCGATTTCCATTAGCGCGATATTATGACGTCAACTTTTTTCTAGGAAGAATTTCCAAAATCTGAGATGGTTACTGCCTGCGCGTGGGATTTGTGCATATACATGGCAAGTTTCACGAAGATCTGATGAAAACTCTGGGTTGTGAAACAAAAAATGTCAAAAAATAGGAATGACGTCATAAAAAATGATATGACGTCATAGTGATGTATCATATGTGCGGTAATTCATCTCTGCTAATGCCCTGTTCGATTCCCGCAAACAGAATTCAAAAAGCTTGCCTTGTATCGGAGATAATTTTTTAGGCGATTTCCATGAGCGACGATATAACAGCAACTTTTTTTCTAGGAAGAATTTCCAAACTCGGAGATGGTTACTGCCTGCACGTGGGATTTCTGCATATACATGGCAAGTTTCACGAAGATCCGATGAAAACTCTGGGTTGTGAAACAAAAAATGTCAAAAAATAGGAATGACGTCATTAAAAAATGATATGACGTCATAGTGATGTATCATATGTGCGGTAATTCATCTCTGCTAATGCCCTGTTCGATTCTCGCAAACAGAATTCAAAAAACTTGCCGAGTTTCGGAGATAATTTTTTCGGCGATTTCCATTAGCGGAGATATTTTGACGTCATAACTTTTTTTCTCAGAGGAATTTTCAAAATCGGAGATGGTTACTGTCTGCGCAGGGTATTTTTACATATACATGCCAAGTTTCAGGAAGTTTCGATGAAAACTGTAGGCTGTGAAACAAAAAAGTCCACAAGAAGAAACAGAAGAACAACAACGTGAGTAAAACTTAGAGATCCTCCACGAGGATCTAATGATGCAGTTTAATTGATGTAACGGTCCTGGCTCGTCTCAACACGCACGTATGTAATCGTCTCTGCACGGAGAGCTCGTATTCTCCCGTTCTTCCATTCCGGTGATAATAGCGTCCACACATTTACCGGCGTTGGTTTCATTACGAGGGTGAAAGGATGTTCAAAAAGTTATTGGAACAATAACTGTGGAACATTTATCAGTTTTATCATCTGCATTTCTCCAAGAACAACATCCTTTGACTTCGACCTTCGCAGGACTCAACATTAAATTTGTATCAATACTATGTCTCAACGGGGTTAAAATGTTAATTGAAAAGCCTGTGGGTAAAACTCGTTGCAAAACAATTATATTTGTAGGAAACTTTTCGGAAGAAACTTCATCAAGATATGTCCCAGCTATTACACAATAATGTTGTTAAAACGTCATAAAAAAAATGAGGAAGATCATAGAACAACTTACCCCACACAGTGTTCAGGTCAAATAATAATTCAATTGAAATGAAATAATGATTTTAAAGGTTGAACTTTAAAAAAAATTCAGACTCTTCTTCTGATTCCTTGCCACCTTTTCGACCTTGGCTCGGACTTCAGACTTGACTTATTGTACACATCAAAAAAAACACTGTTGATGTAATCTTACACACCAATTTATTACAGCGTGGTGACATCGCGCTGTTATATAATTGGCTATTCTGTCCTGTGTCTTCTGTCACACTTATGGCCTCGTACATCCCTTTGATCTGAGGGCTGTAAATAGAAATTTGTCCAACGTCACAACTCTTCCCATCATGCATGCTAATTCACCATGTCTTCATTTAAATTTTATAACTGCAAAATTGTTTCATCATTCTTAACCTAGACTTTTACTGCCCCCAGCCACACGATATCGAAGTATTCACTTCTTGTTTAGCATTGGTTTTAAAAGTGCCAAGAAGGCGATTTGTGTTCTATTGTTCAAGTATATAATTGAATTAAAATAAAAGAAATATTTTAAAAGTTGTAGACAAAAAAAATTCAGAAGTTTACTGCCATTTGATGGTGTTGATTACATCACCCTATCTAACTGATCACATTCGTTATTTGTGCCTGTTTGTGTAAGTTTCTTGTTTGGAATGATTTTTTTATTTTGCGAGGCTGACAGGTAGGGAGACAGAGTAAAAATAATTATCTCACTCCTCTCTGCACATGTACGATCGGGACGAATTGAGATTCAAAGTACGACTAAACTACAGGTTGGTTTTCCGATTCATGTTCCGATTCATATTCAAAACATATCATTTTACAAGTAGCGGCACATTAAAAGTACTCCGCCCCTGTGCCAAATAAGTAAAAAAAACAATCACCCAGCAGGCGACATCGCCGGAGCGCCTTCGGCACCCAGCGATGCCGCCTTGCAGCACATGGAGTCGGAATTGGGAGGGAGCGGTGTACAAAAATTGATTGATTAATTGATTAATTGCATAATTAAAATCAATAAATAATAATCGTAAAATAATGAATTTCTTAATCAATTGGCTGATGGCATACATAAGCCGCCACTGTTTCATCCGAATCTGTAACTTTTTCAAAATTAAATAATTAATCGGGAAAAAAATAATTATTGATTGATCAATCAATCAAAAATACTCTTTATAGCCAAATCACTCAATATCAGCTTCCTGATATTGATATCTTCCTGATATTGTCATGTCAAAATATCAGCTTCCCAGCTCAAAAGGTGCCTGAGATATTGCCAGGATGAGAATAAATAAATAATTAATAAATCGATAATAATTATGTAATTAATCAATTATGGCAGTACAGATATTGCTATGACTAGTACATCCGTGTCATTAGCCTTAATGATAATGGACTTGCTACCATCCGTCGTTGCATCCCTGGTGTGTACAAATATTCGAGTGTCAGCTTCTTCATGACAACATGGAGACACAGCATCCAGTGACTTCCTTGTGTTGCTAATGGCATCTTCTCCTTTTGTGACAATGACTGTGCTTGTCGTCTGTGCTTCACACATCTTTTCCACAAGGAAGTGAAACAGCTCAGTCTTATTGCTGTCATCTCGAAGAAAGCTTCTCCAGTTCCTTGGGGTCTTTCTGGTTCCTGTCACTCTTCTTCTGATTCCTTACCACCTTTTTGACCTTGCCTCGGACTTCAGACTTGACTTCTTGTACACATCAAACACTACGTCCACCCTCTCATACCTGGCACCATAGGATTCCACCTTTGGGATGATGTCTTCTTTAGCATAGTCATCAAATATCTTTGAAGTGCGTGGAGGTAGGGCATTGATAAGTGCTGAGCCATCAATGATAACTGCATCTCCCCTTGGTTCTCTGTCTGGGATGTTCACTTGCGCTTCAAGAATTTCAGCCAGCTGTGAGTTCAAATTTTTTTGAATTTTTTTTTTTCTTCAAATTTTTCAAAATTTGGATTTTCAAATGGCCAATCGGGAAGATTTGATCAGAAAGCCCTGCAGAACAGAAATGCCAAATTTGATGCTTGTATCATAATTTGCACGATTTTCTCCTCTCGACTACACTATAAATCAAGTTGTTCCTCGATTGTATGCTGACGTTTATAGACGGACGGACGGATGGACAGACAGAAGTGAATCAATTGCTTAAACCACTTTTCGCTTCACCTGCATGGGGTAACAATATGTCAGACATTGTGAAAACATTATTTTGTCTTGTTTTTAAAACACCATTAAAACGTTATTGAAAAATATTATTTTATAACACATTAGACATGATGATGAAACTGTCTTAATAATTAACATCAATGGAATTGAAATGTTTTGAAACGTTTTGAGCATGCAATGTTATCTGATGTCTTAAAACCCTCACTGAGAAAATGTTTTCATAACATTTGGCAACTACCTTTTCAAATGTTGTGAAAATGTTATATGTTACCTGGGGTGGTAATAATATACTCAAGCTGGATAAAATAAACGTAATTCAATTACCAACTGAAACATATTAATGTGATGTTAAATCATCGCCTGGATATGGATGTGGGAAGGAGTGATGTGACTCTCAGGTGTGAGTGTGAGTGGTGTGACTCTCCGCCAAATCATAGCTGACTTCTGGTGACTCTCAGGAAGGAAAAACTGAAAAATTGGGGGTTGGGGATTAACTGGTTGTGATCTTTTATTGTCCAAGAAAAGATCATGGCTTTGGATGGGGGGATGATCTGATATGGTGGTGAACAGCTGTCTTAAAGACCTCGAGGGAAGAGTGAGATTGAAGATAATGTGGAAGTTAATTCAGGTCAGGTCAGGGTCAGGTATGGGAGGATGCGCTGGAGCAGCGCGTCGCTGTATCCACTTTCCACCAGTACTCCAGGGGCCTCCGTCTGGCCATCCCCATATCCTTCAGATGCTGATTAACCTGCTGCAACCATGAGGAATGTGGTCGGCCCATTGGCCTGCTCCACTCATGAGGCTCCCTCGCTGAGAAAATCTGGTGATCAGGATCAGCATCAGGAAAACGAGCCACATGTCCATACAGACGCAGCTGACGCTCACAGACTATACAGGTAACAAATCTAATTTTGAGGATGGGAGACCCAGAACAGATGTGCTAACCATTATTCTAACAAGTCTCGTGTTGGAGTTGCTGTGAAAATGTACTCTTCTGTCAACCCAGAGTTACAAAGGGTTGCTGCGGTATTTTTGGCGGGATGACTGGGAAAGTGTAGGTGAGTTTTTGTCATTTACGGATGATCTACAGGGAAAGGAAGTTGTAAACATTTAGCGTTTACAGATGGTATACAGTGGCGAGTGTAAAATGCATATTTTAAGTACGAGTGCACCCACTCCCGACGGAAGTGGCAGGAAGGGTCATGTTATTCTCCTCTCTGGGGTACATAGATGATAGTATATCTCGGCTCGAGTCCGATAGTTTGTGATGGACGTGATAAGCATATAATGCCTCAAGAACATCGGGTTTCCTCACTTTCAGTTTCTTGTTAAAGAGCAGTAGCGATTGTATTAAAAGGCAATCATATGTGTTTGGGGTTTATAATATTTTTTATTTCCAATCTGGTCAGGTTATGTCAGGTATGAGAGCATGCACCAGAGCAGCGCGTCGCTGCTTCCACTTTCCGCCAGCACTCCAGGTTCCTCCATCTGACCATCCCCCAGGCAGATGCCTGGCCCATCCGCACCTCCTTGAGATGGTGATTAATCTGCTGCAACCAGGAGGCACGTGGTCGGCCCATTGGCCTCCTCCACTCACGAGGCTCCCTCGCTGAGAGAATCTTGTGAGCAGGATCAGCATCAGGAAAACGAGCCACATGTCCATACAGCCGCAGCTGACACTCATGGACCATGCAGGAAACAAATCTCATTTGAGTCTCTCTCTCAGCAACCGCTCGTTGGACACAAAGCCTGACCAGCGATAGCCAAGGATTCTCCGAAGAGACCTGGTACCAAAGGAATTAAGTCTCCGTCTCAGATCCTTGGTCAGAGTCCAAGTCTCACATCCATAGAGCAAGACTGGAAGCACCAAGGACCTGAAGACTCGGACTTCCGTTGTCCTGCACAGGTACCGGCAGCGCCACACCCCATAATCCAGTGAATCCATGACTCCCCAGACCCGACCAAGACGTCGAGTGACCTCTGGCTCACAGCAAGCAGAGACATGAGTATCACTGCCAAGGGAAGTGAATCTCTGTGACCTCAACATGCTCACCCCAAACAGGTACAGCCAAGATAGCAGCATCCAAGATGTCATTATGCCTGGTGTTGGCCTAATGGTTTGGGTGGTAGGCTTGGGATCCTAGGATCCTGAGTTCAAATCCCACTCAGCTGTTGAATTAATACCAGGTGGGGTTGACTCTGCCTGTCATCCTTCTGAGGTGGGCAAAATGAGTGCCAGCATTCTGTTATACTGTGTCGGAGTGGCGATCCGTCCAGGATTGTGCCCAATAGCAAAGGAGACTGCTTAGGCAGCACCAACACTATGCAGAGAGTATGGTCCTAATGGATGGATGGATGGAAGATATCATTGAAAGGCTGGATCTTCATTTTGACTCGGGGAAACCCGTAATCTCAGCGGCTCCGACTCCTCATTCAACACCTCAACGGCCCCCTAAATGATATCCAGAGTCTTCGCAAAGATGACTGCATCATCTGCGAAATCAAGGTCAGAGATCTTGACATTCCCAAACGATGCACCGCAGCTTGATGTCTCCGACATCCTCCACAGAATCCAGTCCATACAAGTGCTGAAAAGTGTGGGGGCCAGTACACACCCCTGACAAACTCCAGTAACAGCTGGAAATAAGTCAGAGATTGTATCACCACATCTCACAGCATTCTCAGTACCAGAGCATAGTTCAGACGTCACATTGATCAGATTTGGTGGCACCCCACAAAGACCAATAATCATCGAGAGGGCATCTTGATTCACTGAGTCAAACACTTTGCAGAGATCAACATAGGCTGCAAGCAGCCCCTACCAAAACTCTCGACTGCCTTCGGTGAGGACCCAAAGTTCAAGGATACGGTCAATCATTGAACTCTTTGGTGTAAAGCCTGACTGATAACAAGTTGACTCCACAGGTGGGAAAAGAGGAACAAAGGAGTGGAGGTGAACAGTGATCCTGGATTTTGGGAATTTCACCGGAAAGGGGTTGCAGATGGACTGCATCTGCCCTGCAGAAACCTGGAGGGGGGAGAAGGGGCAGAGCACAGAAAGGACAGAGGATGCAACACCAGAAAAGAGATAGTGGAAGACAGAGAGACCACTGATCTGTCTGTGATGGGAAAGTGATAATGTGGAGGGAAATATAAGTGAGGATACTGGGTGATTTAACCAGAGGGTAGACCAACAAGGACATGCCAATTGGGGTACCTTAGAGTTTATTTCCCACAGGTTGTTTTGCAAGTGCCATATGACAGATTGAAAAACACACCTAACAAGTGGGCTCTACAGCTCGAACCAGTGTTCTGAACTATTCAGCGAGTGTTACACCATAGCGCCGCATCATGGAGTCAGTACTCAAGGTGAGTAGCTGCAACAACGTCTGGATAACAAAAAAAGGGCCTGCCCAGAATAGCGGTTGGACACTCAAAGTCAGAATAACTATTCCCTCAATCCAGCTCAACCATAATAAATCCTGAACACTAGCAGGCCAGGACGCCAGTTACTCTCCACCATGTTCAAGTTTACGGTATAATGGTTATAACCTCGAGTTTTACCTTGAAACTTATTCAGTCCGAAGAGAGTTTCGATCAGTGCAAGGATGGCAGTAATGGTAATGCTCACGTCACCCACAGCTGGAAACACGTGTCAATCAATGATGCGATGCAATCATTAAAATGTCACTTTTATATCCTCCTAACATTAAAAATACACCTAAATGTGAAGAGGATGGATATAAATCCCAATATATATGAAAGGGGAATATAAAAAAACTATTTATGAAATCTCTCACTGTTCACACAACTCCAGAAACACTTGGTATTGAAAACAGCTGCGCAAGTGCTGTAAATAACAGGGCACTTCGCTAACTGCACAGAAAATATCAGTAAACATTTCTTTTTGTTGCGAAATTACCACCTCACAACCTCCCCTGCTATATGGCGTTGTCTCGACAGCCATTAATATTTCCTCCTGTCAACAATACTATTTTCTACTGTCTACAGCCTGATAACATCTGTTTCAGCAGCAGTTGAGTACGTGCGATGTTCTCAAGAACTTCTGGATTAACAGTGTTATGAACCACTTGCTGGGAGATAGACCATGGCAAGTGGTATGGGATTTGATGGGATCCAACACTAGAATGGCTGGTATGACGAACTGTTCCTTGGGTACCCACGTGCGGTTGTTGAGGTTGTTGGTGCTGGATAGATGGTTCTTTCTCTCCTGCTGATCTGAAGCTGGTTCTTCTGCCTCTCGAGTTGAGCCTTCTCCCTCCAAATTATCTGGTGGTTCTACTTTGACACAATCTGACAGTCCCTTGTGAATAATGAAATAACACTTAGAGTCTTCATCACGTAATAGTTCATCACCAAACTTCTTTGAACCACCCCTCATCTCGAGACTGTGTGGCAATTCCACGTGCTTTGGAAGAATGAATGTCTTCAACAAGATCCCTGGTATCTAGAATCTCCTACCTGTTCACTGTTTTGGGAGCAGACTCTCCTTCAAGTGTTTCTCATAAATATACCTGTCCATCTGGATCTGAGCAGTCAATTATCTTGTAAGGGATAGGACTCCAGATATCCTTGATCTTTTGATGACCTTTATGGCTCTGGTCTCTTAGGAAAACTCTACATCCCACCAGTAAGCCAGTCTGTTGCATTTTTGGTATACAACTCCCTTCTATTCAGAGCTTCCTTCTCTGTCTCTGCATAAGCCAGTGCAATCGCCTCTTTCAACCTGTGATAATGGTCTGCAACCCAAGTGTCAATGTCCTGGTAGGTATCATTGTCCTCGAGCCCAAGCAAGCCACCAACACGAAGATTAGGCTCTCTTCCAAAGGAAAGATAGAACGGTGAGTACTTTGTCGATGTGTGAGGTGTGCAGTTGTATGCATAAACAACTTCTGGAAGGTACTGGGGCCATTTTTTTTCTTTTCTGGTGACAATGATCGAAGTAAGTCGTGCATAGTCCAATTAAAGCATTCACAAATGCTATTCTCTTGGTAATGATATGGTGTTGTTTGGCTTTTGGTTACCCCATATATAGAGCATAGTTGTTTGATGACTTCACTTTCAAAATTTCTGCCTTGGTCGCTGTGCAACCATCTTGGCACTCCAAATCGCAAAAACCAATCTTCGACCAACACTTTAGCAATGGTAGTTGCCTTCTGGTTATGTGTCAGAACTGCTTGTGTATACTTCGTCAATATGTCGGTGAGTACCGCGGCATTTTCCATTCCGTAAGATTTTTCCAAGACAGTGAAGTCCATCGCAAGGACTTCTAAGGGTTTGCATGCTGTCAGTGAACCCAGGGTTGGTTTGACCCTGTTGCCAGCCTTGGAGAGCCTACACCTCTGGTATGTGTTACAATGTTGCTCCATATCGGACATCATGCCAGGCCAGTAGCATCTTGACTGGCGAAACTCAAAGGTGTCTTGTGCTTTGGTGTCTGGAGTTGTCATGATTCTCAGTGAACACTTGGTGTCTCAGAGATGATGGTAACAAGAACTGTTGTGCATTTTGACCATGCCGAAGAGTCTTTCGGAAAAGAACACTATTAATTTCCAGAATGTGCTCCCAGAACTACATTAGCTTGCACACTTGTCATGACTCCTTCCTCAGTCCTGCCACAGCTGGTTTGCGTTTCAGAATCCAAAAGTGATGCAGACAGCCAATGTTTAAATCCGCGAACTGCAACTTTCTTATTTCTGCTGACGGGATTGTAGGTAATGTGGAGGATGCTGTGGTGTTAGTTTTATCTGACCGTACCAAGACTTCTTGACTCCAACAAACTGACAATGCTTTGTGAAAGCACTCTTTCACAATATTTGGCACAGGGGTGGACAGGCTTCCTGGATCTGTTGCTAATGCCGTTTCCTCAAATCTGCACATCTCCCTATCATGTTCAGTCTTTTGACTCGGTGCGTCAGCATTGTTGTTACTTCTGCCCAAGTAGTATTGAATGGTGAAATTGAATTGGGCAAGTGCTGCTGCCCACCTGGACTCGGTGGCACCCAGTCTGGTTGTCGTCTTGAGATAATTTGGCAGATTGTTGTCAGTGTAAACTTTGAATTCCTCACCCAACAGGTTCTCAGTTACCGCACACTTCAGTGCTAACAGCACAAGGTTCATGCTACTGTAGCCATCCATGGATCTTTCACTGCCTGTTAAACATCTGATAGCATATTCAATCATGACATTCTTGCCACCTTGGTTCTGCGACAAAGCTGCACCTAGCCTTTGGAAGCTGGTGTCAGTTTCAAGTACGAATGGAGTGATAAAATCTGGGTGGCCCAGAATCAGAGGACTGGATAAGCAGTCTGGAAGTTGATTGAAAGCCTCCGTGCATTAATCAGTCCAGCATTCTGTTATCAATGCTTTGTCGCAAACTGGCTGTTTTATTCCACTTCACTTGACTGGGCTTCCACATAGCAGTGCATGAAGGGGGAGGGGGGGGCAGAAATTCTAGAATACTTTTCAAAAAGGATACTTTATAAAATATCCTTTTTGCTTGTTTGTCATGACGTTCAAATGATCCCATCCACCTCGCAACTCGGTCTTGCATATCAAAAGAAGTTTAAGTTTGGTAACTCCATGTTGAGCCTTCTTATTTCACGTTGCAGAGCTTCATTGTGGACCGCTTTAGCGAGTCGACCTTTCAGGGTGCTTTCAGGGTGCATGACTGGAAATAGTTGTCCAGCTGGATGATCTGGTCATAGATATCCACCAACTTCAAGGAATAAGTAAGGAGGTCTTCTGTCTCTCCTTGTTTATATGAGATGAATTTCTGCTGAAGTGTTGTCAAAGTGTCACCGTCGCCGACACCTTGAAGAGGGCATCAAATATTATATTTGTATCACTGGTAACCATCTCGGCTTTGCCCATGACCTTCGAATCATGAAAGCTGTATGCTCTTCCTGTCATTTTACACATTTCCATGTGACCCTGCACATCAGTGATCCATTATCGGCCTCCTTGTACAGCAATTAGCTGTGTGAACAGACAATGTGGACGATGCAGAACATTTTGTCTAACTGACGGACCGTACGGTGTTCATTGGATTTCCGGTTCCAGTTCTTCATCGTCTCTGCTGAACCTCCAAGATAAGTTTTCCCAGTCGTTTTACGTCGCGTTTTTACTGTATTTTGTTGTCTCCATGTTTATTGGGTGTTTCTAGCTCGGTTTTGTGTTAAAACTTGTGCTGATTTGTGAGTCTTTGTCAGACTTTTCATATCAGGTTCTTTGAGGCCTAACCTTCAGTTACCAACTTTCATGAAGAGCGCTAGCCAAGCGGCTTAAGCACTCCGCTTGAAACCGTTGATAAGGAACGGATGGCTTGACAAGCGCTAGCTCGCTGCTTGGGAGGTGAACACACTTCTGTAAACGTCCCAATCAGCAAGTTTATCTCGTTTATTGACGATAACTCTCGCTCATATTTACAACTTTCTTTAAAACAAGTCTGGAGACGGCGATGGTTCATAAACGGTATTTGACGATGTAGATTTTTTCAGAAGTCAAGGAATAGACGATGTGATAATTTTTGACCACGTTATAAAAATGATCAACATGATGTGGTACGAGTGACAGGTTATTAGCTGCAAAATGTCGAAAACCCGGTTTCGTTTAACAACTTTCAAAATTTGACCTTTGCATAACCTTTAAAGGTCACAAAACAATGTTGTGGACATTAAAATAAGGAAGCAGGATACGTGCTTTAGCTTATTGGAGTTAGTTCGTTGAAGAAGGTCGAAAACCCGGTTTGATTCCCACAACTATGAAAATTTGACCTTTGTGAACTTTAAAGGTCAAAGTTCAAGGATTATGACCTTTGGTGCAAAACTTCCTCTGGAACATTCCAGGAACAATATAACGTCATATTTTCTGAATGGAATCTCACACTCCTCGGATTATCCATACTTTGATGAAATCAGCGTAAAAACAAACTTGAAGGGGGCGCCACGGGCAAGGTGTTCGAGATAGAGCAAAATGGTTTCAAGACTTCAGGTGGGGAATGACCTCAAGATTATGCATAAAAAAATATTGTCATCCCAGCTCTCAAAGTTTGGGTGGTCGTATGATTTTTATGTCAAAAATTCACAATTGTCTAAGTTATTGACCTTGTGACCTTGACCTTGAGAGGAAAATGAAAAATCGAACTCTGTGGGGCTATGCAGGTTCCATTGTGCTAACCAAATACCGAAACCCCTACCAGATTCGACAAACCCCCAAGGAGAATATGTAAATTGAAATCGGCTACCCCCTAAAAACACGTTTTTTGGGCGTGGCTCCGCCCATAATGGGTGCATCACGCCCATTCTCAGGAAAACAACAAGATGATGATATAAACCTCCCACCAAAATTTTTTCAGGATCGGATCAAAACCCACGGAGCTATGCTCGGGACAGACAGACAGACAGACAGACAGACAGACAGACAAGCCGGTAGGCGGATATGGGTAGTCACCTACCCAATATAACCTGACACGATGGGCCTGTTCGATGGGGAATGACCTGAGGATTAAGCACAAAAAATTCATGATTCTCGCTTCAAGGGTTAATGCTGCAGATTGTTTTTTCGTTAAAATACCCCCACATTTAGAGGTTTTTCAGCCGTTGCTAGGCAACGGAGGGTCCATAGCAACGGTTCTTTCTCACACATAACTAGGACATACCATGAACCTTCCATGCCAGTTTCATGTATATCTGACTCATAGTCTCTGAGATATAACGAACTTCGTTTTTTTTATTGTTTTCGACCAGGGTTCATTCAAAGTCTATCTTCTCCGACAGTTTTCATAGGATCCGGCTGTAAATCTTTGACAATATGGCTGAATGTACTGCCCACAGTCGCGCCTGGCCCGATTTTTGAAAAAATACATTTTTTATGATTTTCAAAAATTTCAAAGTCCCGTTGCTAGGCAACGGTGGTGTCCATAGCAGCGGTTCTCATTTGCACACAACTCGGTCATGGTATGAACCTACCAACCAAGTTTCATCGAAATCGCCATTGTATTAACGGACCACTGGACCGAACAGACCGAACAGAGACAGACAAACATATCGACGGAAAAACTGATAATAAGGGAAGAACAAATTTCAAAAATAAATATTTGGAAAAAAAAAATTTTTCGACGACATCGACTACCCAACAGACGGGGAGACAGACAGACACACACCAATAACGATTATAGTGGTCACTTACTGACTCGTGAACCAATAATACTTCGCTGAAATCATTGCGAAGGATGAAGCCCCCAGACTCCATTGCCCAGTTCCTGTTTCATTCAAAACGTGGGAATCGAATCGACGTGAAGGTAAAATTAACGTATCAGCGGAGCAGAACTCGCGGTCAAGCTCTGCATTGATGACAGATCACGTGATGCTTACACGCACGCTCATTGGCCAGTGCCGGCGCGCTCAGACGTTGAAGACCATGGCTGAGGGTAATGGTGCATTGCTTCTTAAACGCAAGAGAAATTCTCGCTTCACGGCCTTGTTTGTTTGTTTGTGTTGAGGTAGGCTCGAAGAAAACTGTGCTAATGGCAAGAAAAGGCGGTATTGAGGAGTTGGGTGTGTGCACTTGGTTTTATTTGCGGCCCGACGCTGATTAGATGTGCAGAGTGAATGACGCCGGAGGATTGAGATCGCCGAGATGGTTTTGACAATCGAGACCCGATGATATGTTATAAAATGTGCAGTTTCTTGCAAACAAAGTGTTTAATTATCAAGGACCCTTGTATCTAATACACCAGAACATTCGGTTATTATTTGTTTTTATTTGCGATTAGCTGAACAAACTCTTCGGAGATAAATGGTGGGAGATACTGGGGAGATCGAAACGGTGAAGTTTACACTTTCACATCACCATACCCACTCTGTGCACGTGGTAGGGAGTGTACACCTGTGATGGGTTAAAAACCCGACCCCCCCCCCTTGTGGAGTGTCCTCCTCTGGAGCGTCTCCTCACCCAGAGCATCCCCTCACCCCCCCCCCATCCTCTGGAGTGTCTTCTCACCCCACTTCCTCTGGAGCATCTCCTCACCCCCCCCTCAACTCTCCTCTGGAGCGTCTCCTCACCCCCTCCACTCTCCTCTGGAGCGTCTCCTCACCCCCCTCCACTCTTCTCTGGAGCGTCTCCTCACCCCCCTCCACTCTCCTCTGGAGCGTCTCCTCACCCAGAGCATCCCCTCACCCCCTCCTCTGGAGTGTCTTCTCACCCCCCTCCTCTGGAGTGTCTTCTTACCCCCCTCCTCTGGAGCATCCCCTCACCCCCCCTCCTCTGGAGTGTCTCCTCACCCCACTTCCTCTGGAGCATCTCCTCACCCCCCCCCTCTCCACTTCCTCTGGAGTGTCTCCTCGACGGTTTCCTGAAGTGCACCTCAGCCAAGTTCCCTCGCAGAACTGGAGCTGCTGAGCCAGTCGATGCCAGCTCCAGCTCGGTTCGGTACAGGAAGGAAGGTCAACGGTGATGTCATTGACTGCAGGACGTCTCCTCGGGCCTGGCAGTGGGAGTGCAACATCTCTGGGGTTGTCGTCCAGAATGGCAGTCTTAACGCTCGTGCCAGCCCACTTGTGGAGCACCTCGAATGAAGAAGTTTTTGGCTGAGCCTTGAGTAACGGGCCTTTGAGTGTCCGATTGAAGATGAGGGGTAAAGGTTCAAGAGTTCTCCACTGATGGGTCTGAGGGCTTCCAAGGTGGGTGAACTCTTCGACGCTAACATGGTGATGCTCAACCCATGATCGATAGTAGTACCGGGGGTAACAAGCCTGAGGAGATGAAAGAAGAAGGAAATGATAGTACCAAGCAGATGTCACTGGATAAGTGCAAAGCCATGCAAGAATGCATGAGTTGGTATAAATAGTGTATTGGGTCTTGTATGATGTTGGTGGCAATAGGGGAGGGTCTTTCTTGTGGTACATGTTTAGAGGTGGCATGCTTGAGGGCTCGAGTGGATGAGTTGAGGAAAGGGACAAGATATTTGATGGATTTGTCACATGGGTTGAGTTGAGTTTGTGGGATGAGCCTATGATGGGAATCGGTGTTCGTTGGGGGTGTGAGTGATGGACTCTATGGGACTGGTGCAGACATCTGTCTTGGCGTGCTGGGTATCGGTCGAAATGTTGGTTACTGTGCGGATCGGTGGGATTGCAGCAAGTGCTGAGTGTGGTGGGTATGTTTCAAGTGAGGGTGACTGTGTTGGGGTTGCTGTGGGTGTGGGTGATGATCGGGGTGTGCACAGGGTTTGTGGTGGCCATTGGGTGGAGATGGGAGGGAATGATCCAAAGGGAGAGTTTTTGTTGGTGATGAAGATATTAGGTATTAGGATTCTCCATTTTATGGCAAGGATCAGGAAAATATAATTTTGTTGTTTCAGTTGGTGGGTCATGGTGGTTGTAGTGCACCTTGGTTGTAGTGCATGTAGGGTACAAATGATAAAGGGAAAGTTTATTCCAAGGATTGAAAGAAAAAAAAATCACTGCTCACCTCCACTCCTTTGTCCCTCCTTTTATATATTTTTTTCTTACCTGTGGAATTGACTTCCACATTCTCTTCAATCCCATTCTTCTCTCCAGGGTTTCAAGACAGCTGTTCACCACCATATCAGGTCATCCCCCAAACAAAACCATGATCTTTTCTACCCCTGTTAACCCCTTCTCAAGCCGACCTCTTCAAATTTTCAGTTTTTCCTTCCTGAGAGTTTGCTTGTGTATCCATCTTGTTCACCCTGTGTGTCCTCCCCTACCCCTTATTTATCCAAGCCTCCCTCTATTTTGTCCCCCTTCCCTGCTGTTGGTGCCCTCCCCCCCCCCATTCCTTGTACTGTTCCTTTTGTTCTGTTACGTCCTGATCCGTTCTCTGTTCTAGCTCCTCCACAAGCTTTGACTTTGTATTAAAAAACAACAACAACTGGGTGTCCTGTCTACTACCATTACCCCACATGCACATGAAGTGAAAAGCAGGGTTAAGAAATTTGTTCACTGTCTGCGTGTCCTCAGATGTCAGTCTATGATGAAGGTACTACTTGATTTCAATTGAATGTTATATTTTAAACTGTAGAACACAAATCAGAAAACGAACCTGCACTTTAGCAGGACTTTGGTTCTGAATTTGGCAAATTGTATGGGATCCTGTCCTGAGCGCACATGCCCAGAGGGGAATTAGGTAATTGTGTTCATCTGTCTGACGGTCAACCAAAGTTAAAAATCATTCCAAACAGGAAACTTGCATAAAGGACACAAACAACAGGCCAGAATAACTAATTTAATGTGTTAAATAAGATGGAATAAAAGACGTTGCATCAATGCATTAAGCTTTTGAAAAATGTATTTTTTTTTTCCTACAACCTTTTAAAATCTTTTTCTATTTAAATTTAATTATATACATGAACACGAGAACACAAATTGTCTTGTTTGCACTTCCAAAAACCTTCAGTTTAGCAGGACTTGGACAAAATATGAGGCCATCTCGACCAACCGAAGTTGATGCAGTGTTGGAGAATACCGAGATTCAGACAAAATTACAACTCGTAGGAAATAGAGATTGTTTTCGGAAACGCAAAGCAACGGTTTAAAAGACCCGACCCATGTCCTTTTTATCAAGACAGTGTGTGGGGTAATGTGTTCTGTGAACTCTCTAGTCTAGTTGGTGCATGTTAAAGATCCCATGGTGTCCTTCAAGAGTGGGTGAGTTTCCACCGGTACCCTGAACAAATTACAAATTCCCGTCACCTTCGGTCGAACGTCAGCCTGCCTGTCTGTCCAGCTGGTTCGTGAACATTTTGGGTCAGAACCATTCCCATCAATTGGGAATCATTGGGGCCGTTAAAATAGTCCTACATTCCAGAGCTTCGATCAAATGTGAACACTAAACAGGCTGACCCAACGTATGCCCGTTTGTTTACGTAGATGGTTGAATATAATTGAAATGATTCCAACCCTCCCCATTTAATACAAAAACATTTATATGAAAATTCCACTTGTTTTATATCCTTTTCATTAATTGTTAGAGTAATGACCTTTTGTATTCGCTTGTTGGTGTGTGCTGTGCTTCAGAGCGAGCTATTCTTGCTGCTGTGGACCAGGAGACAACACCTCAATCGCAGGCAAGTAACGTTTCTAAAGAATCAAATGTGCCATTTCCAATGCAGATGTGTGTACATGTTTGTATATTTTGTAATAAAGTGATCCAATGGAATGTAGCACTGTAGTCATAGCATATGTCGATGCATCACATTTTAAATGTATCTCTTCAATCCCATTCTGTTGCTGTGATGTTTTGTTTGTGTAATTGCTGTGATGTGTGTTTGCAGCCATCTGAAAATCCTCATGCAGAGTTTGGTCTCACAGAAAACATCCAGGTATCATTAGTTTTCAAAACGAAGAAAATTTCAAATTTGCATTTCCTTCGGGGTATGATGCATGGATTGGTTATGAATCTAAGGCTAAAGAAGCTTCTAGCTTTTGTGTAATGATTTAGTTACATCTCTGCTTTGCAAATTAAGGGTATGTATGCTCCGTGTTGCATCATCTTCTCCATAGATTTTTGGCCCTCGTCGCATCCAAACCAAATTATGCAGGTATTGGATCTAGTCTAAGCAATGTGCCTTTATCCCTCCACCTCCCATCCCACACATTACTTTTTCCGATAGAAAATAATGGAAGGTGAACGGACAGGTATGGACCGGCCCAAGCAGAAAGTGGATCTGCAGGCATTGCCCACCCGCGCCTATCTCGACCAAACGGTGGTGCCCATCTTGTTGCAAGGTCTCTCCGTGCTTGCCAAGGAAAGGTGTGCTCGATCAACAGAAAGCTGCAGAATGTCTCAAGCGTTGGCCTGTTTAACCTTCCCATCTGAGCGCATGGTTCTTCATACTGGGATTTCTCGGTTGAAAGCCTCCTTCGTTGATTTGTTCGTCTCCTAAATGTCCTTGTCCTTCGTATAATGCATGACTCGTTTAAGTTTGAACCTTTGCTACAATAGTCCAGGTAATCTAGCTCATTTTTTCACTTGATCGGGAACAAATTGCAACGAATTTTTTTTAGCGCAATGCATTTCTCTGAGGTCCCCAGAACACCATACTAAAAGTCCTAAGAAATCCCTGTTGCGGAAATACGTCTAATTTGCATAAATCCAATATGGCGGCCAATTATCAATATTGTGCCATATCTTTGCTCACAGATGACATATTTAGGTGATTTCAACTTCTAGAATGGGTATTTTGTATACAAGGATGCATTTAGAATACTTTTAAACTTCCCTGGAACAAAATCTCATTTGCATAAATCCAATATGGCCACCAAATATCAATATCTTGCCAAATCTTTGCTCTCAGATGATGTATTTTAGTGATTTAAACTTATATAATGAGATCTTTGGATCCAAGGGCATTTGTAATACTTAAAAATTTCATTGGATGCATCTTGGACACACGCTATATGCAAAGTCTGCATATGTATACCTGCAAATGATGCTTAATCTGCCAGAAAGTGATCCAGATGTCCATGAGCAATTTGAGAAAGGATACCATGTGGTGAGGCGCAGTGATAGGTACTGGGCAGGACTATCCACGGATCTCACAATTGCGCAAGTGCTGATGAGAAGTATAAAGACACATGGAGGCCTGACAAGAAGAAAAGGAATGACAGAAACTCAGCGTTTGGTGTGGGTCCTTTCCATAACAGCATGTGCAAATATCAACGAGGCCATGCAGAAGCTCAGTGGCATCTCATTTGAAACCAGTGACCAGCACAAGACCTGTCAAAAGCTAGACAAGCTAGAGATGTCAATGACACCCTTGATCTTATCAGCTATCTCAGGGAGAGAGATCCATTCGCACGGGATCCGTCCCTGTTTAACATTGCCAATGGCATGACAGCCCAGGAAGGAGTCAACGTTGAAAGATCAAGAACAGTTGGAGAAAAGATTCTAGCATCCATGGTTGGGAAATCTGTAGAAGAGTTCACCTTCTGGAAATGTGATCGAGCAGTGACACTTAATTCAAGATCAACTGTCAAGATCAAAGGAGAATCTGTGAAGGTAGATCCACAGTTGATCTTCCAGAGACTGGTAACCATTGGGGAGTGCTGTACAGTCACTCTTCAAATATGAACTGTGCAGTTACCCCCCAGCATTGTTTGAATATTCCTTCCTTCCGCTGCAGGCCAATAAGGCTGTCCTTGCTGATGTTCTCTGGAAGACCATGCAAGGGGAGCAACGAGAACCAATTGTAAATGTCCAGTATATTCTCGATGGTGGTGCGCTACTTCATCGTCTTCCATGGCCAAGAGGTTACACATATGAGAGTGTCAGTCAGCTTTATGTCACATATGTTACACATAAATATGGGACTGCTACCATTATCTTTGATGGATGCCAAGAGGGTCCAACAACAAAAGATGCCACGCACATGAGAAGGACAGGGGCTTGTTCAGGCATGACAGTAAACTTCACTGGTGGAATGGTTATACAGTCCAAGAAGGAGGAATTCTTGAAAAATGTGACAAACAAACAGCGATTTATTGTTTATCTTGGTGACAAACGAGAGCAGGCTGGGTGTAATATAGATCATGCAAAGCATGATGCTGATGTGCTCATTGTCCAAACAGCTGTTGCATCTGCTAAAATCAAAGACATTGTCCTGATAGGGGATGACACGGACTTGCTCATCCTTATACTGCATCATGCTGAACTGGATGCACATGACTTGTTCCTGGCACCAGAGCCCAGGCAATCAGCAAAAAAGACCAGGATATGGTGCATAAAGCAGTCTCAGGAATTTCTTGGTCCTGATGTTTGTGACCATGTGTTATTTATCCATGCAATCCTTGGCTGCGATACAACTTCTCGCCTGTTTGGATTGGGAAAGGGTTTAGCAGTAAGGAAGATAAAGAGTGTTGCCCTGTTCCATCAGCAAGCAACAACATAATGTTCCTGCAACATTATTGCAGCAGGAGAAAAAGCACTTGTGTCATTATATGGTGGTGCCAAAGAACAAGGACTGGACACTTTACGATACAGGCAATTTTGTGAGAAGGTTTCCAAGAGCACATCTCATGTAGAACCTCAAACTCTACCCCCAACCTCAGCAGCTGCAAAGTATCACAGCCTCCGTGTATATTATCAGATGATGGAGTGGAAAGGAAGAAGCATCAATATGAATCCGGAAGAGTGGGGATGGCACATTGTGGATGGACAATGTTTGCCAATACAAACTGACCAGCTTGCAGCCCCATCAAAACTACTGGATGTCATCTGCTGTAACTGTAAAACAGACTGTAATACAAAGAGGTGCACATGCAGAAAGTATAGTCTGCATTGCAGTGCTGTTTGTGGAGAATGCCGTGGGACAAGTTGTGCCAACTCACAGCTACCAGATTTCACTGATGACTATAATGATGACCTTTATGGGCATCTTCAGTGGGGTATCAATATGCCTGCAATGAAACACGAGCCAAAGAAGTGACTGTCATAAATTTGATCACAAAGTATCGATATTTGGTGGCCATATTGGATTTTATTAAATTCATCCATCATTTTATTTAAACCCATCCAATCAAAATATTAAACTATCCCAAATTTAGCCTTTGATCCCCTCAAATATTCTAGAAATATAAACCGCTCAAACCTGTTGTCTGAGAGTAAATATATGGTAAAATATTGATATTTTGCAGCCATATTGGATTTATGAAAATGAGATGTGTATCAAAATACATCCAAGAAAATTGTTAAATACTCTAAATGCATTCTTGTATGCAAAAGATATATACTAGAAGTTGAAATGGTTCAAATATATCATCCAAGAGCAAAGATGTGGCAAAATATTGATATTTGGTGGCCATATTGGATTTATGCAAATGAGATTTTGTTCCAGGGAAGTTTAAAAGTATTCTAAATGCATCCTTGTATACAAAATACCCATTCCAGAAGTTGAAATCACCTAAATATGTCATCTGTGAGCAAAGATATGGCACAATATTGATAATAATTATTGGCTCCCATATTGGATTTATGCAAATTAGACATATTTCCGCAACAGGGATTTCTTAGGACTTTTAGTATGGTGTTGTGGGGACCTCGTAGAAATGCATTGTGCTAAAAAATATTCTGTTGCAATTTGTTCCCGATCAAACCTTATTTTGCCTGGTAGCTATACTAGCTACTACTATGGTAGCTACTACAAGGTAGCTATATCATTGTGTAAGCTTATTTTCAAAACTACCAAATTATGCACTTTTAACGCTTTTGACTTAACAATACGAAGGTCAGAAATCTTTCCTACCTGAATTAAAAAAAAAAATGACAGTCAAAATGACTGTCTGGGCTTTCATCGTGTTAAGCCAGCCTCCTCATTTTCCTCTGAAGAAAAAAAAATACACTCCTTGTCCACTTACCTCGTATTTTATTTGTCAGGTTGGAAGAATATCTCTCTCCCTGGTCGAGTATGCTGTACCAGTAGTACAAATTAGAATAATTTTTTTGTTGTTTATATATTTGTTTTTTTGGTGTTTTTTTTTTTTTTCTTCAATGAAGTATATACAGAGATGATAATTGCAGTGGGAGAAGTTAGTCAGTTGGACAAAGAGGCTGTTAAATGTATGTATGATAGAGGGTTCAGTTTCTGAGGGGTGGAGGATGGTTAATTGTGCCAATATGGAAGGAGAATGGTGATGTTCAAGATCTGGAGAAGTACAGGGGGATTACGCTCTTAAGTCATGTCGTGAAGTTGCTGGAGAGGATACTGGATGGGAGGATAAGGAAGAGTGTGGAGATTGAGATCGGTAAAGAACAGCAAGGGTTTAGAAAGGGTAGGGGGGATGACGGATGGGATGTTCATGTTGAGACAGTTGGTGGAGAAGAGGTTGGAGGTGGAAGGTGAAAGGGCATTGGGATTTGTGGACCTGGAGAAGGCCTGTGACACTGTCCTGAGAGATATGGTTATGGCGACACTGAGATGGATGGGAGTGCCGGAAGCAGAAGTCAGGTTGGTGGAAAGGATGTACAAGGGAATGACGGGAATAGTTTTCGTTGGTCCTGGGATGTCTTGAGTTCAGCGTGATCATCGGTTTGAGGCAGGGAAGTGCTTTCAGCTCACTAATGTTTATCATGGTGATGGAGCTGGAAATCAGGAAGGTAAATGTGAGGGGTATTCTAGGGAGGATGTTGTATGTGTGATCTAGAAAAGAGGTGTTGTATGTGGACATTCTAACCGTTATGGTGGAGAGTAGGCGAGAGATGCAGGAAGTACTGGGGGAGTGGAAGGAGGCATTTGGAAATCATGGGCTGAAGATTAGTATGGAGAAGACTGGGGTTATGTGGGTTGGGCAGCAGAGAAAATGAATGAATATCAGGTTGGAGGGGAAGGAGATCAGACGGGGAAATAGGTTTGAGTATCTGGGGGAAACGGTGACTGGGGCTAAGATTCAGGTGGGTGTAAATGTGTGGAGGGATTAATGGCAGACAAAGACATCCATCCATCCATTGGGACCATACTGTGCAGATCGTTTTTGCTACCTAAGCAGTCTCCTTGGCTATTGGGCACAATCCTGGATGGGTCACTACTCCGACAGTATACCAGCATGCTGGCACTCATTTTGCCGACCTCGGAAGGATGACAGGCCGAGTTAACCCCACATGGTATTAATTCAACAGGTGAGCAGGATTTGAACTCAGGACCCTCGGATCCCAAGCCCACCACTCTAATCATTAAGCCAACACCAGGCAGACAAAGATAGAGGAAATTGAAAGGGAAGGTTCTGATGTGTGCAACGCCAGCTTACCTTTATGGTCTGGAAACGGTGGCACTGACAGACAGAGACAACAAAAACAAAGGGTGCAGTTTGATAAAACAACTGGGTCAGGAGGATTGTGGAGTGAAGAGGGTGGCTATAAGGATGGTGAACTGATGGAGAAGATTGGTGTGCAGATGAGCTTGTTGGGGAGATTGGTGCGGATGGGGGAAGAGAGAATGGCCAAGAGAACAGATAGGTTGAGGGAGCAAGGAAGGAGGAAAAGAGGTGGACCATGGTTGAGATGGGAGGATTGTGTGAGTCGGGATATCAGTGAGGTAGGGGTGGTTGGAGAGTGGAGAGAGTTGGCTGAGGACAGAGGGAAGTGAAGGAGTATTGTGGTGAAGGCAAGGCAGAAGCTTGGTGCCATTGGACCTCACCTCTTATAAAGGGAAGAGAAGGAGAACAAAAAAGAATGAGTCACCCCTCCCCCATGGCAATTTAAGGGGATTCTCATATAAATGGTAGATTTTAAAACCTTTGAAAAAATCTCTCTTCCATTAAGTATTTTTATGCCTCTGCTGACGGTCGCCGTAGGCATTGTTTTCGGGTTGTCCGTACATCCGGCCATGCTATTTTTTTCTGTTTTCTCTGCAACCGCTTATCCGATTGACAAAATTTTCACCAGTGGTGCGACAACTCATGTGGAATGTTTTAATAATAATTATGTCATAGGTCACAAGGTGTTGCAGCCATATTGAAAAAAAGGAAAACTTTGGACCTCTATCTCCAAAACCGCTCCATGGAAAAAAATTGAAACTTGGCACGTGTCAAGTACTCTCCATGGGGAACAAGATAAAAATATCTTTTTTTTAATGTCGAAGGTGGCTTCGTTACGACATAATTGTATTACTTTGCGACATATGTCGACATATGTCGTAACGACATATGTCGAACACTTAATCCGATCGGTATGAAAATTTCTGAGGGCCATCTCGGGCTAAATTTTTGGGGGAAAAATTGATGTCCCTGGACACGTGGCTGGGCAGCCACGTATTTTTTTTTAGCATGATGAGCTTTAACAATCATCTCAACTGGCTGAACAGATCAGGGCAAAACTTTACAGGTATGATTGCTTGTTCATGAGGAACAAAAAGTTCTCCACCTATGACATCTTAAGTCATATGGTTTGGCAGTTGTGATTTTCTGAAGCATGAACCTTTAAAAATCTTCAGAACGGCTTGGATAATTCAAGAGGAAACTTCGCCCACATGTTCCCAAAAACCTTGGGGATGCCGGGGTGTTCACGAATAATTAATAGGTCACATGGTCTGACAGCCATATTTGATTAAACAAAAAAAATTCTCTTGAACTGTTTCATCAATCGACCTGAAACGTCACAGCTTTGATCGAGTAATCATGGGGAATATATTGTTACGAATTCTGCTGCCCGCCCAGCGTGCGAACAACCGCGTCTAACCAATAGCAGCCGCACGCCCACCGGACGAGCAATTCAGTCGCGACTTCCTGGAACAATGCCAGAAACCAGTCATGGGTGGGTTCTTAACCCCACCACGGCCTCGTCCGTATTCTACCCGCGCGTGACAGGGTCAATCGCCGAATATCGATATACCTATGTATTCGCATGGGTAACCTACCGAGGGACCGTACCTCGGCGAAGGCCTGCTTGGACACGAACCGCTTAAGCGGTTGGTTCCGTTCTGGGATAACCGAGCAGGGTATTATCGCCAGACCTCGCCGGACCCGATTCTTTTATCGGCTATTAAAAAGCCCACTATTATTCCGAGAGCAAGATAGCAGTTCAATTTGGGGGAAAAGGACACGACGAACGGGTTAACATTCACACAAGGACATTTATTATTTACAAACGTACACACTAATGCAATTGATGGGGAGGAGGGGGGAAGGAAGAAAAGGGAGAAGACACGAGCAAGGTGAAAACACTACAACCATCTATGGTTATTATTTACAATCACTTAAGCAGGTTTTACTTACGGGACTCTGCGCCACAACATTCACTCAAAAGAAAAGCAAGAAAGACCCCCTCATAGACAAGGGAGTCAGACTGGGCCCGTGGGCCTTTACAACGTGGGGCTTTGGTGACCGAAAGGGCCCCACGAGACCGTTGCAGGTTACCTGCACCCTCGTGGTGCCTTGATGGGGCGAGTCGCGACGTGCCGTCCCCACGGCAGCTAGCGTAGCCGCGGTTGAGCTCAGGCCTTCCGCGTGGGAGGCGAGCTCTCTCTGGCTCTCCCCACATGAACACGCAGGTTCGCGCGACACAGCAGGGCTGCACCTCCAGCCCACGTCTCCTTCGTGATGCCCGGACCTCCACCGACTGACTGGTCCAAGCTCCTGACTCTGACACGAGCCCAGACCTCCACACAGCTCCAGCAGCAGCAGCTCCAGCAACTGCAACAACAATAGCAACTCTCTACGCTGCGTCCCCCGTGCCTTTTTATTCCCCACGCTCCGCCCCTCCCCTCTCGCCCCGCCCTCCTTCCAGCTCCTGCGGGAAACTTCCAGAAGGGGGCATTTCCCTCGTGGGTCGGGGTTTTTCGAAGCAATCATCCTCACGCTTCTCTCTTCTCACTCCACTCACCTCTCCCCCGTCCCAAAGCGTGGGAAAGCAAGAGGAAAAATCCGTGCGTTATCAGAACGCCTTCTTTCTCCATGGCAGAGACGGTTTTTGATGCGGAGAGGGTTGTGGCATGGGTGTGGAGAAGGTGATTGGTGGTGTGGTTGGCGTTGGGTGGTGGTCGTGAGGATGGTGTGGTTGGGTGTTTGTAAAAAAAAAAAAAAAAGGTGGTTGGTGGTTTGGTTGGTCCAAAGTAATGATAGCAAAGAATAACGACCAACTCAAAGATCACAGCCCTGTCGACACGAATATATCCCATTAAACAATGGTGCGGAAATCTAACTGAACACGGACTTATCGGCATAACTGAACTAAGGACCTTTATGGTGTTCTGCGAATTTCCATGGCCGTAACAATATGTTTGAAACTTCAACCTGAGCGGATGTATGGTCTGGTGGCCAAAATTATTGAAAATTTTGAATCTGGGTTCCGGGATTTAAATCAAACTTGGTACAAATATATAATAATGTGGATGGAGGCATATCTGATGACGTCGAAGAATGCCCTTCTAGTTGTTTTTTCTTTTCGTATTCAACGTGCTTGGTTTAAGAGCAGAGACGAGCTGGCTTGTTACTGGCTCACATCTGTAAAGACCTTTTGCATTACTTGGCATTACAAAAATGAGATAACAAAAAAGAAAAATTAACTGCATACTGTGGAATACCACTATCATGTGGTTAAGCATCACCAGACTGAGCGGCCAAAACATGATTGATGTAATACTGTTGTGGGCCGGGGTTCGGCGGTGATAAACGACCATCAGGGGGAGCAGTAGAGCCATCTCCCACCGAACACCCGGAATTTAGGTCGTGACTCCCGGACAACTCCAAAAGGTCACGGGTCACTTAAAGGACCGTGGTCGCCAATATTTTTGACGGCGTAAGGTAGGGTCCACTTGTCTAATTCCAATTTACCTAAGTACTCACGCCGTCTAGCTTCCGGGGAAATCACACCCTCTGCCGACTCTGTCCGAACCGAGTCGCATGTACCGACTCGGGTCCAGCGTACCGAGTGTGAGTTACCAGAGCCGCACCACACCAAATTAACAATTTACGGCACAAACGGCCTCACTAATTCTCAAGCCTGAACCATGCTAGGCCAATGATAGAAACGACAGGCAACGAGCTGGTACATTTAACAGGGAATTTATTTATATAATTTATACAATAATCGGGAAGGGAGACACAGAGCAGAGTTATCACGAATATGCAGGCAATTTACAATGCACAAGGCACTTAAACAGTTTCTACTTACAGGATGGCGCCACACACACACTGGACCCCATGGGGTCTTTATTCGGTCCCTCAGCCCAGGAGTAAGGCGAGCTGGGGTCCAGGGCCTTGTAGGGTACCTCTCCGCCTCGTGCGGTCACGCCGGACTTCAACCACCACGGTGGGACACGAACCCACGTTCCGAAATCCACGGGCCTACGACCCTGGCTGCTCGGCCTCCACCATCACGATGAGCCACTGCGAAGGACCGCAGATGAAAAGCCACCACGACCACAGATGAAAAGCCAAGACCAAGCCAATCGCCATGAAGACTGCAGAACATTGGTCCTGACATCCACTCTACTCTTGTCAGGTCCAAGGGATTTCTTCCCCTCCCACTCGCCTCCTGATTGGACGAGGGGAACCCCCTCCTTTCCTGGGCGGAGTTGGAGCTCTGAGGTGACGAGCCTCATTGGATGGGGGGTGTCAGGGCGTCTCGGAGGCCCGCCCCCCGAAGAGGCTCCGTAGTAGCTTTCTGCACTCTGGCCTCCCATTGCCCGGAGTGCCTCGGCCCTGCTCGCCCTTTGGCTGGAGGAAACGTTCCATGCCCTTCCTCGGAGCGAAGCCTCGATCTGAAGCGATGGAGGCTCTGCCCACGCCTTCAGCCAAAAACACGTGGGCAATGGAGTCGGTGGTTGGAAGAAGTGAAGGAGATTTGTTGTAAAAAAAAACTAACTATAAAGGAACTTCGCAGTGCACACATGTAATTCCCGTTAGACATGGGGGATGGGACCCTAACTATAACACATACTTATCGACATAACTGAACTGCGGGTACTGCTGTCTGTCTGTGTGCAAATGGCTGCCAGATTGGTAACAATACAAACTAATGGGAATAACAGAGATTGGTTCCACAATAACACTAATTAGTCCTTTCATACCATAATACATACAATGTAATATAAATAAGCAATAATGTTATGCTCGAAGCAAAGCAAGAAAATCAGTAAATCATGATACAAATATCTGATTAAACATTAACCAAAAGGTTCATTTTTGATGCAGGTTTAGAAGAAGAATAAGAAGCTAATGGTCAAGGTACATGGAATCAAATAGCATAAAACAGAAGTGGGGGGGTGGAGAGGGACACCAACAGGAGAGCAGAAGTGGGAAGGAGGATGATACATGGGGGTGAACAAGCTGAATGAAACAGAGCAAGAAGAGGAAGGAGAAAGTGGGGATGAAACAGCAAAGGAACAAACCAACTGACAACTAACAAATTAAAGGTGTGGGATAGGGAGAAATCACAATATCTTGGGAATGGAGTCATTTGGGGTAGAAGAGCTTGTGGGTATGGATTGGGGAGGGTGTGGGGGTAGTGGTGAACAGCTGTCTTGAAGCCCTGGAGGAAAGAATGTAACTGAAGACAGGAAGTTGGTTCCACAGGTGAAGGGGGGAGGGGGGAAAGGAACAAATGAGTGCAGGTGAGCAGTGAGCCTGGATTTTGGGAGTTTAACAAGAACAGGGTCAATGGTAGTGCACCATGCAGAAACTTGGGAGGGACAGAGCCAAGAGAGCAGAGGGTGCAAGACCAAAAATCGGGTGGTAGAATACAGAGAACACCAACCTGTCTGCGATGTGAATGTAACGGGCCGAGACACTCAGCTTCGTCGTGGTGATTTTGATGGCCTTGCTTTCCATGACATCAAGAAGGGCAAGGTGTGAGGCAGAGGTGTCATCCCAAAGGAGAGAGCAGTACTCCATCAAGTTGCGAATGAAGACCTTGTAGGTTGACAAAAGTTCAGAGTGGCCAAGGAAAGACCTTGCTCGATGGAGGATGCCCAGTCGGTGGCGTTCTTTAGAGGTCATCTTGGAAATGTGGTCTACCTGAGAGATCATGGCTGATGGTTCGTCTGAAAGGTTTGAGTGATTTAAGCTTAAGTGGTTTGTTTAGGAAGCATATGAGAGGGTTTAGGTTTCAGAAGCATCCTTTTGGAGAGACAGGGTGAGTGTGTGGGATTTGTCTGGGTGAAAGACAAATTCCATGTGTTGGAATTTTTATTTAATTCTCTTGGTGATTTAACATTTAAAATTAGGAGATGATGCCAACACCCAAGCTGTTATGAGGCAGAGGTGCCAGCAGAGAATCAGTGCCACTGAAGCAACTTCTGACAGCAAGGGTTATACTGGATGGTTTGTCATGCTTCACTTGCTTCACGAAGGATACCGTGGGATCTTTAACATCCACCAACTAATGCCGGTAGATGGGATGCCCAGTTTAACGTCCATCCGAGGGACAGCACACACATTGAAGAATCACCCTGCCTGTAACACACCCGGATGATAGTTTATAGCTGGGTCAGGATTCAAACTCAGGCTGGACAGCTTGGAGGCAAGTGTGCATACATTTAGGCCATCCTGCCAGCCCGTTTCAAAGTTAATGTAGTGATTGAAAATGAACATTAAACTCTGCACTTTAAATCATATGATTGAAATGATTTGTTAAAAAAAAAATGAAATAAATTCAGCACAGATTCAAGAGGTAGGTTGGGTTTGGGGGAAGAGGATGCAAATGTACAGGTGAAATGGAAGTTTGCACACACTTTTTTTTTTGCAACTTCCATTGAAATGTGATTGAGTGGTTTTCAAGTATAATCTGGTTTATGACAAAATGTCTCTTCGACAACAAATGGAACAACAGATGAACACAACTCCTGTATAAATGTCTATCGTGCAATTCAAATCAGATTTATCTTGGAGCCTTAATCTTTACCGAAATAAAACAGTTATATGTTACTATTTTCAATGCAGGTGGCTTAAAGTATACTTGCTCCCCTTTAAACCCCTCTCCCTTACCCCCCAAAAAGGAATTACTTGAGCAGTATTGCAGAAACAATGGAATACTAGTCTTTGTGAAGGTTATTATCAATTTTCATAGGTGGACAACTATTTAAACTGAGTTTATCATCCAAAAGCCGATAAGAGCATGTTGAGCACTGTGGGAAATGAAGCAGCCAACGCTTCAAGCAAGTAAGGATAGTGTAACTGAGGGCCGACACTCAGTCAGCCGCCACGGTGATTCAACATGCTCTTATTGGCTTTAAGCCGTTGTTTGGCATTTTCAAAAGGCCGAATGTTTTATTTATTTATTTATTCTTTAGTACGTACATTGCTGTTCTAACAATATTTTGTCTCTTTATACAGGCCTCCAAACCCCATTGAATACCTTGCTGCATATTTATTGAAGAATAAATCACAGTATGAAGAGAAAAGTTAGCCTGCTTTTATCTGAGAAACACTTTGCCATCTGTGTAACTATACTTTCCTAGGTTTGCTGTAAAACTGTATAAAAATGTATTATTGCCATGTCAAAATGTGTTTCAGGAAAGCGAATGATGTGCTTGTTGTGAAATGTTCTTGCAAACTCAATTTTTGTCTGCTGCCAATCAGGCATGTTTGACTATTCAATGCCATTCTCAGTATCAACATTTAGCAGCTGGAAATGCAACAACTGTTTGAGGAAATCTCAGGTTCAATTCCACCTTCCCTTCCCATGTCTGCGAGGAAGCTGAAGAAGCCACAGTTTTGCCATATCTTAGAGTGCAATGCAGCATCAAACTGCACCATTTTATGCTCGTATTTGCGATCACTCTTTAGTCTGCCATTTAGTGAGGAGATTTGTCCGTGCGAATCCCAGGCAATTGATCCATTTGCATGATGTTTCCTCGCAACAAAAACTTGCAGTAATTTCCAATGTATTGATATTCTTGCATTTACATTTGGGTGTTGACCAGATTTAATAAAAGTGGCTTTCATGAAGGTTAATAGGTGGATACCTCTGCTGAACTTGCAGACGCAAGTATTCAGATATGTCATGCGCATAAATCACATGTGAAAATCCGACATCAGTTGCTTGTGAGTCACCCAGTGAATTCCCAAATTGTTGTGCTGCGTTTACACACTTTCTCCATTCAACTGATCGATGGTCCCAGGTGCACAACTCCTCAAATTTAGGCCTACGAACTTAACATTTATATCGAGCTTTTTGTTTTTTCCCATTTATCAATTTTCCAAACTTGAGATTTACAATTTACCCCTGTGTGAATATACTTTTACTCGGTGTAGAATGATGGTTGTTCTTCAGCCTATTGAAATTATTTATAGGAAGATGTAGATGAATGCAAGTCCAAGATTTCTTGGACGAAATCCCAGCAACCGAGGCAAATCCCCCAGGATTTGCACGGAAGAATTACCTCAGTACTGTATGTGGCCGGCTTTAAATGGTGAGCATGTGGCTGTGGCTAAACCGGAAATGCATCCCACAATCCATTCTAAGATATAACAAAATTGGCTTTGAGTTTGCTTGGTCTACCTTTGGGTTTGCAAAGTGTGACAAAAAAAAATTCCACCCATTCATGGCAAGTTCAAGATTTGAATTGGTAAGTTGAAATGCAGCGGTGCGACTACAGCTTCGTATCAACCCATTTTATGTCCAAGGTGTTTTGAATTTATTGTTAAATCAGGTTGGTGCTCATTGAAGCAGGAAAAGCACTGGATTGTCCTTATAACTGTGCCATTGCAGAATGTTAGACAAAAGGGGCTCAAGCAGAACCTGTACATATGTGCTATGTTTGTCATTAAAAGTTTGATTTCATCAACTGTACAAGTTGTACAATTAGTCATCCTTGGCACCAAAAAGTTTATTAACAGCACACCCATCTGCACAAGCATCATTCCATTGACAGTTCGATCACTGTCCATTCATCGAAGCTCACCCACATACAGATCTCACTTTGAGCAGCCACCATTGTCCACCCATTTTTGCTCAGGTTAAGATAATCTCAACAGGGTTTTCCTGGATATCATTGCATTAATATCAGATCCACATTCATTATGGCAGTTTGCAACGACAACACTGCAAGGTTCGATAAACATGACAGTATTTACATCTTTGGACAAAAATACAAAGAGCAAGTTAATTTGAGCAATGCTTGAATACTTCACACAAAGTGTGCACATTAGTCTGGGCACGAAAATAAATTACATTAGAATTTGTTTACCATTACTACTACCCATCTTTAGTAGCAGTGTTGGAGACCCGTACTCTTGACATCGTGGGGTGCTCACGAAAAGTCACCAATATTTCTGTGGCAATGAACCAATCCTGAAAAGGTTTCTACTCTATCACAGGGTGTGGAAATTCCCACCCAGTATTTTTAAATTGCCTCGAGTAAATTATTTTCAAAGAAATATTTCAGCAATTCAAGACTACAGTTCACAACAAAATTCTCTACAACTAAGCAAATTACATGAACATATGGAAACTGGCCATTACAACCAGGTGTAAACAAACTTCAAATACTGTCCCATAAAAGCACATTGCATTACCTGCAAGCAATCGTTAAAGCTCTTTGTAATTCTTCTCGTCTCCATTAAGGATGGGCTTTGAGTCCTTTCTCCTTTCTCTCAACCTGTGCCTGTTCCACTGTGAATTATCATCCATCTGCACATGTCCCTGAATCCCAGCATCAGTTGTGGAGCAGCCATTCACTACGGCTACCTGTTGTAGGTTTAACGTATGTCTTGGAGTCGGCTCATTTTCCCGAGTGCTCTGATCTGGTGTGCTGCTCCTGGGAATCACTGCTCAAAACACACACCACAGTACAACAATTGAACAACAATGTTGGAGAAGCACATTTACACTACTCCTACCAACATATTTTATGACCTAATATTAGCAACTGAGATCTTTTATGAACCCAACTCAGAAACACTAAACTAAATTTCACTCAATCTGCTAAAATTTCACATCAATGAAGAAACATATTTTGATTGCACGATGTTTTCGTGATAAAGTAAACAAATGAGCATAAAAATTTTTTTTAAAGACTTTCTCGATACAAATACTATGTGAAGTAATCACATATGCAAAAACAAAAAAAAAGGAATGAAAACAACTGGGGTCTTTTTGGGCTTCAGAAAGGATATCCTTGTAACTGTGCAGCAAGGTAACTATATATGCATATTGTTGCGGTTCTTGGAATCGCATGCCTCCAAGGCAATGGCACCCAATATATGGTGTCCCCAGACAGTTATCCCATTAATATACGTGTAGATAGTCCCTTCCCTTTTGCCTAGCGGGACAACGGGACGTGTGTTGCGGAGATCTCATAGCTAGGTTTGCTTACATCACAAACTTCATTTCTACTCTTATTTCCTGATTATTCTTGAGGTAAATCTGAGCCACATGCACCCTTTGCTGTGAGATGGGTCCTCAGCAAAGGCCAAGCAGGCATTATGCCAGACACCCCTTTGCAGAAATCACAGCCTGCCAAACGCACGTGCAGCGGTAATTTCCACCCAATGGACAGAAAGCACACCCAACACGACGCGCACACTGCACAGAACATGTACCGAGGAGATGGAAGAAACAGCACCCTAAATGCTGGCAACCTTTCAGTACACACTTGGCACACACTTTTCCACCCATTTCTCCATTTAATAATTTTATCTATTTTTCATTCCAAACCTCCATGTAATTATTATATCCGATCGTTCCCCTCAAATCCTGACACAGATCGGTGTTGGCCCCACGCACACAATAGCAGAATCGGGCAAACGCGAGCGCTGACCACGTGGACCATGGCAACTCCGTGCAGATTGTGCAAAACGTGCATGGATTTATTCTAACACTTTATCGTCGATCCTCGCTGGCAGCCGCAGGTGTTCCCCACAGACGGCGGATATTTCCTCGTCTCTCTGCCCGGCGAAGCTGCAATCAGGCAGAGGCATGCATGCTGCGCAGTCCGGATCGCTCGGGCCGCATGACGCATCACGGAGCAGGCATTGATCAGCACAAATCGGAGGCACCCGGGAAGGCATGCGGGACTGACGCCAACCTTGGCCGGTCGTCAGAGCATGGCCCGGGGGTTCTTGCAAGGCAATTCATGACGCGGAGTTCAGTGTGGGCGATTCATATCATGTCGTGAGGTTGGAGCGAGACATTTTCACAGCTTGGGCCATCTTGCCGGAAGTGGTGTTGCCGCTTCCGGCCATCGCGGCCGGGCTGCGCAGGGGGCCGGGGCCAGAGCGCCCGATTTGGGTGACGACGCATCGCTTCGGGGTGGCCCCCCACCCCGCACCGTGGGGTTTATAAAAGGAAGATGGCGAAGCCGTTCTCTCTGTTCTTCTGCTCCCGCACGCGCTGGATCTGGTCATCGCCTGGACTCCGCCCTCTCAACTCAAGTCCCTCCTTCACGCCAACGGTCGCGTCTCGTTCTTTGGACTGACGCCAGCTGCACGTAGCGCCACGAAGCAAGGGACGACGTGCCAGCTGTCAGGGAGGTATCGCACAGCGAAGCATCCCCTCAAGCGAATTGGTGACGCGTTCAGGAAATCATGCAAGGTGCCGAGAGACCGTTAACCTCAACTCCTCTCCTTTCTCGCTTCAATAACTCTTTTTCATGGGTGTGTGTGGGTGTGTGTGTGAGAGTGTGTGTGTGTGTGTGTGTGTGTGTGTGTGTGTGTGTGTGTGTGTGTGTGTGTGAGAGTGTGTGTGTGTGTGTGTGTGTGTGTGTGTGTGTGTGTGTGTGTGTGTGTGTGTGTCCTGGCACCTGTCCACATAAGTTTAGATTGCAGAAGGTTATTATTATTTTGGGTTTGGTCTACTCTGTATCTGCTTTTGTAAGTTGCTTGTACATTGTCGCACCTCACGCTTCTTTCTATCCCTGCATTACACACACCAATAAAACTATTCACTGTACCACATAACTTTCCTTGCTTGTAAATAAATTATTATTAGAAATGTTCCCAGCTCGTTTTTGTCTTTTTCATTGATCCAGCATGGTCCGAATCCTAGCTTTGCTGGGAATTTATTACCAACGATCCGTTCCTTTTCGCCAGTACGTCCTTGGCAGTATCGCTCGGCTACATCCGATCCGGTAAAGTGATCCGGTTTGGACAAGGCGTACCTAGGGTGTGTTCCCCGGTAATTAAATCACATGATTAATTAGGTAATCTGGTTAACCCATAGATGGGAGGACCCTAGGTCACACGGTTGAGTTATTGGTTAGCAACCCGCCGCATCACAGAATTATCCATGTGCGACGGCCTACAATTCCAGGGAGTCTGGTGGGAGCCGAGATAGCTCTTTCCCCCTGGTGGTCTTCACACCCGACCCCCAACAATAAATAAATATATATATATTCCACCCATGCAATACCACTTCTATCCACTGTCTTGTTATGGATATGACTTTGGGGGTAATCGGGTTTAGTTTATACAATTTATTTCCATAATATATTGTTACGGATTTCAGAATCTGGTCTTATGAATGCATCCACACATCCAGGTCCTCAGACAGTTATTTCCTTAAATGCATGTTCAGATTAGCCTCATCCCCATGTCTAATGGGATCTTCAATGTGATGCGTTGAGAAGGGTGAAGGACAGATCCCCTCTCTTATGGGAAGCTTTTTTTCTTTACGACAGACACGTTTACACACATTTCTTTCACGAGCTCTGAAGCCCACCCCCATTCTTCCTCAGCGGCAATCTTTCGTGAGCTCTGACGCCCGCCTTTTTTTGGAGCGTACGAGTCGTCATGGTAACTGCGCGCCAGTGGGGTGGGGTGAGCTTGGGGCAGACGGCACCCCGCGGAGATGGCCCGGAGTTATAAAAACGAGCGAGAGGTACGTTCTGAGGAGAAAAGAGGAGACAAAAAGTGTGAATATAAAAGCGTGAGGAGAAAATCGTGAGAAGAAAATCGTGAGGAGAAAAAGCGAAAGGAGAGGAAAAAGCAAAGGGAGAGAGAAGCGAGCAAGAAGCGGATGTCTGACCAGCGCCGACGAAACAATTCGTCCTTCCCAGTGCTTGGGAAAGCGAGTGTGTGGCGCGCATGTGGGTGTCTGAACAGCTCCAACGAGACAATTCGTCCTTCCCAGTGCTTCGGCAAGCGAGCATGTGGTGCGCGTGTGGGTGTGAGCAGCGCCGAAAACAAGTGACGCACGGGTCAGTCAACAACACCAGGGTCTAAATCCGTGACGGACAATCTCGGTGCCCTCCAGACTTTGACTGGAGTTCAACGCTGCCCCGTGAGAGGGTGCACGGCAAAGCTGGGTGCTGGCGACAGATGTAACACACACGCACGCACGCATTTCAGGACGTTTTCGCTTCACGGACGACTTTCTGGTGAGCGAGACCATTCTTTCCCCTTCCCTCCCCCTGAATGATCCGTTGGGTACCCTTGTCTGTGCTTAGCTGTAAGTCAACCCCTGATAAGCATCTGCTCTTTGTCTCTTTCCTGGCATTATGATTGATTTTGCTTTGAAATTCATTCTTTATTTACCTCAGCAAATAAAAAGTTATTTTTATTTATTTATTTTGTTGATAATAAAATATTATTTGTCGATTTCCAACCTGTCCGTGTTTGTCCTTTCCTTCCATTGGTCTAGCATTTTTTGAACCGAGACTGGGAGGTAATTACCACAGATTTGACCAAAAATCATCGGCACGCACCAGCGGTTAAAACGCTCGGCCGCCCTAATTAAAATCTAATCAGATAACATTGGTGCTTTGCCGAGGGCGCGCTCCCCGCTCAGGTAACCACGTGACCTCTAGTTAAACGGAATAATTAGACGGTGGACACTGGAACTCGTGGTTTACTGGGTGGGGTTCGTGGTTTTAAAACAACCCACCGTACCACAACGTTAATTGTGAGCGGTGGCCCCAGGTCCGGCTCTACCGAGGACAACCGGGGATTAATCCCCGAGTGAAAAGCTGGTGTCTCGGTACCTGTGGCCGCAACAATATGTTCAGCATAAGTGTATGACTGGCAGTGTCGAGTTTGTTTTAGTGAAGTTCTAGTCGTCTTCCATCAGAGCTTGTTTTTTTACTCGACAAGCATTTACCGATGTTGTTCAAACTTGGCACACAGATGATGAATGATGGCTCATATACGCACGTCATTTTTTTTCGAGATCAGATCCAAGATGGCTGACGTAGCCATTTTGCTACTTATATTGTACTAGATTCGGCGGCGCTTAACAGCACTGCCATCTCACGGGTTATATCGCCGGCGAGTTCGGCACAGGTCTCGGGTCAAATGCCTAAGATCACGATACCAAAGTACCCCTGTGCCTTGCCATTTGGGGATATATCCCGCGGCTATGGACTGGGTTTGATCAGAGACCGAGCGAAGTCTGCCGCAATCCGTAGCCAGTTTGGTTTTAAATACAAATCGAGCGATTGTTCTTCAGCGCGGCAAGGATAAATTCAGGGTGGCAAATTTCGTATGAATCAGCCACATTTATTGGGGAAATATCGGGGAACACGACACAAGCAAAGCATTCACGAAAACGTTATCATTAATCTACAGCCCGCTCTTATCGAGGGAGCTACGGATACGGGTTTCGCAGGGGGCCCTAGCAAAATAAACCTTCAGCCTGGACAACATGCATACAAGACATGGAGTACTTGGTGGTGCCTCATGGACGAGAGGAAAAGTGTCGAAGGCACGAATGCGGCTCGTGACAAGCTAGTCGCCGGATTCGAGTGCCCAGCCCGAGCACGCAGCGTGGCAAAATTGGCGGCGACGTACTCCTATAGGCACCGCTCACGCACGCAGCCTCGGTGCGTTCAGCCCCTGTGAGGTCGACGGCACAGGCGAGAAATATCCGGTGTGTGTTCCAGCTGGTTTTTCACAAGGTCAAGTATACAAATCCAGGCCTGGCCTATACACCAGATTGGGCCAAATCTGGGTGTTGGACTCTGCAGGTGGATCAATGGGATGAAAAGATGTGGCCGAGCTGTGCAGGGAGTAAGGACAGTCAGAGGCTTTGTGGTTGGATTCAGGATGAACCTGGGGATGACCTGCATGCTGGATCTATGGCCAAGGAGGAACAGCTGGTCAAGTGACTCCTCATAAAGCAGATCGCAGACAGGAAAAAAAGCAGTTCTTCTTGCCTTTCGGGGCGGACTTTTTGGACCAACTCCGGGGACACGTGATTGGTCCATCGTTCGAGTTTGCAGCATATCTCCACCAATGGGTTGCTGGCACGTCTTTTTCACCGACTCTGTCAGGGCGCTGGTTAAGAGGGGGTGGGGGGGGGAGGAAAAAAGAAAGCGCCTCTCGGTACTCCACCACTGTATGAACACTGGACCGCCTGCTACACCTTCCGACACACATGTAACGTCCGATTACCAAACAAACTGGCTAAACATGCATTTAAGGGGGATCTGGGCTAATCCTATATTTAACAACCCACTAAGGGCCCATTTCCACAATACTATATGTCCCCAACCATTTCTCAGACATGCATCGTCCGATTTTGTTTAGACTTTGTGTCCCAAACCCATCACTATCTCTACCCACTTTACCCAGTCGCACCCAACTGTCCCTGGACTCTGTATCCTTTTCTCCTGACAAGGTGGAGAGCTTGCTTTCAAACCTCGAGTCAGATTCTGCAACCGGTCCAGACGGCATCAGCCCACGTGTCCTCAAAGCCTGCTCTTCTGCTCTTGCTCACCCTCTCTCTGTTCTATTCACCCTCTCATTTTCCCAAGGTCATCTGCCATCTGCTTGGAAATCTGCTAACATCACTGCCCTGCATAAAAAAGGTGCAAAAACAGATCCCTGTAACTATAGACCAATCAGCCTTCTCCCAATCATCAGCAAGGTTATGGAATCCATCATCGCTTCAGACATGAAATCCTTCCTCTTCTCCAATGGCTTGATTTCCAATCATCAATTTGGTTTCAGACCAGGTCACTCTACCCTAGATATGCTGCTACTGCTCTCCCATCAATGGATGGAGGTCCTCAATGCCAGACAGGAAATCCGAGCCGTATCCCTGGACATATCACGTGCTTTTGACACAGTCTGGCACCCTGCCCTACTCACCAAACTCTCTTCCCATGGTATTCAAGGCCATCTCCACTCATGGCTCGCAGACTTCCTCTCCTGTCGCAGTCAACGTGTGGCCCTAAATGGAGTTCTTTCATCCCCTCTTCCTGTGCAGGCTGGAGTTCCTCAAGGTAGCGTTCTGGGCCCTGTTCTTTTTCTGGTTTTCATCAATGATCTCTCGGACTCTCTGGAAAATCCTCTATTTCTCTTTGCCGATGACTCCACCCTCTGCCGTACCATCTGTCATCCCTCAGACTGGCAAGCAGCAGCTTCTTCGCTCACTGCAGATCTGGATAAAATCACAAACTGGTCCAACACGTGGAACATGTCTTTCAATCCAGACAAATCTCACACTCTCACTATGTCTCTTCGAAAGGACCGTTTACAAAACACCCCCATCCACTTTCTCAACAATCCTCTGGAAGAAGTCTTTTCTTTCAAGCTTCTGGGTCTCACTATCTGCCATGACCTTTCCTGGGAAAGTCACATTTCCAACCTTGCCTCAAAAGCCAGTCGCCGACTGGGAATCCTCCGTCGTGCAAAGTCCTTCCTCAGCCCTCTTGAGCTCCTGACCACTTACAAAGCTTTTGTCCGTAGCCTGATGGAGTACTGCTCTCCCCTCTGGGCTGGTGCTCCTGCCTCCCACCTTTCTCGACTTCACGCTGTCGAAACCAGGGCTTTTAAGATCATTGGCATCTCCCGCAATGAAGCTGAGTCTTTGGGCCTCTCACTCAATCACCGCAGGTTGGTCGGTGGTCTTTCTGTCTTCTACCGACTCCTCTCCAGCCTTCCCCCCCCCTGCTCTCTCTGCGATTTGTCCCAACCACATTTCCACAGGGCGCTCAAGGTCCGCCAACAACCCCCTTCTGGTAAAACTACCAAAATCACGAATCGCTGCTCATCTTCACTCTTTCATTCCTCTTTTTTCCCGCCTTTGGAATAAACTTCCTCACTCTATTCTTTCCCATTCTTCCCTTCAGGCTTTCAAAACAGCTGTTCACCACCACCTCTTATCTTCCCCCATCCAAATCCTCGATCTTTTCTACCCCCGATAATCCACCCAAGCCCACTTCCTTCAATTCTCCTGCTTTCCTTCCTGAAAGTCCCTTTAATGTCCATCTTCCCCTCGCCATGTTCCCCGTCCCATCCCCATCCCTCTCCCTTCCACAGTTCACCTGTGTCTGTTCCCCAATGTTTTGTCCCTTCCACTCCCGCCCCTCTTGTCTCATGCCTCCTTGCTGTGAGTTGTGTGTTAGCTCTCATACGAGCCTCGACCAAGGTATACAAAAAAAAAAAAAAAAAAAGACTTGGCACAAGTACAGTACATGATTGCATACACGTGCCCCTCACTTTATTTTGCGATCTGATCAATGATGGTAGACTGGTGACCATTTTAGTTGGCCACCAGTCTTCCAGTAATTTTAGTTGTACATAAATATGGAGTAGCCTTTTAACTCCAGCAAAATTAAACAACAGGGGCTTCGACATTTTATGTCATTTTTTATTTGTTCTTTCTCTCTTCCCTTCTCTTATTCCCCTATTTATTTATTTATTTATTGTAACAAATCTCCCTTGCTAATGAGTACCTGTTTTGATGAACATTGGAAAACAGGAACTCCATAATGTAATAGTAAATTGACCTAAACCCCATGGACAGGTCGATTGAGTATCAGCGCATTTAAGGCGTCATTAGTAAAAAGACAAGTCACTGGCAGAGCTCCGCTCAGCGGATTTGTTATGGCCATGCAGTCTTGACGGCTGGCATATATGCAAATAGAGGATGCATGCGGGACCTCTCGCCCCCTCCCCACCCAGCAAATGCGTGGGCCATGAAGACTCGTCGACTTACAGTATATTATAACAATGTAAAATCACTTCTATCCACTGTTATGTTCTAACTACGTGATACCACTTTATCATGTTCGCCAGTACTTCTGGAATTTGAGATATGATGGTTGTGTCAAGCTGTTCTTCCAACAACAAAAAGTTAAGGCAATTGTTAAAATGTCTTTACATCGAGTTCCTGAGAAGTAAACTAGGCTTTCCCACCTTAAAGGCCAAATGGACTAAAGTAGATGGGTATTGCAATTTTTTTTATTTTGCAATATACTGTAATGCAATCATCAATTCTGACGAAAATGTGTTCAAACCTATTCCTCCATCTTTTTTCCTCGTAATTTCAGGTACGATTTAATAAATTATGAACAAGTCACAAATTCCTCTAGTAGATTGAGAGGTGGAACCTTTGACGACGAGTGTCAAGTCACAGCTTTTCTCGTTTCTCTCCCGCTTTGTGAACAGACTGAATGGGACCGTTGAAGTGGATGGTGTCGATGGATGAGAGTCGTAAAATTTGTTGTCACTCCAGCATATTCGACAAAGGCATTATGGAACCAAACTATGATGTGATGTCTTCCATTTTATCACCCTTGTGTTTCTTTAACCCAAAACTATTCCACACATCAGCTTTTTCACATTTCTTCATATTCATCCAACATCTTGCCTGTTGCTGTGGGTGTTACCCATGCACGCCAGGTGTATGTCACCTTCCGGCAACACATTCCAGTCGGTTTACATCGTTTCAAGCATATCACGTGTTAGTTTCCACGTGTTGATTTGTAACCAAAACATTCATAAATTTGAAGAAAGCAATATACCGGAATGTTAAAAAGTATTGAAATACATTTTGTTAACTAGAGTTCATAGAACACACCCCACACAGTCGTGAAAAAAAAGATTATGGCCGGGGTCTGCAAGCAGCAAATTTGATTGTTCAAGATGCGGTAATATTTTGTCCAAGTACTGCTCAACAAAAGGTTTTTGAAAGTGCCAATAAGGCGATTTGTGTTCTGCAGTGTATATAATTAAATTGAAATCCTACTATCTATATTCTATACAAGAAAATACAACCTGTCGCTACGCTTACGGGAACATTAAGGGGAGGGGAGAGAAAGAGGGAGGGGAGAGAAAGAGGGAGAGGAGGAAGGGAAAAAGAGGTGGGGGGGGAGGGAGAGAGAGAGAGGTGGGGTATTGAGGCAGAGGGGTGAGAGAGGGGAGGGGGGAGAGTGTAGAGGGGAGGGGGGATTCTGGCAGATGTGACGCCCAGTTTAATGTTCATCCGAGAGACGGCACACATTGATGAATCGAATCATCCTGCCTGTGAAATATCAGGATGAGTTTACAGCTGGGTCCGGATTCAAACCCAGGAGAGACAGCTTAGAGCGAGCATACGTATCACTCAGCTATCCTGCTGTGATCTGGCGATTCATTGCTGTGAGGGGAGGGGAAGGCAGCATGAGGAGGGGAGGGGAAAGCAGCATGAGGAGGGGAGGAGAAAGCAGCATGAGGAGGGGAGGGGAAAGCAGCATGAGGAGGGGAGGGGAAAGCAGCATGAGGAGGGGAGGGGAAGGCAGCATGAGGAGGGGAGGGGAAGGCAGCATGAGGATGGGGAGGGGAAGGCAGCATGAGGATGGGGAGGGGAAGGCAGCATGAGGAGGGGAGGGGAAGGCAGCATGAGGAGGGGAGGGAAGGCAGCATGAGGAGGGGAGGGGAAGGCAGCATGAGGAGGGGAGGGGAAGGCAGCATGAGGAGGGGAGGGAAGGCAGCATGAGGAGGGGAGGGGAAGGCAGCATGAGGAGGGGAGGGGAAGGCAGCATGAGGAGGGGAGGGGAAGGCAGCATGAGGAGGGGAAGGGAAGGCCACGTGAGGGGAGGGAGAGGTCCTTCGAGGGGAGGAGGAGGCAGCATGAGATGAGGGGAAGCAGCGTGGGAGGGGGGAGGAGGCAATGAGGGAATGGGAAGGCAGCGTGAGGGGAGGGAGAGGCAGTGCACAAGGGGAGGGGGAGGCAGCGTGAGGGGAGGAGGAGGCACAGTACAGGGGGGGTGGAGGCAGTGAGGGAATGGGAAGGCAGCGTGAGGGTCGGGAGAGGCGGCGTAAGGGGAGTGGGAAGGAAGACAATGTAAGGGGAGGGTATAGATGGCTTTCCAGGGCTATAAAACGTGGCCAAACAGCAATATTTTATTTTTAACCACAGTGTTCCATGTAAAACCAGGCGGGAGCATTTAAAAATTTAAACCCATGTCATCTACCTGGCCAAGGCCTGCCTGCATGCATGCTCCAACACATATGCGCTCCTCCAAACTGCTCGCATGAAGGCATGCACAAGCTCCACCACATCTGACCTCAGTGTGTGTGCTGTCTACGTACCTTTGTTTTCAGTCACTGCCAACTATTAATAAATTACAGAAATTATTAGTGCATTTACGTTGATATTGTCATGAAAGCAAATCGCACAAAACAGGAAAAAGAAAACTGCATATGCAATTGCCGAGAAAAATGACTCGTCGACTATCGTCACGGATTGTAAAAGCAGGTTAGAAAGCATGGCGTTGTGCCAAATGAAGTTCCACTTTCTGTACATTCCTTAGGCTTTTCTTCACGAAATATAATTGTTTGAACAGTAGAAAAAGTTAAGTTTAATGCTTTTGCTTAAATAAATACACTTGCTTATAAAAAAAATCGCTAATTTGTTAACATTTTCAGATGTCACTCCAGATTTCAACAAATTTAAACCATCAGATCCGATTTTCATATCAGATATAATATTTTGATTATATACTTTAATTAGTCTGTGAGAGTAGATAGTGCTTCCGAAGCAATACTTGTTTGAATAGGTTGAATAAAATGGCGATTCAAGACTCCAGCAGCTGACAGAGAGCTGACCAAGGATAATGCTTTGATAAAGGATATTAAATAAGTGTTAATTATCTTCAAAAGGGATGTTTTAATTAACCCAAACACCCAATTTTCACTCATGCACTTCCTTGGAGTTCCCTTAGCATGCATGCAAAGTTTCAGGCTGATAGGTTTCATGGTTTTGGAGTTATGGAGCGCACGCACGCACGCACACGCACATACTTTTATTGATGTAGACTATCGGTAAATGGAGACCAAATGCTGCATTGGAGTCATCAGAAGGAATCCGAATAAGTAAAATGCAAAGATGCAGTCATCAAGAGGCATCTGGATAGGATTTGGGTTTCAGCTGCTACTCCTGTACCCTCAAACCCATCCGGGTGCAGCCAAGTGAGCCGTTCAGAAAAAAATTATAAAAGAGCCGTGTGTGTGTGTGTGTGTGTGTTGCCATTTTTCTCAGAGATGGCTGAACGGATCTTCGTCAAACTTTCAGAGGTTCATCAATGAGTGCCTGGGAGTGTTTTATGTAAAATAAAATAAAAAAATTAAAAAAAAACATGAAAAATTTGAAGGAAAAAAGTTCCATTTTGTTGTTCAAACAAATGCTCTATCGTGGTGGCGAAACCTTTGTAACTATGTGAAAGGAAATATTAAATTATTCCTGACCCCATTCCTTAGTGGGTGTGGGGAAGTATTTTAGGCACCCGCAAAAAGATAGAAAAAAAAACCAAATTCATTTTTTCAAAATGCCAACAGGATTAGAACAGCACCAGGAAACACCGGGTACTCCTGCGGGTATTAAATAAGGCCAATTGGTTTCTTCAAAATGCCAACAGGAGAAGAACAGCACCAGGAAACACTGGGTACTCCTGCTGGTATTAAATAAGGCAATTTGGTTTCTTCAAAATGCCAACAGGATACGCCGGGTACTCCTGCGGGTATTAAATAAGGCCAATTGGTTTCTTCAAAATGCCAAAAGGAGAAGAACAGCACCAGGAAACACCGGGTACTCCTGCTGGTATTAAATAAGGCAATTTGATTTCTTCAAAATGCCAACAGGATTAGAACAGCACCAGGAAACACTGGGTACTCCTGCGAGTATTAAATAAGGCAATTTGATTTCTTCAAAATAACAACAGGATTAGAACAGCACCAGGAAACACTGGGTACTCCTGCTAGTATTAAATAAGGCAATTTGATTTCTTTAAAATGTCAACAGGATACACCGGGTACTCCTGCTAGTATTAAATAAGGCAATTCGATTTCTTCAAAATGCCAACAGGATTAGAACAGCACCAGGAAACACCGGGTACTCCTGCAAGTATTAAATAAGGCAATTTGATTTCTTCAAAATGCCAACAGGATGAGAACAGCACCAGGTACTCCTGCTGGTATTAAATAAGGCAATTTGATTTCTTCAAAATGCCAACAGGATTAGAACAGCACCAGGAAACACTGGGTACTCCTGCTGGTATTAAATAAGGCAATTTGATTTCTTCAAAATGCCAACAGGATGAGAACAGCACCAGGAAACACCGGGTACTCCTGCTGGTATTAAATAAGGCAATTTGGTTTCTTCAAAATAACAGGATACGCCGGGTACTCCTGCTAGTATTGAATAAGGCAATTCGATTTCTTCAAAATAACAACAGGATTAGAACAGCACCAGGTACTCCTGCTCATATTAAATAAGGCAATTTGATTTCTTCAAAATGCCAACAGGATGAGAACAGCACCAGGAAACACTGGGTACTCCTGCTGGTATTAAATAAGGCAATTTGGTTTCTTCAAAATGCCAACAGGATACGCCGGGTACTCCTGCTAGTATTGAATAAGGCAATTCGATTTCTTCAAAATAACAACAGGATTAGAACAGCACCAGGTACTCCTGCTCATATTAAATAAGGCAATTTGATTTCTTCAAAATGCCAACAGGATTAGATCAGCACCAGGAAACACCGGGTACTCCTGCGAGTATTAAATAAGGCGATTCGATTTCTGCAAAATAACAACAGGATTAGAACAGCACCAAGTACTCCTGCTGGTATTAAATAAGGCAATTTGATTTCTTCAAAATGCCAACAGGATTAGAACAGCACCAGGAAACACTGGGTACTCCTGCGGGTATTAAATAAGGCGATTTGATTTCTTCAAAATGCCAACAGGATTAGAACAGCACCAGGAAACACTGGGTACTCCTGCGGGTATTAAATAAGGCGATTTGATTTCTTCAAAATAACAACAGGATTAGAACAGCACCAGGTACTCCTGCTGGTATTAAATAAGGCAATTTGATTTCTTCAAAATGCCAACAGGATTAGAACAGCACCAGGAAACACCGGGTACTCCTGCGGGTATTAAATAAGGCGAATTGATTTCTTCAAAATAACAACAGGATTAGAACAGCACCAGGAAACACCAGGTACTCCTGCGGGTATTAAATAAGGCGATTTGATTTCTTCAAAATCAAATTTTCTTACTGTTTGTATGAAAAAATGAATTATAAACCAGCCATTCATACTTAAATAAGAGTAGTGTCTTGTCCAATTTGATTTACAGGAAAAAAAATACCTATTACTCATTCAAAATTATATATATATATTTTTTTTAACCACATTTGATCAAAAATGTGCGATAATTCCTTATATGGCCATATTTGCATCCAGCATCCACCCGAATATGAGTTGTTTAAGACGAAATTCTGAGTTTTAACAAAAAGTGCCGACACCTCTGAATTTGAGCATAATTTTGGACAATGGCCAACCCTACATTACACATGTACACAAGGACTTAAAGAAAGCAACCAATTCAATACCCATGGCATTCCTATGTTCAAGACAGCCCAAGGAAGAACATCTCGTCAACAAACATGAAAAACATCATCAAGCCAAAAGTTTGCACTCAGACCTATGGTGACAGTTGAGTGATTAATGTTTGTTTCGATCTCGCATTGAGGTTATCAAATGTTTTTTAACCTCTGTTTCTGTTGAATAGGCATGTACAGTTGACAGTCATTGCAGCACCAATCGTCGTTTTTGCTCCTCAGCCTGGCGCAGGCCACGTGTGCACCAGCTGAGCCACAGCAGTGGCAGCGTACGAGTGTCCAGCGTCTGCAAGGACACAGCATGCCGCAATACAGTCAGCAAAATACTATGCACAGCTTTGTATGAACAATGAGCTCCCATTTGCTTGCAGTGCAATATAGACAAACGTAAGCTGACACCTTCAACCTTCAGATTGGCAACATATTACATAACATGATAGAAAATCTTGCAAATATTTTTGTGTGTTTGTACGTTATTCTTTCAGATCTCTTCATATTCTTACAAAACACATTTGTACATGGCAAAAGTAACAAGGGTATAAAGAAGGATGGATCCCTGCAGTTTTGACATACATATTGTTACAGGCTTGTTGGCCGGGTCACGAGTGGCTTCTCTCAGACCCACTTCTCGACGAGCCGTAGAAAATTCCGCAGCACATTGGGTTGCTAAGCAACCACGGATGGTCTGAAAGTTAATTCTGGTAGGGTCCCCGCGTCGAAATCCCATGTGAATCAACTCCCCCCACCTCCAAATGGGAAACCCTGCAATCGATGCCCCACCCTTATTTATCAATTAGGTAGGGCCAAGTAGAACCATAAGTGGGACGTCGGCTAGTCTGACCATAGCGAATCAGTGGGGTACAACCTCCCATCTACAAATGACATACTACAAATCCTCCATTGTCTAACCAATGGAGGAAAGAGACACAAAGGCAGGTGTGGAAATAACAAGTCTGTTGAACGGCACATATTTACAGAAGATTGCAGTGTCACACAATAAGCAGTCTTAGACCCTGGCACTCAAAAAAGCCCTTATACAGTCAACCGTATCACTAACAAGACATGAGCGCCTCATACATCTGGGAAATTAGATAAGAGAGGGGACAAAGAGAAAGAACAAGTCGGGTTGTATTGGCGACCCCTTTCTTACCCGTAGGTGAGCTGGTTGGCTCACGTGGTTCCCAACAAAGTGAAGAAGCAGGTAAGTGAGGTGCAGGTGGAAGGTGCGCTGTCATGCTGTATCGTATATGGTGAACTCTGAAGAGAATTGTTATGGAGCATCAAGTCAAGTCCACAGCAATGCAAGTCAATTATGTGGATGCGCTGGGAGATGCGAGGGTATAAGATGCATGTGTGTAGAGGCATGTGAGAGAGTCAGTTCTACCGAGACTGTCAGTGACCATCCCACTTTGCTCTTTGGGAACGCTTCGCTTGGCACCTTTGCGTTCCGCTTGGAGTGCATCACCTGGTGCTTTTGCGTTCCGTTTGGAGCACATGACTTTCCGTTTGGCAACTTCTTGTTCCACCTGGTGCTCCAGAAGCCCAGCCAGGTCTTCTTTCCTCAGGACACAAACTCCCTCAGGATCTGGACTCAGAACTCGATCCCTCAGCACCTCCTGCTCTGCACTGTACTTGAACTGCACCATGCCCAAACTGTACATGAATTCTCTGCAAACTACTCCGTCAGAGGATTAAAAAAAAAATTGTTCCTGGACTGCCTCCAATCACGTTTGCTTTCAGCAGCAAATACCACGCTTTCAGCTGTTGCACGCTGGGAGTTGGCCTCTCTGATGCCGTGATGACTGGAATGCCGGAACAGCAAGAGTTACGACAATTGCAGTAAAGGAATGGCAATTATTTGGTTGTAGCAATGGTGAAGTGAATTGGTTTGAGAATGTGGTTTGGAAATGAAGCAGGAGAATAGAGGTTTGAGTATGGGTGTCAGAAAATTAGTGTTTGAAGATGGGATGAGGAAGAGAACAATGGGGAAGGTTCCAACTACAATCACAACACATTTCCCTGTTCACTGATGCAAGGGAATGGGTAATCTAATTTCACAGAGACTCACTATGGAAATATCTAAACTCCAGGGTTCTTTTATGTGTTGAATGCAATTCCCTAGAGTCTTCCCAAAACAAAGTATATATATATATATATATATATATATATATATATATATATATATATATATATATATATATATATATATATATATATATATATTCATGAGCCAAAACATTATGACCACCTGCCTAATATGCTGTTGGTCCTCCGTGTGCCGCCAAAACAGCACCGACCCACCGAAGCATGGACTCTACAAGACCTCTGCTGAAGGTGTTTTGTGGTATCTGGTACCAAAACATGAGCAGCAGATCCTTCAAGTCCTGTAAGTTGCGAGGTGGAGCCGCCGTGGATCGGACTTATCGGTTCAGCACCTCCAATAGATGCTCAATCGGATTGAGATCTGGAGAATTTGGAGGCCAGGGCAACACCGTGAACACTTCATCATGTTCCTCAAACCATTCCCGAACAAGGTGTGCAGTGTGGCAGGGCGCATTATCCTGCTGAAAGAGGCCACTGCCATCAGGGAATACCATTGCCATGAAGGGGCGCACCTGGACTGCAACGATGTTTATGTAGGTGACACGTGTCAAATTGACGTCCACATGAATGGCCGGATTCAGGGTTTCCCAGCAGAACATTGGCCAGAGCATCACACTCCCTCCACCGGCTTGTCTTCCCACAGTACATCCTGGTGCCATCACTTCCCCAGGTAAACGGCACGCACGTACATGGCCATCCACGTGATCTAAAAGAAAACGGGACTCATCGGACCAGGCGACCTTCTTCCACTGCTCCAAGGTCCAGTTCCGACACTCACGTGCCCATTTGTAGGCACTTTCAACGGTGGACAGTGGGTCATCATGAGCACTCTGACCAGTCTGCGGCTACGCATCCCCATACACAGCAGGGTGCGATGCACTGTGGATTGTGACACATTCCTCCCATGACCACCATTAAAATTTTCTGTGACGTGCCACAGTAGGTAGACCTTCTGTCGGTTCGGACCAGACGCGATAGCCTTCGTTGCCCTCACGCATCGATGAGCCTTGGGCAGTGGGCACCCAACACCCTGTCGCCGGTTTGTGGT
>NC_140967.1:65545414-65552914 GCF_056783735.1 Eptatretus burgeri
GGCCTCCCTGGGGTGCAGCTCCCTGCACGACGCGAGCACCCCCTCGTCTGCCCTCGCCGCCTCTCCACAGCTCCGTCCCCTCCGCTCCGACTCCAACGCACACGACGACCAGCTCCTTCTTGCCAACTCCACCGCCCGCGAAGTCTTAACTCTCTGTTCTCGACTCTCCTACTCACTGGACTGACGAACACGGTCGCTTATATAAGCCCCGTGGCTTCGCCCTCTCATCTTTGACCCCCTCCCTTCGACCTTTCACCTCGCCTCCCCATTGGCCCGAGAAAAAGTGGGCGTGGAATGCTTTTTGATCCATAAATTTGCATATATCGATCGCCCTCCAACGCCCTGGGGGCGGGGCCACCCGCCCTCGCTCACCGATTGGACGGCAAAAAGTGGGCGTGTCGTTTTTGATCCGTTTTTGAAGCACAAAATCCGTGATTTTGTACACGCTGTTTGGCGCGCGCCCTGCACGAGTCCAACACCGGTACCCACAGGCGGCGCAAGAACGGTGGCGATGCGACGGTTGCGAGGTGTGACGTGAAGGTCGTGGCGGTTGTGGTGAAGCGGTGGTTGGTGGTGGTAACAATGGCGGTTGGTCCAAATTAAAGATAGTAAAAGAAAAAGAAAAACGGCTATCCTGAAGAGTCGCAGCACGCATAAATGACATGTATTCCCACTAGACAACGGGTTTGGGCCTAACTACACATGTACTTACCGAGATACCTCACCTAAGGGACCTGAATGGTGGTTTGCGAATTTTGTAACCACAACACTACCCCCTCCACTTTTTACAGACTCGTCCCGAGTCGTCAAATTTTCGTGTGCCATCATGTGCAGTTTTCCCCGAGTACATTTTACCTACGGATCCCTGAGTGCGACATTCATGGTATTCGTGTCCCCAAAATAAATAACCTGAGGGCTGCGCAACTATCTAAACAAACTCACTCACACGGACGACTTAAATAAAATTGCCGGCGCTAGGACATACATGCCGGGGGGCGCACTCATATGTACAGTACATCTTAACCTTAACTTACAAATTTTACACTAAACCATGGCCCAGGATCACTGAACTCTGCAAAAGAAAAGCAGTTAGCAGGGAGCCAGGCTGCCCACATGCAGTCTCTGGCTCAAAACAATGCAGGTGACGGGGAACGTGGCTGGCTGCTCACACGCAGTCCAAGGCCTTCCTTTTTGAACTGAACGCAGTGAACCACAACGGTGCATGGGCTGCACAAACGCAGTCTCCGTGCCAGCTCAATTGGCACACGCAATGAGCACAACGAAGGAATGCATGAACGGTTTGAACTGAATGCAGTGAACCACAACGGTGCATGGGCTGCACAAATGCAGTCTCCGTGCCAGCTCAAGTGGCACACGCAATGAGCACAACGAATGGATGGGTGAACACAAACACGGTGCACGGGCCGCCACTGCAGGCCCGTGTTGTAGCTGCCAACAGGGCAGTTCTCGCAGCTTGCAAACTGTTGCCTTGCGGATCCTGGCGCACATGGAAATGAACAGGGGGGGGTAAAGCAAAAATTGAACGGGGCTGGTGAACCTGGGCAGTGGGCATGGCATGGCAAAGGCAGCAGGCAAACACAGCCCGCAGAAGAAGGCCGCTGCAGGCAAACACAGCCGGCAGATGAACTGGCCGGCACAGGCCTTGCAGAAAAACAGCCAGCCGGCAGACGATCCAGCCGGCACAGGCCTTGCAGCACAGCAGCTGCAGATGAAGTTGGCCAGCCTTTGCCGTTCCGTGGAGGTTGGTGGAGGGAGTGCGGTGGTGCTGGCCACTTGGAAGGCGGGCTCGGACCTACCTACCTGTCTCCCTCCCACCTATCGCCTTTGCCTGTCACTGTACATACCCACTCCCTTAATTTGTCAAACCCCAATTTAGCCCCAACTTTTTTTTTTTTTTTACTTCCCCTCTATAAATCGTCCCCTAACCCCCTTTATCGTCCTTGTTCGGCTAACCTATCCTGTCACCTAGCCTACTCCCAACCCCTACGTTCCCTTCCCGGAGGGGAATAAGGGAGAGCTAACGTCCTGTGTCGAGGCCCAACGAAGCCTCAGGATGGCCTCCCCAGAGTTCGGCGATCTTAACACCAAGTGGGTCCAGCGGCCCACAACGACAGCGAGGGGATGGATGGTGCGGAGGGGTACATCTCCTAATCTACCCTAACCATTTAACTGTTAAACTACCCCGGGGCTTTCAACAAGCGCCTCTCGCTTAAACTATTGGTTCTAACAACCCAGATTCCTGTCGCCTGTGTTGGTGTCCTTACACTTTCGGGCCTCGCCCCCCCAATTTTCTCTCCGTGCCCTCACACGGTCTCCTGGCTGGGACACGTGGCTCCCTTTGGCAGGCACGACCCTCTGCCGATTCTCCCGCTATGGCACCCCCGGGCACTACACTGCCTCCGAGCCTACCAGCTCCCTAACACCGGGGAGTGCCCCCCATGGCACCTCCCCTGAAACGCACACGTGGCAGGCCGGCCTCCCGGGCCCCTTTCCGAGGGTCACCCGTGCCTACAACACTGCCCACGCGGCTAATGGCGCCCCGGGCCCCCGCACCAAGCAGGCGCACCCGTGCCCACTACTCTATCCCGGCCCCCCATGGGCCCATGGCCTACCGCGGCCGACTAGCCTGGTGCCCGGGGTACCCACTCAGCGATACTCACCTTTCGCAGCCACGCTCCCAAGCCCGTCAACAGGGCTCCTGCACCCCTCCAAACGGGTTTCGAGCCTACATTCCCACCAACAGCAAAACAACCTCCATTTTTGTTAATTTGACTAACCCCCTAACTCACTTTACTCTGACCCCGGGGTCCCTTGGGCGGGAGTCACTCCTCCCCCCAATCACTCATCGCACCATGCATTCCCCATTCACTCCACACACACAGACCCGCTGGCCTCACTCACTCACCAAAGCACATGCTTTCACTTCACTCACCAACAACTCTTCAACACACTCACCGCTGAACTCTGCCATCCTTCTATCTACATCCCCTAACTAACTCGTGCTCCCACGTCGTCCCTTAAACTATAGCACGTTCCTTTTAACACTATGTAGCTAAGCTACGTCCCCTCTACACATTCACAAGTCTGTCACTGTTCTCAAAATAATCCCATTTTATTTCCCAACCTCAAGCTCACTAAATCCCTCTAACTAATCCATTCCACGGACTCCATGAGGACTTACCCCTGCCCCATGAAGTCGGTCTAACTAAGCTAACCCTTCCCCCTAACTAGTTTCCATCCTGTGCCCAGGTAAGGGGGTCTTCCACCCCTTGCCCAGGAATCCTGTGCACCCGAAAGTGAGGCTTGTTTTGTTTTTTTTGTTTTTTTTTTTACATGCGCAGCGCCAGCGCGGCAACTCGCGCACTTTGCACCTGCCCGTGACGTCATGCAGCTGCACGTGTTCCTCGTCCCTCCTTGGACGGGACCATCCGGCAGAGATACCCCTCCTGCCGGATTCCAACCCCACGTGCAGCCATGACGTCACCGTGCGCATAAAAAAAAAAACACAAGCCCCACGTCTCGAGGGGTTCCCCACGCGAACACATGTGCTTTGCCCGTTGGAGCTTAACACACACGATCGCGTGGAGAACCCGTCCGGTCCAAATCCATTTACCTGCCTAAACTTTGTCCGTCCGCGGGATCGGCAAATCCACCGCTGGCGTTTCCGGACCGGGACTTCACTCTCGCAAGCGAGCACGTGGTGGTCTCGTGCGTTGCACAGCACGAACCTCGTGCTCACTGCTGGGTGAACCCGGCACGGTCCGCGAAACAACTACAGCCGCTACTCGGCTTTCGTTTCTCCCATGTCGCCGTCTCCGTCTCCATTCAACCCACGCACACCTGCGTGTTACGACGCACACAGTCCACTCCATCACATTCACACCGGGAGACGCGGCTGCGTGCTCCCGCATGCCAACCGACATCCACTCACATACCGCTCTCTCACACACACGGTCTCCCTTGCATACGGCCGTTCACTCACGCGTGCCTCACTCGCACACGTGGCTCCACGCACTCGCGGCCTTGCACACGGCCGTTCACTCACGCGTGCGGGGGCACTCACCCGCGGTGCCTCACTCGCACTCCGTGCCTCATCCACACACGCGGGGGAACTCAACCGCGGTGCCTCATTCGCACTCCGTGCCTCATCCACACACGCGGGGGCACTCAACCGCGGTTCCTCATCCACACTCCGTGCCTCATCCACACACGGCGTGCTGGGAAGCACGTACTCCGGCATCATCGCCACCACACCACTCACACACGGGGTCGCTTCCACACACGGGGACGCACTCACTCACACCTTGCACCACACACACAGGGACAACCACACTGGGGATTCGTGTCCCCACAAGGGTCTCCGGGGCCTCTATACCCCCCAAGCTCTCCGTGCACCCGTCCACAGCACCCCTCCCCTCAACCTCGCAAAGCACGACCGAACTCACCTGGTCGTGACTCGCCTCAAGGGGGCAGACTCCCTCCCCTCGTTCCTGGAGGAGGTCATCCAGCTGCTCGCACCGGGTCCCTACACGCTCCGCGAGCTCAACCTCACTATCCTCCACTACCTCCGTGTGTGTGTGTGCGTCACTTACCCCGTCTTCATCGTGTCGTCTTCCCTCTATTTTTTCTGTCTCCCGTGTCTCTGCCAACTCTTCACCCTTTACCTCTCTTGTCTCAACTATTATTTCCGTTGTCGTCATTTCGTGTCTCGTCTCACACGTTTTGGTCTCCCCATTTAATTTTTCCCTTTTGGTCACCGTCGATTCCTCTGTCACGACCCTCGCCCAACACGTCCCCCGAATTATTTTTTCATCCGCCTCCACCGCGGGCCTGTCAGCCGTTGCATCCCCACCCAGCTCGTTCGTTCCTACACGTGGAGTCGCCATTTTGAGTTCCCTGCTAACGGCCTTCATGCCTGCCTGCAGGCATCGGCCCATGTTCTGCGTCTCACCCCGGAGCTTTTTCGTTTCTTCCCTCATTTGCTTGCCCATGCTTTTCATTTCGTTTATAAATTCAGTTGTGTTTGCATCCATCTTCGCTGTCATTTCCGCCAGCATAGCGAATAGCTGGGCCATGTCGGGTGCGCTTGGGTGAGTCGTTTCGGCAAGGGTCGGGGAAGGGTTTTGGTGGAGAGGGGGCGGGGAGGTGTCATACACCGCGGCTGCTGCCGCACCTATTTCGGGCTCTGGGTTCAGTTGGGCGAGTCCGTGTTCCTGCACAATCAACATTTCCTGCTCGGGGATTCCATCCTGGACCATGGATCCTACACATTCTACATCCATTTCTAATACCCCCGGCTCCCGCTCGCCTTGAGACACCATCTTGCTTCTCTTAAAGGGTTAATTTCGCTCGCTCGTAATTTGGAGGGAATCGGGGGTCGCTTCTCTCACCCCTGGACCGATTCCCGTGAATTTAGCTGGAGACAGGAGAGCCCGTTTTCCTGTTCTCCGATACCAGTGCCGCGAGGAGGGCGATGAATTTGTATCGCACGACCTGACACCAGTGTTGCGGAGTCGCACCCGCCGGCGTGCTGACGGCCACATAACTCGAATCGCGGCACGTCGCCCACCGGACGGACAATCCAGTCGTGACCCTCTCGGACTAACGCCGGGAACCAGTCACGGGTGGACCTTTCGGTCTCACCGCGATCGAGCCAATCAGCCCCCGCGTGGGATAGGGTTGCTCGCCAAATTCGACCTACCTAAGTACCCACGCGGAGGGTAGACCGGGCGATCGCACCTCGCCGCAGGTCGACTTCGGACACGGGCCACTTAAGCGACCCGTTCCGTACTATCGGGATAACCGAGCGGTGTTATCGTCGACCTCGACGGTTCGATTAATTATCGGGCGTATTCAGCCCACTACCAACCCTTTACGTGAAGCAAGATGAGGATTCAATGAAGGAAATGACGAAGCGAAGCGGGAAACAGTTCGACACAAAGCACATTTATTCGCGCCGAACGGAAAGCACACATTCAATTCCACCAAAAGCACACAGAAAAGACACAATGCAATTTACACAAAAAGCAAATGTAAAAGCGAAGACACAATGCAGAGCTAATACCGACTACCGAGCACACGGCAACACTTATACAATTTTACTTCACAGACGGCGCCGACAACACATACCCAAAACCAAGGAAAAGAATATCCTCAAGGATGAGGCGGGCCTGAGGCCGAGACCGGGTCGGCCTACCCGTCTGGTGATGAGACGCGGAGCGGCGATGGTGCCTCAACTCCGCGGGCCTAGCGGGCAGTGTCTGGTAGGGGGTGGGGAAGGGGCCCCCTTGGTCGCACTATCTCAGCGCGGGGGGAAACAGGAGGGGGTTGCTGATGCTCGGGGTATAGAGGATTTTTATTGTCCCGCGACGAGCGTCTCCACCTCGGCCAGGTCGCGCTGTCGGCCTCCCTGGGGTGCAGCTCCCTGCACGACGCGAGCACCCCCTCGTCTGCCCTCGCCGCCTCTCCACAGCTCCGTCCCCTCCGCTCCGACTCCAACGCACACGACGACCAGCTCCTTCTTGCCAACTCCACCGCCCGCGAAGTCTTAACTCTCTGTTCTCGACTCTCCTACTCACTGGACTGACGAACACGGTCGCTTTTATAAGCCCCGTGGCTTCGCCCTCTCATCTTTGACCCCCTCCCTTCGACCTTTCACCTCGCTCCCCATTGGCCCGAGAAAAAGTGGGCGTGAATGCTTTTTGATCCATAAATTTGCATATATCGATCGCCCTCCAACGCCCTGGGGGCGGGGCCAATTCGCCCCTCGCTCACCGATTGGACGGCAAAAAGTGGGCGTGTGTCGTTTTTGATCCGTTTTTGAAGCACAAAATCCGTGATTTTGTACACGCTGTTCGGCGCGCGCCCTGCACGAGTCCAACACCGGTACCCACAGGCGGCGCAAGAACGGTGGCGATGCGACGGTTGCGAGGTGTGACGTGAAGGTCGTGGCGGTTGTGGTGAAGCGGTGGTTGGTGGTGGTAACAATGGCGGTTGGTCCAAATTAAAGATAGTAAAAGAAAAAGAAAAAACGGCTATCCTGAAGAGTCGCAGCACGCATAAATGACATGTATTCCCACTAGACAACGGGTTTGGGCCTAACTACACATGTACTTACCGAGATACCTCACCGAAGGGACCTGAATGGTGGTTTGCGAATTTGGTAACCACAACAATAATATATATATATATATATATATATATATATATATATATATATATATATATATACATATATATATACATATATACATATACATATACATATATACATATACATATACATATATACATATACATATACATATATACATATACATATACATATATACATATACATATACATATATACATATACACATACATATTTATATATATATATATATACATACACATACATATTTATATATATATATATATATATATATATATATATATATATATATATATATATATATATATATATGTGTGTGTGTGTGT
>NC_140967.1:65570414-65577914 GCF_056783735.1 Eptatretus burgeri
TCTTTCTAATCTCAAGTCTGAACTCTCAAACCTCTCCCTCCTCCAAATCTTGGTGGCATCTAATCAAATCTGTTTCTGGTGTATGTTCCCCCTCCATACCCACCCTTACCTCAAATGGCCACACTGTTGATATCGCACATGAAAAGGCTGAATGCCTAAACTCGGTGTTTGCACCAACGTCTTGTGTCCGAAACCCATCGCCTTCTGAACCTGCTTTACCCAGTCGCACACAACTGTCCCTGGATTCTGTGTCCCTTTCTTCTGACAAAGAGGAGAGCTTGCTGTCAAACCTCGACTCAGATTCTGCAACCGGTTCAGACGGCATCAGCCCACATGTCCTAAAAACCTGCTCCTCTGCTCTTGCTCACCCTCTCTCTGTTCTATTCACCCTCTCAATTGCTCCAGGCCATCTGCCATCTGCCATCTGCTTGGAAATCAGCAAACATTACTTGCCCTGCACAAAAAAGGTGCAAAAACAGATCCCTGCAACTACAGACCAATCAGCCTTCTCCCAATCATCAGCAAGGTTATGGAATCAATAATCACTTCAGACATTAAATCCTTCCTCTTCTCCAATGGCTTGATTTCCCATCATCAATTTGGTTTCAGACCAGGTCACTCTACCCTGGATATGCTGCTTCTGCTCTCCCAACAATGGATGGAGGTACTCAATGCCAGACATGAAATCAGAGCCATATCCCCAGACATATCGTGTGCTTTTGACATGCTCTGGCACCCTGCCCTGCTCACCAAACTCTCTTCCGATGGTATCCAAGGCCATCTCCACTCATGGCTCGCTGACTTCCTCTCCTGTCGCAGCCAACGTGTGGCCCTAAATGGAGTTCTTTCATCCCCTCTTCCTGTCCAGACTGGAGTTCAAGGCAGCGTTCTGGGTCCGGTTCTTTTTCTGGTTTTCATCAATGATCTCTCCGACTCTCTGGAAAATCCTCTTTTACTCTCTGCTGATGACTCCACCCTCTGCCGTACCATCTGTCATCCTTCAGATCAGCAAGCAGTAGCTTTTTCGCTCTCTGCAGACCTGGATAAAAATCACAAGGTGGTCCAACACGTGGAACATGTCTTTCAATCCTGACAAATCTCACACTCTCACTGTCTCCCTGAAAGGACCGTTTGGAACCCATCCCCCCCTTCAACTTTCAAAACAATCCTCTGGAAGAAGTCCTTTCTTTCAAGCTTCTGGGTCTCACTATCTGCCATGATCTTTCCTGGGAAAGCCACATTTCCAACCTGGCCTCCAAAGCCAGTCGCCGACTGGGAATCCTCCTCGTGCAAAGTCCTTCCTTGGCCCATCTGAGCTCCGACCACACACAAAGCTTTCGTCCGCAACCTGATGTAGTATTGCTCTCCCCTCTGGGCTGGTGCTCCTGCCCCTCACCTTTCTCGGCTTCACACAGTGGAAACCAAGGCATTTCGGATCATTGGTATCTCCCACGATGAGGCTGAGTCTTCGGGCCTCTCACTCTCTCACCGCAGACAGTTCAGTGGTCTTTCTGTCTTCTACAGTCTCCTGTCTGGTCTCGCCCCCCCCTCCCCGCTCTGTAGAGATTTGTCCCCACAGGGCGATTCAAGGTCCGCCAACAACCGCCTTCTGGTAAAACTACCAACATCACAAATCACTGCTCACTTTCACTCTTTCATTACTCTTTTTTTCCCCACCTTTGGAATAAACTCCATCACTGTTCAATCCCATTCTTCCCTGCAGGTCTTCAAAACAGCTGTTCACCACCACCTCTTATCGTCCCCCATCCAAATCCTCGATCTTTTCTACCCCCGTTAATCCACCCCAAACCCACCTCTTTCAAATTCCCTGCTTTCCTTCCTGAAAGTCCCTGGGTGTCCATCTCGTATACCCCATGTCCCCCACCCCATCCCTCTCCCTTCCACAGATCTCCTTATGTCTCTGTTCCTCACCGATTTGTCCTTCCCACGCTCCTCTCGTCTCACGCCCTCCCTGCTGTGCGTTGTGCATTAGCTCTCATACGAGCCTTGACAAGGTGTACAAAAAATAATAATAATGAAAAAAAATTGACTCTTTCCAACCGTCCATAAAAAAAATGAAGAATAAGAAGAACCTTTCGAGCACGGTGTTTCTACTACAAATGGTGTGTACGTGCGTGCGTCATGCTTTTTGCGTCTGTTAATTACGGACTTCTCTTTATTAATTACGTATTATTGGAATGTACCTTTTGATCCTTTGTACTGCTGAAACCCCTTCGACCTTTGAAGACCCTTTCAGACCCTAAAGACCGCAAGGACCCAAAACTCCCCAAGGACTCAGAAGACCCAGATGACCCAAATGACCCAGGAAGATTCCACCATAAATGGGTGTGTGTGTGTGTGTGTGTGTGTGTGTGTGTGTGTGTGTGTGTGTGTGTGTGTGTGTGTGTGTGTGTGTGTGTGTGTGTGTGTGTGTGTGTGTGTGTGTGTGTGTGTGTGTGTGTGTTAGGATTGTCAGAAAATGAAAACATAGGGGCAATACCCTTGGGCGCTCACCGAGTAGCGACTCGATACGATTATCAGGGAACCACTGGTATGCATGGATTACCCACAAAATATGTAGTGGAGAAGAAAGTAAATACCTTTGAATTTTTCTTTTTAATGCAGTGAAGAGTTTGGTACATCATGGGTGATGAAAGTTGTGGTCAAGTTTCATCGGAATTGTGTGTGTCGTTTCTGAGAAGAAAGTAAATACATATTTTTGGGGGAGACCTCCCCCCCATAGAACCCCTTGGACCCCAATTGTATTAATGGTGTGAACAATCTTTGGTAAATTATAGGTTATGAAGATGGTAGTCAAGTATTATTGGAATTGTGTGGAGGTTCTAAGAATAAAGCAAATACCTCTTTTGGGGAACCACCCTCCCCCCCCCCATCCCTGAAAAACCCCTTTGGCCCAGATGTTTTTTAATGGTGTGAACAATCTTTGGTACATCACGGGTGATGAAGGTTGTGGTAAAGTTTCATTGAAACTGTATGTGTAGTTTCAGAGAAGTAGTTGCATGTATTTGTGGAAGGACGGACGGACGACGCGCCATCCCATAAGCTCTCCGGAACTACTCCAGATGAGCTACAAACGAGGTGTGTGTGTGTGTGTGTGTGTGTGTGTGTGTGTGTGTGTGTGTGTGTGTGTGTGTGTGTGTGTGTGTGTGTGTGTGTGTGTGTGTGTGTGTGTGTGTGTGTGTGTGTGTGTGTGTGTGTGTGTGTGTGTGTGTGTGTGTGTGTGTGTGTGTGTGTGTGTGTGTGTGGTGGGAGTGTCGGGGTGGAATGTTTTTTGCGGAGTTCGACTGGAGCATTCGGATGTGGAATGCGATACACCAAAATGATTATCATGATCTCCTGAGTTGATTAGGTTAATTAACTACAAATAATCCGGAAAAATTCCCACGTTTTAAACGCACGGCATGTTCAGGTGGATAGAGCAGCTTAGTAGGTCCTTCTGTGGCATGGTATTCTACTTACAAAATAAATAAGATGATAACATTGTAACAAACCATATATGAATACTAATAATATTAACAACAATAAAAATAGCAGTATCATCTGGAAAGAAAAATATTGAATGCATAATCTCCCTCCCTGGCCCAAGCACATCTGGGCTTGGTGAAAGGCAAGCTAATGCTCAAGTAGCACAGCAGGCAGGTATGCTACAAGGCCTTTAAGACCAATGAAAATTTGGTCCAATGGACCAATGGGCCCACGAGTAATTCTAAAGGGTAATTCTAATGGGTTTCGTTCATTTATAGGCTTTGCCTATTTCAAATTAAAAATGCCAAACTGAACCGCTTCCTTCGGACACAGGTGCGATTTTTAATATCCAACTAAATAAATAGCATTAACCAGAAATGAAATAGATACCTTCAAAAAAATAGGTGGAATGCAAAGCTGACATTCTTCTTTGAAAGCATCAAGCAGGATAGCCTGGAGATATGCACAATTGACTCTGATCTGACTAGCTTGGGTTTGAATCTCAGCCCAGTTTGAAATGTTATCCTGACATTTCACAGGCAGGGAGTTCAATGTTGTCCCTCGAATGGACATTAAACTGGGCATCCAGCCTGCTGTCATTAGTTGGTGAACGCTGAAGATCCCATGGTGTGCTTCGGGAAGAGTAGGCAAGCTATCATTGGCGCCATGGAGAAATTAGAAATTTACTGCTCAAACCTACAGGGTACATTACATCAGTAGCACAACAGTGACATCATCAAATGATGCTACTCGCAGCCACATGCTGCATATAAAAGGAGTTTGAGATATAGCACAAGCATGAATGCACTTCCTTCCTCATCCCTGATTACATTTTGGTAATGAAACGACCTATTAACAGTTGAGATCCCGATGCATCAGTGCTGGCCACACCCACCCTTTTGAACTTCCAAAGTTACGCCCGTGGGTGCAGAGGCAATCCTCCAGATCACAGTGCTCATACTGCTGCAAAAGATCTTCATAAGCATTCTCCTCCAGTTCCCATGAAGCATCCCTATTCGTTACATAATATGGGAGAAAGTTATTTAAATTCTTACAAAAATTTGCTTTCACAGGAAAGAGGAAACATTATAGTAAGAAAATATTGAAATAGTTGTGTCTTTAACATTCCATGAATGAGAAGCAATGGTGGCACGATACTTGTGCTTACGGTTTGGCGATTGTTAGCACCTTTGTGGGATGTGGATCCCCATACGTAACATTTCAGTCTGAAAGTCCACCTTGTTGTTGCATGCAGGACATCGGAAGAAGTACAAGCCAAAGTTTAATGCCAACTTCTGCAAAGAAACAATTGAAGTAGTCAATTATCAATTGCACAACTTTATCCAGCTTTCCATCAAATCACAACCACTGAAAGCACAAAAAGTAGCTGGCAATTGTTATTGTGGATACATTTTTTTGTCAATGCAGAAAATGGATTAATAACTCACCACAGATGTGCACACACCACTTTCTCTTTACTTAGTATTGGTCACACTGCTTTTACAATCTTGCCTTGCATGCAGGAAGTAGTGTTTGCTGCCTGTGTTCATAACACCCTTCCCTACCCTTGCTCAACCTGATCTTCTACCACCTCTCCACGACCGAATTCACAATCTACCCATCATATTCACCACTCCGTCATGTGGGAACCACGTCCGAAATGTGATAATCTCCATGAAAAGCTTTCAAGCAAAGCAGAGTTCAGAATTGAAGCATGATGATGATGATGCTAGTGCTGTTTGATTCAAAAATGAAAATGGCCAGAAGGTAATTGTGTAATTACATCCAATGGATCGAGGGATAATAAAATTATGAAACACGCATTGTGAGATTTATAGATACACCACACCGGTGTCAAAATTATCAAACATTAAAGCAAAAGTAATATTCAGGTTCAACATTTACTACTCGAACTGTTACCGTTGATGTACTGTACATGTTACATATACACTGTACTGTTCATTTTTTGCACAATCACCAAATCAATATGCATAATATTTATCACAGCCGAATTGTATCCTTATTGTAAGAATCAGAACATTCATTCATTTGCCCATGAAATAGTAAAAAATAATGAATCACCAAGGGGTTTCCAAAAGCACATTTGGGTAGAAGGCAGTTGGGATGAATAATGCTTTACCATCCTACTTGTTACTACAGATCAATCATCATGCAATTTCAATGAGTTTCAAAGTTATCAAAGTGTGAAAACATAAATTCTAAAATGGCTGCAGACTCTATCCCAAAGAATTAAACACTTCTGGCATTGAGGCATGATAGCACCAATGGGCCAAATGCATATTAGTAGAATACCTTAAAAAAATTGATTCCAAAATAATAAGAACAGTAATGAGAATGGTATTTTCATTAAATTTGCTTTCAAATTTTTTTTTGAACAAAAAAAAAAAATGCATGTTAACTTTGACTTCATGAATGCATTTATTTTAAAGAAACACTTGTTCTTTATTTCAAGGATGGTTCAAACAGAAGAACAACCTTATTGCCTCTGTTAAGGAAGAAAAAAATCATCAAATACACGACTTTCAAAATGACATAATCCACCCCAGAATGCTCAGAGCACATGAGCAGAAACCCATAACAACAATGGTCATCAGAACAGGGAACGTATATCGTGTGTGCCAGATAAGGATTCTTATCCAAATGGTTAACCAAACTTCTAAAAGAAGCTGAAAATACTTTGAAAAGTACCTGAGAAAGGAGTGTGCCAAAAAGTTTGTATCTTGAAATTCGTACCGCAAAAACTCCCAATGGCATGGGCCGGTGCAAGGCCTGTGGACAGCGTGCCTTCTACCCGACCTCCCCGGTCATCCCTGTCAGTAAATTAACTTCTAACCTTGCGGGATTACCTCGTGTGCACATGGCAGGCTTGGCGATTTATTTAATGAATGTCTGTAATTGGAAATACATTTCAATTTCAAATACGTCATTCAGATAGACGTCCCAGGAGGAGACACCGTATCTGGTTTGGTTGCTTCTTAACACCGATTGTAAAGTCATGGAATGGGCTTGTTGAGGGTAAGTTTAAAATAATATTTACTATTAATCAAGTTTGGGGGGAGGGAGGTTGTTGTTGTTGTTGTTGTTGCGTTGCCCCAGTTAATTCTGCTCGAACGGACCTGCGGCACCGAGATAGCCGATCGATCTCCCAGGAGCGACGGACCCAGAGATCCCACACATCTATGATGTTGTGCTCTTGTCTAAGTGAAGCCAGGACCACACAGTCTTCCATAATCTGTTTTGTTGTGTGTGGGGCGGTCTGACGGAGGTTGTAGATGTCATCAGTGATGACGTCGAGTCTGTGTTTGTAGTGCAAGAGCTGTGGGGTGGTGTACACAGCGGCGGTGTGCAAGGTGAACACGATCGGACCTGGAGAGTAGTTGGTCTGTGTCATGGATGGGTGGGGGGGTGACTGCCTAGGATACTGCTTGGGCCTACATTGTTGATTGTGTTCATGGTGATGTGGGTGTGGATGTGATTTTTGTAGTTTCCGTCGTCATTTGGGGGGGGGGGGGGTTGGAGGACGTCACTGTAGTATCTTTGTCGTGTCGCTTTAATGTGTCTAGGGGCCTGTCGGTGGTTGTACATGTAGTGGCAAGGGTGATTAGGGTTGGTATTTGCTGTTGCAAGGAACTGTGTGTGCACCTCTCATGTACAAGTGGTGTTTGATTTTTTTTTAAAGCATTTTACCTCTGTGTGTTGGTGCTTGATGGGTGTTGTTAATGTGAAACTTGTGATGATGTGAAGGGCTTTGTTTTGTATGGTCTATAAGGTGTTGAGATGTGTGTTTGATAGCCTGGAGGCCTAAGATGAGGTGGTGTAATGACTGATCCAATGTACAGTTTGTATACAAGTGATGTTTGTTGTTCCTTTGTGATGTCTGAAGTCGGTGCCTGTGAGTGCCACAAGTGTATTCAGCTTGGGTGTGCATGTTTGTTTGTTTTTAATGCGAGTGATGTGATCTGAGAATGACTTGGATGTGTTAAAAGTGCCATC
>NC_140967.1:65582914-65622914 GCF_056783735.1 Eptatretus burgeri
TCATTCTTCCCCCCCCCCCAACATGTAGAACCAACTTTCACATTCTCTTCATTCTTATTCTTTCCTCCAGGCCTTCAAGACAGCTCTTCACTATCTCAAATCATCCCCGATCTGAAACCACAATTTTTTCCACCCTTATTAATAAATAATTCGAGATTCATCAATTCATTCTGTCCTCAGACTGACACATTGCTCCCTAAACTCCTATTTACATAGGATAGGGTGTCACCCGATGGGGTTCTACGAGCGGTGTAAGGTTCCCGAAGATTTGGATCACATCTTCACACAATTCCCTCATTACAGGGGACCCAGATCGCGCCTCTTCCACTCCGCCTGAGAGAAGGGGATCGGCTGATCAGGTGTACACTGCGCCGATTGAGCCAAAAGCACCGTCGACTCTGCAAATCGTTGTTAAAAATATATAAAAGAAACTGTCAAACAATATAAAGCCCCCCGTACTTGTCTGCTCCAGCCGAAGTGTTTAGGTGTGTGGCATATATAGAGACTCACGGCTCTGAAAACACCATTAAAACTACAAGAAGAAGAAAAAGATTATTTACATCTTCGCGTTGCTTTACGTACGGCCCAGTTTGGCACTACTTGTTGTCGCGTATCTATCCACAGAATGGTGGTGGGTGATCCATGGCCCAGCCTCCCACCTGCATCTGTCTCATTCTCACATGGTGACTTGCAGCCCATCCTCACTGAGCACAGTATCATGAGTGGCAAACAAAAGAGCGATGTGAAAGGTGCTGATGCATCAAAGAAGTGCAAGACCATTACGCTCGAGGTAAAATTACACATGAAAAAATTACTTCTTTAGCATCCCCGTCCGACCTGAGAAATGTCCCTGACCTGGATTTTTCAAAAAACCCTTAAAATAAAGTGTAAAAAGTGTCAAAACAACGTTTTCCCACCTAAGAACAGTGTAGAATCATGTTTGCGCTTTTAAACCCACCAATGAGCATCGGGATGATGGCCCCTCTGTCGGACAATGGCGTACCCACCAATGCGCCTGCACATTAACATCGACGCAATTTGTTTTCCGATTGCTAATGCATGCATGCTGTATTCAATGACAGATGGAGTGAATGGAAGGTTTCAAAGTAGGACACGCTTTTGTATAGATAGACTGACAATGTTATTGCTGATATGTTGTGTGGCCACGGAAGGCAGAAGTGTGCCAATTAAAGATTGGTTTGGTTGTTCGCCGGCCGTGGATATCACGCTTTTGGAACTGTATTGTGAATTGTGCAATGGCATGTACGACGGCAATCCTATTGACGATGATGTGTGATGTGCATTCTCATGTGTAAAGGTAGGGACAAGCAAGTCAATCAAGGACTTGACAAAGGTCTCCTCGAATTCATCTGTGACTGATGTGGTGAAAAACCTTGGCTCATTCGTCATGTTTCTGATCCCTGCTGAAATGCACCACCGTGGGCATGGTGACACAGACTCCGATGACAATGGCAGTGCAAAGCCAAGTGTGTTCATGGCCAACACCAATGCACGTTCAAAGTCCCTATCATTGCCACCAGCATTCCCTGAACAGCACCATCCCCAGAAATCCAAGTTGAAGAATGCTATTCTGAAGTGGTTGGAAACAAGTTGTGTTGGCTAGTCACCTGATACTGTGGGTTCCTTGGGACTGACATTTGTGAATACCATAGCCGATGCCATGTGGTACATTGACCAAAACCTCTCAAGTCGAGGATACCCTGGACCTGATACCTTTCGTCATTTCTCTGGGTTCCGTCAACCTGAAAGGCAGAAGTGTAAGATTGATTCATCCTTCCTGCATCAAGAAGAGTTGAAAGCACATGGTTCTGCCCTGTACAATCTGGCTGTTTCATCCTACCTCAAAAACGATGCATGGAAACCTATTCAGACTTCCATTATTTCACTTGCTGATAACCTGACAAAATATGGGAACTATCTAGCCAGCCAGAACAAGCGTGTAAGTGCATATTTTATTTTATTTTTAAATATTTTCAGGGAAGAATATTCCACATTGTATTTCAATACTTGGGACATATGGGGCAGACAACACGTCTTCCAAATTTCAATGTATAGCATCGAATTGTGGATTTATTAATATTAAACCTTGAAGTTCAAAGGTTCAAACCTGGGCCAGGGTATAGGGTGTATTCAGCATACTTTCCACTTGGATTGGCAGTCTTAATTTCTCTTTCAGCTCACCCCAGAAAAAAAACGCAGAGCCACATACCCGATAGTTCTTTTTTTCAGCATCAACTTTGTCACTTATTGTTTTATTCTAACTGGAGAAAGGCCCTTTATGTATTGTTCTTTCTGTTCTGCTATCTCAAATGACTATTTCTTTGCAGGTCAAAGAAAGCCATGCCAGACTGAGCTTGACGCCTACCGATAGGGACCATGTCAAAGTACTTTGTGCGACCCAAAACCTCAGAGACACTGTGAAAAAGACATACACAGCAGTTCTCGAGGCCCTTATCCAGGCCAGGGAAAATGAGCCCATATTCTTGAACGATTTTTTGCCTGAGGATCATCGACGGAGGCATGACTTCATCTCAGACATCGTATCACATGGCAACGTCATATTGTTCACTCATGTGTCTGTGGTTTCTGTGGAAAGTCACCGACTTGAAATCTGAATCAGATTTGCTCAATGAGACACATAATATTGTGAAGGGAATGGAAAAGACACTCCCAGAGTACCATTCAAGGGCAATGAGGAGAGACTTCTCCAAAGTTTTGGAAGGGCAACTGGGTGCAAGTTTGCCTTTCTCCACTCAGCTTACGATAGGTTGACTGGTGACAGTAGTGCAGCTTCTACAGCAAAAGAGGCAGAAGCAGACCAGTGTCCAGAATCCTGGATGATGAAGACCCGGATATCATTTGGGATCTACGTACGAACAATTATGGTCGCCCCGAACAATACAATTATTTCCTCCAGCAGTGCCAGTGACAAATCAATTCTTCAGTGGAAACAGCTGTCAACGACAGAAGACACTATGTGGTGGCTGACAGTGATGTGGTGACTCACCTGGCAACCGCTTTGAGTGTCCGAGATCTACATGAAGTCTCAAGTCAGTGTCCAGAGGGAACAGCCATACTCAGTATCCAGTGGCTGAGGTTGCAGTTTTGGCCACGCCGACCCACAGCCAAATCAGCTAGCAGTCATACAGGTCATCTCAAAATCAAGTTCATGGTCCAGGCTCATCAGCTGAGAGCCAATCATGTAGATGCCCACTACGCATCTGCATTGGTCAGGTATGAGAAAGAGTTTGGTATCAACTTTCGCGACCACCTTACATTTGCTTCATTGGATGACAAGCATACAGTCAAAGTCGGCGAGCCTAATTGTCCTGTTGAAAGAGGGAAGAAGGTACTGGTTTCTAAAGGAAAGAAACTTGCTGTGTCTGACCATGATTTCACCAGGCTAAGTTTGACACCCAATGTGACAATGATCATTGATGTCCCTGAAAGCATTGAGGAGTCGTTCCATCGAGGAAGTGTCTTTGTCGTCTTCAAAGAAAATGCGTTCCAGCCATCATCTCCTGGGAGACACATGACAGAGCTGAAGAAAATACTTCAAAGATTGGGACCTTTGAAACCAATCCTCCGGCTGTATACAGATGGTGGCCCTGACCACCGGTTGATGTACTTATCAGTTCAACTATCACTGATGTCCCTTTGGCTGAACTTTGACCTAGACTGTGTGCAGTCCCTACGCCTCCTCAACATAGTTAGAAAAATCCTGTTGAAAGAATCATGAGCATCATCAATATTGCCTTGCAAGGTGTGGGTGTTATGAGAGAGGAAGTGCCTCATGAAGATGAGCTGAAGCGCTGTGGTTTGTTGAAGAGTATCCGTAGTATGGCTGAGAAGATTCCAGAGTTGAAGGAAGAGGTTCATCACTCCACTGAGCCTATGGTGGACCTGCTGTCAACCCTCATCCAAAGTTGAAATTTAAGGAACACAACTTAGAATCCTATGATACAGCATCTGAAGAGGACATTGGTATGCTCTGGAATTAAGTTTTAAAGGTATGCGGCTACCTGTCTTGATGTACTGTTGCAGCAGCTCTGAGTGAGTCCCATTCAAAATGGGCATTGTGCAAGTGACATTGTGAATGTGGATCCCTCAGAACTATCCCATTTTGAAGACACACTCAAGTTTGGTAGTTTAATATTGGTAAAGGAATTGGATGTTCAGCACTGTCCCATTGTACTCAAAAAGGCTTTTGTGATTTCTCTTTTCAGATTGATGACTCACTTACCCCAAATTACGGCACCAAGCAGCACCTCAAACACAAGAAGAAATTGAAAAGATTCCTTGAAACACATTGCAAGATCAGGCATTACATGTTCAGCATCTTAAAGTGTGAGAGTCAAGACTGTGACATCTGCGAGGCTCCAAAGCTTCCTTCGGATATATTTGAACAGATCCACCACTTGCCTGACCCAGTTCCATCTGGAGAAAGATACATGCCTTCACAGAGTTATATGGCAAGGTATAAATAAACCAGTGACACTATAAGATTTATTGATTCACAGGTCTTGATAATATTGTGCCCTATAGAGCTGAAATCCAGAATATTTAAGTTTTTGCATTTTAAAATTCCAGCTTGATAGTTTTTAGGATTGAACCAAACAAGTTTTTTTTGCTATTTTCTCAAAACCATGAAAATGTGTCTAGCAAAGTATGGCTCCATGCACTTCATTTAGCTAGTCATTTAATTTAATCTTTTCTTTCAAGGTTGCCACGACAGAAGATTACCGCCCTTCTATGAAAAGCCGAGATGTGCCGAAAGGGCATGGTTGCCCTTTCAATCCTACTGCCCACACAGCAAAGAACGTTGGAACTGTCACTCAGTGTGAGGAGTGCGATAAGTGGAGGTGCCTCCATGCCTCCAAAAGACTGACCAAGAAGATGAAGGATGAACTTGAAGTTGAGATGGAGACGATCCTCCACAGTTGTGGAAGTGTGTTTAGGAATATCGAGGCTGGCGAAGAGGACAATTCACTTGATGAACATTCATGTGCGAGCCAATCTTGACTGCAGATCACAAATATAATTAACCTATTATTCTGCTGGGTATGAGGACATATGCGTCCATTGTGGTACCGTTGAACATCTTGTGACAGTAGAAGGTTTCTATCCTTTGTCAGGACTGTAGGTCAAAGGAAAATGTCCATAGACATGGCAAGAAATTCACTGCTAAAGACTGAAGTACTACCACTACTGCATGAGATGCCTACTGTATCAACTTTTCAGCCAGATGTTGGTTTCTTTATCTGCGTGTGCATGTACATGTGCAGTAAAGTTGGTCCTGAGAGAGTCCCAGCAGTATCACTTCAAAATGTGTACGACTGGTGACAAAATTTGATTTGTTCACTTGGACTTCTCAGAACTATTAAATTTCACTCACTGTACATGTACTCCAGGTTGTTGGAAGGAGAATGTCCTCATAGTGCTCCTAGAATGCCTGTCATTCATGTACTTGTCATTTCCAGGACCACTACAGGGTCATTTTTTTTAATGAAACACCCTGTAGTAAATAAAGTGATGCCACTGTGTATACATGATTTCCTATGACATTTAATATTGCTTTCAGCTTTCTCAGACAGATCCACAAGTATTTCAGTGGTCAGTCATGGACCAAATCCATGGGGCCAGGAACAACAAGAAAAAGCTCTGTTTATATGTTAACCTTTAATGTTTTTAACATCATCTATCACTTTAAATACATGTGTACAAGTTTAACTTTCACTTGAACAAAGATTGAAACAGCAATTTTCATGTTTTCTTCTTCAATTTCTAGGGTCTCCTGTACCTTCCTAACTTGCCTTCTGACCATGAATACCATCGATGTCTTTGTCCTCCAGGCACGCCACCACTCCATTCATCAAATAAAATTTAAAAAACCCTCCCTACCTGGAAAAATTGGAAGAGGTGGACGCTAAACAAGTAATTTTTTTTATGTGGCCTTAGACATAATTAAGCATAATGAGGGTGGTATGCCTGAGCAACATTGCACGTGATCTGAACATGGCTGTGTAAATAATTAGTACCATTGTTAAGGGGCTGTCACACCTTGATGTTTTAGCCAGCGTATGGCAAGGTCTCAAAATGTATGTAAAACGCTGGCGTACGCTGAACTGTTGATGTTTTTTTTAAGTTTTGGGCGTATAATAACGTGTTGGATGTATGCATAACGTATTAGTAACGTACACAGAACGTTTCAATCACATATCGATAACTTATACCAACGAATGCTGAGCGTGTTGTCGGCGTTCACAACCTATGCCCAACGATAGTCTAACTTATGCATAGCGCGCGGCAGCGTATCACCGACGATCACGTGGCGTAGGCTATTAATAGGCTGCGGCTCGACGATTCAAATCATAACCGCACTGGACATCGAAGTGTGAAGCCGCTGTCACACCTTGACGTTTTAGCCAGCGTATGCCGACGCATGAAACATTTGCCGAACCAAGCTGGCACACGTCGAATACGTTATGGGTAAGTTTTGTATACGTTAAGAGCACACAGGCATATGTCGTAGTACGCTGGCATACGTCGTAGTATGCTGGCATATGTCGTCATACGCCGAGTACGTTGAGAAATTTTCAGCATGTTGAAAATTTCTCGAATTACACGGCGTATGACACACGTTCCGCATACGCTGGCCATAAGTTGTAGGCACGTTACGTGATCGTTGACACACGTCACTCATAAGTCGAAACATGTCGAAGTAATGGTTAGCGTCAGTGTTCCAGACTCCCTGGTTTTTTTTTCTTTTTCTTCGGTATGACGGTGATGTTGACACTTCAATTTCTAGTGCGGTTATGATTTAAATCGTTGAGCAGCAGCCTATTAATTATATTATATTATAACCGCACTGGAAATCGAAGTGTTAACATCACCGTCATACCGAAGAAAAAAAAAAAAAAAAAAAACCTAAAAAAACCAGGGAGTCTGGAACACTGACACAAACCATTACCTTGACGTGTTTCGACTTATGAGTAATGTACAAGTAACGTGTGTCGACGTGTGTCAATGATCGCGTAACGTGCCTACAACACGTTACTCATAGGTTAGAAATAAGTTTCGGGTACGCTAAACATTACCTCGATGCGTTTCGACTTATGAGTAACTTACAAGTAACGTGTGTCGACGTGTGTCAACGATCGCGTAACGGGCCTACAACTTATGGCCAGCATTATGCGGAACGTGAGTCATACGCTGGCATACGTCGAAAAATTTCAAGCATGGAAAATTTGTCTCACAGCTCGGCGTACTATGACGAATGCCAGCGTGCTCTTCATGTGTACAAACTTACCCATAACGTATTCGACGTGTGCCAGCGTTTTAGCCAAATTTTTCATGTCAGGCATACGCTGGCTAAATCGTCATGGTGTGACAGGGCCTTTAAGGGCAAGGACCGGATGAAGGAACACGCCAAACGATCTGCCCCCATTTGATCAGATTTGATCAGAAAGCCCTGCAGAACAGAAATGCAAAATTTGATGCTTGTATCATAATTTGCACGATTTTTCTACTATCTACTACACTAAAGTGAAGAGTCTCTACGAAGACTTGAAAGGTGTGACTGAGGGTTCCTTTGTGGTGAGCCATGGGTGGTTTCAGCTCATCAAGGCTCGTGCTGACTTACACAATGTGAAAGTTTGTGGTGAGGCTACGAGTGCCGATGAAAAAGCAGGCAAATAGTTTCCTAAAGTGTTGGCTGAAATAATTGATGAGGGAGGGTACACTATTTCCCAGAACAAGTGTTTAATGGTGATGAGACGGGATTATTTTGGGTTTGTAAACCGTAAACCTTCTGCAGAGTACCAAATTCCTGAGCCTTCAACCTCCATGACTCCAACTCAGACATCTTCATCCTGCAAGTCTCCTCATGTGAGCAAGTCAACACTAGGAATTAAGGTATGTGCTAGTACTGCACACGTAAATGTTCAATCAATTATATAATAATTTTCTTTTTTGCAGATTCTATTCAATTAAATTGGACTGACACAAGATTTGACTTACATAAGGAAACCAGGAACAGAACTCTCACACAAGTCGAGGACCGTCTGTAATCAGAATGTTTTTTTAATCTTCATGAAAGATGCTTCATGATTATAGGTATGAAAAAAAATAGAACAAGATGGGTAAATGCATGTCCAAGAAATGGTTCAGGACATGATCAAGTCCGAGTTTTTTTTTTTACAACTAAAATGGCCACCAATCTACAAGTCGGTCATCTTTGATCAGATCACAAAATAAAATGAGGTGTACTTGTACGCCATGATGTAACCTTGCTTGTGCCAGGTTTGAACAAAATTGGACCATGCATGTTTGAGAAATGGTTGGGAACACTTTTAAGTAACAAAATGGCCACCAGTCGGCCATCTTGGATCTGATCTCGAAACAAAATGATGTGCATATGTATACAATCATGTATTGTTTTTGTGCCAAATTTGAACAAAATTGGTCCATATATGTCCGATATATGGCTGCAGATGGACGCACGGACGGAGGAGACCCAATCCATAAGCCCCCATTTCGGACCAAGTCCAACAGGGGCGAAAAAGATGCTTGACTGAGGATGCAGAGAGATCCATCAAAGGTGCTGAGAGAAACTCAGAAAGGCAGTGCAGCAGGTACTGTCATGTATGTGCTGTAAGAAGGGGGAAGCAGCCAAGAGCGAGTACTGGCAAGGAAAAAAAGAGCCAGTACATGTAATGACAAGAATCCCAGACATGTGCTCGGACAGCTCACAAAGTGTTTATGACCAGCACATCTCAGCTATTGGTCTTGTGACAACCCAGTTGAAAAGAAAATTTCCCAAAGTGCCAGCAGGTGTAGGTGCATTTGAGCTAGCAAACAGCGAAGGACAACATAGATTAAAGGAACATTGGCCGATGCAAATTTGAAAGGGCATCAACATAAAGAACAGAAGTGCCAGCACCCATGGCTGTTCATGAAAAAAAATCAGATTTTAAAAAGCCCCACTCTTTGGCCACACTGCTTATAAGTGTATGGCACTGCAGGAGAGCTGGCTTAGATGAACTCTCCAGGTGCTAGGTGTGGGCCTCAAATGACATGCTTGGATATGTCAAGGAAGAGCAGGACCCATTAGACTACCACTTACCATTGCTTTCTCGTTTCCTTGAAATTCGTTTCAAGCAAAGAAAAAAAAAAAACTAGAAGAGTACTCGATGCAACAACGTCCCAAGATATGCTTCCGCCCACATTAGTCCATCATTATACATACTTGTACCAAGTTTGACTTAAATCCCTGAAACCAGATTCAAAATATTAAATCATTCTGGCTGCCAGACCACACATCCGATCAGGTTGAAATTTAAAACATATATTCCTATAACACATGACAAGATCATCATTATGACATTTCACGTTAATCGATGAAGCGGTTCAAGAGAAATAATTGTTTTTAAAGATTTTCATTCAATCCAATATGGCTGACAGACCATGTGACCTATCAATTATTTGTGAACACTGGTATCCCCCAATACTTGGGGAACATGTTGGTGACGTTTCCCCTCGATCCGTCGTCTTTCTGGAGAAGATTTTTTAAAGTTTTATTCTTCAAAAAATAATAGCTGCCAAACCATGTGATCTATAATGTCATAGGGAGAGAACTTTTTGTTCCTTATGAATAGGCGATCGTACCTGTAAAGTTTCGCCTCAATCTGTTAAGCAGTTTCGGAAAAGGAGGTTTTTGAAGGTTTTTATGTATAAAAAAAAAAAATGTGGCTGCCGAACCACGTGAACAATGACATCAATTTTTACCCCCTGTACAATTTCGCCCGAGATACCCTCAAACTTTCATACTGATTGGAAAAAGCAATCGACAGATGCAATCAAGATGTCACGACGAAGCCACCTATGACATTAAAGAAAATAAAATAGGACCACTGGACCTGAAGATTATCTGGGCCCGGGCCTAATGTAACCAAAATATTTGTAGCATTCTGCCTAGTGGGTCTGGAGAAGAAGGTTTTTAAAGGAACAATCTGAAGACTACAATGGTTCACGAGCGGTATTTGAAGATGTAGATTGTTTCAGAAGTCAAGGATGAGACAGTGATAATGTTTGACCAAGTTATAAAAATGATCAACATGATGTGGTACGAGTGACAGGTTATTAGCTGCAAAATGTCGAAAACCCGATTTCTATCAACAACTTTCAAAATTTGACCTTTGCATAACCTTTAAAGGTCACAAAACAATGTTGTGGACATTAAAATAAGGAAACAGGATACGTGCTATAGCTTAATGGAGTTAGTTCGTCGAAGAAGGTCGAAAACCCGGTTCGATTCCCACAACTTTGAAAATTTGACCTTTGTGAACTTTAAAGGTCAAAGGTCAAGGATTATGACCTTTGGTGCAAAACTTCCTCTGGAACATTCCAGGAACAATATAATGTCATATAGGCTATATGGCATTTCGCACTCCTTGGATTATCCATACTTTGATGAAATCAGCGTAAAAACAAACTTGAAGGGGGTGCCACGGGCAAGGTGTTCGAGATAGAGAAAAATGGTTTCAAGACTTTAGGTGGGGAATGATCTCAAGATTATGCATAAAAAAATATTGTCATCCGAGCTCTCAAAGTTTGGGCGGTCATATGATTTTTATGTCAAAATTCGCAATTTTCTAAGTTTGTGACCTTGTGACCTTGACCTTGCGATGAAAATGAAGAAAAAAAAAAAAAATCGAGCTCCGTGGGGCTATGCAGGTGCCATTGGGCTAACCAAATACCGAAACCCCTGATAGGTTCGACAAACCCCTAGGAGAAGATGGAAATTGAAATTGGCTACCCCCTAAAAACACAATTCGCAATTTTCTAAGTTCGTGACCTTGACCTTGGGACGAAAATGAAAAAAAAAAAAAAAAAAAAAAAAAAAATCGAGCTCCATGGGGCTATGCAGGTGCCATTGGGCTAACCAAATACCGAAACCCCTGACAGATTCGACAAACCCCTCGGAGAAGATAAATTTTTATGTCAAAATTCGCAATTTTCTAAGTTCGTGACTTTGTGACGAAAATGAAAAAAAATAAAATAAAAAAAAAAACGAGCTCCGTGGGGCTATTCAGGTGCCATTGGGCTAACCAAATACCGAAACCCCTGTCAGATTTGACAAAACCCCTAGGAGATGCAAATTGAAATCGGCTACCCCCTTAAAACATGTTTTTTTGGCGTGTCTCTGTCCATAATGGGCGCACCACGCCCATTCTCAGGAAAACACAACGAGATCATGATATAAACCTCCCACCAAAATTTTATCAGGATCGGATCAAAACCCATGGAGCTATGCTCAGGACAGACAGACAGACAGACAGACAGACAGACAGACAGACAGACAACAATAACGAATATAGTGGTCACTTATTTTTTTTGTGAAAATATTTTTCGTGAACCAATTAATATAATGCGATTTTCCCAAAAGTTGATCAAGTCGGCCATTTTCACACACTTCGAGTCACATGATCCACATAACTTCCACAATATAATTAACATTCCTACCCTACCATAATGTTGCAACCCAAATTTGTTCGCATTCTGACAGGTGTATCTACAGAAGAAGATTTTGGAAGGAATTTGCATGACCACCATTTTGGCACACTTCTGGTCAAGTGATCAGCATGGCCTCCACAATTTGACACTTCAACCGTGTCCTCATGTTGTCACCAAAATTTGATAGAATTCTGACTGGTGGGTCTGGAGAAGAAAATTTTTGAAGGAATGTATGCGATTTTCACAAAAATTGATGAAGTTGGCCATTTTGACAAACTTAAAGTCATATGAGTGGAACGAGCTTTGCAATTCCTATTACCAGTCAGGAGTGGAATGTTGCTGCAAATTTTCAGCCGAATCGGCCCAGCGGTTTGGCCAGAGAAGTCGAAAAAGGAGACGGACGGTCGGCGCACGATGACAATACCTTATCTGGAATTTACATTCCAGATAAGCTAAAAATGCGGAAACCAAATCCTTGAGATGTGATACAAACCAAATTAATTTTGATTACGATGTCCTTGTCTGCTCACTTACAAAGGAAGTATGCAGACGTGGCAGTCCATACATAATATTAAAATACAGCGTATTTGTTTGTGTCTGTCTGTTTGTTTGTTTCGAGACGCATAGGCTTGGCCAATGTCCACAATTTTTCACACATGCTGATTAGGTCATGGGCCCAAAATAACTCTCGAGGGTGAGTGAACAACTTGCCATTTTTGCCTGTGCATGTGGCACAGTGCACGTTGTTTACTGACCCCTGCCGGAGGGAGGGGGTATGACTAGCCATGGGCACAAAATAAATGTACTCCACCCCCATTCTGCTCTGAGAAGGAGCGGGGTCTTTCCAATTGACAAACACAACCTGGTTATTTCTTTAACCCCACACAAAACAAAAAGCGGGGTTAAGCAACTGGTTCACTTTGTCTGTGTTGTGTCCACAAACGTTAGATTATGATCGATGAATGATTAATTTCAATTGAATGTTATATTTTGAGCACCAATCGGTACATGAATCAGAACACGAACCTGTAGATTAGCAGTACTTTGGCTCTGAATTTGTCCCAATCACACATTCACAGAGGAATGAGGTAATTTTTTTGTCTGTCTGACAGTCAAGCAAGATTTAAAATCATTCCAAACAGGAAACTTACTGTTTTTGAGGAAATCATGAAGGACACAAACAACAAGCAGAAATAACTAATGTAACACATTAAACAAGATGGTGTAAAAGGTGCTGCAGCCATGCTGGGAAACTTCCAAAATTTTTTTCTTTTTCTACGACCATAAAAATTGATTTGATTTCAATTGAATTGTGCACTTGGCCACTGTAGAACACAAATCGCATTTTTAGCACTTTCAAAACGTCTTCTTTCAAAACCCATGTCCTTTTCTTCTTCTCAAGAGTGCGTGGGTAAGGTGTTCTATGAACTCTCAAGTTTTGGCAATCTCCTCTGTATTTTGATGATTCTTCATCATAAAAAAATAAAATTTCTCCAAAGGCGCATGCATGTTCATGGGATGACCGACACTTTGTTTTCGCCAGCGATCGTATTTTCACTGAATTTTCAACAAGTACCCTAAAATCGAATTTCACTTTGACCGGGCTCTCCAGAGTTTTTTTTTTTTTTTTTTTTTTAAACATGGAACTGTGTTCAGAATTTCGTGCCAACAATTGAGATTGAGATTCACATCAATGCTCATCCGAAGCAGCTGAGATCGACGTGAGCGGAACCCATTGACTTTGCTCGTGCTCCAGGTCGAGACGGTATCCATCCCTTGGGCATACATTTTCTTTTTACTACATTTCTTAATTACGCTGTGGGAATTAAGTCTGTGGTGAATCTATGCAATTTAAGTGCACAAACAAATGCTTCTTTTTCCATTGATAACACAAAACGGAATTTAGATTTTTGGAAAAGGAAAATGCAAATTTTTTTGAAAAGAATAAAAACCACTGGCTCCAAATACGGTGCAGTCAACATTCCAATGGAACAGAAGCACACTGATAAAGGATATGCTTGTAAAGTAGTAAAGTGAAAAAAAAATACATTTCTTGTGTAATTGAGCACAAGTACATGAATGAATAAATAAAAAAACCAATGTCACCCGCAGGGTGACCCGTATCTTGCCAAAAGGTGACCACGTGTAACTTCTTTAAGGTCACACTGAGGTGAACAGAGCTGCTATCCACCAGGAGCGACTCCTTGAGGAATATCTGCCTACGAGAGATTCCGATGAGAATCGTTCTACAGAGTAACCATGTAAAATATGCTTTTGCCTCATAACGTCACCAAATGACGTCATAATGTCTCAAGCTTGACATATCGAGAAAGCACTCATCGAGGTGTTCAATTTGAGGTACTACACGATATAGTTCCTAAAACTTGAAAATTTGACCTTGGGGTCAAATATGTTTGACCTGAGGCGCTAACCATGAAGGTCAAGGCCAATCGCCACCAAAAATTAATCAGCTGAGCGCCAGACCATGAACTATATTCCCATGAAGTTTGAAGACGATCCGATCAAAAAATAAGGGTTTCGTCGACTCCCCTGATTTGCGCCAAAGTGACCTTGACCTTCAAAATTTTGTGCACTGAAAGGGACCTCTATGGGCCTCTGATATGCGAAGCTACAAAAATTTCCGATGATAACTGTGCTCTGCAGAATTGTTTATATGTGATTACAGACAAAAAAAAATAAAAAAAAATAAAAAAAAAAAAATACAAGCTGACTAACATATCTTGCAAAACTTCGTTTTGGCAAGATAAATATGCGTTTGCCTCATTAAGTCACCAAATGAAGTCATAATGTCTCAAGCTTGACATATCGAGAAAGCACTCATCGAGGTGTTCAATTTGAGGTATTACACGATATGGTACCTAAGATTTCAAAATTTGACCTTGGGGTCAAAAACTTTCGACCTCCAGCGCTAACCATGAAGGTCAAGGCCGATCGCCACCAAAAATAATCAGCTGAGCGCCAGACCATGAACTATATTCCCATGAAGTTTGAAGACGATCCGATCAAAATTACTCAAAAAATAAGGGTTTCGTCGACTCCCCTGATTTGCGACAAAGTGACCTTGAAAATTTTATGCGCTGAAAGGGACCTCTATAGGACTGATATGCGAAGTTACAAAAATTTCCAATGATAACTGTGCTCTGCAGAGTGATCGATACGTGATTACAGACAAATAGAAAATTAAAAAAATTAAAAAATAAAAAAAATAAAATAAAATAACATACAAGCTGACTAACATATCTTGCAAAAACTTCGTTTTGGCAAGATAATGAATCTATATCTTCAGCTCTAAAAGTTTAAAATACAGTAAATAAATGCATAAATAAATATCCTCCATTATTCAACTTCATATGGGCAGCTGGGTTTGGGCAGGGAGGGGGTGGGGGGTGTGAAGGGTGGGGTGAAACTGGAAACCTACTAAATGGCAGAGTCGGGCTCATCTGATAAAAGGACAGGAACACATACAAGATGTCTGCAAGTGAACAAACCTGGAGGCAGTGACGATGGAACCAGTTGCAGCAGCATGGTGTGCACAGATTACAAAAAGCAGCTTCCGGCACAAGATCGTCAAAGCACATGATACATTGTAGTGGCTCGCAGTTCAGCATCTTGCTGCTGCCTACTGTCTGCTGCGGCCTATGCTGTTCACAGTATGACCTGCATACACATGTACCCGAGCCAGAAGTGAGTGTGGCATTGGAAAAAAAAAATAAAGTACATTTGATAGAGCACCACATGAAAAGTTTGATGAAAAACAACAAGAATTAAATATGTCCTTAACCCCCCCCCCCCCCCAAAAAAAAAAGTGTTATACATTCTGCTCTATACATACTAAGTATACAGTGTTCCCAGTCAATCACAGCTTGAATGCGACATGTATATTTGAAACCAATGGCTGCAAAGACATTTCATCACATAGGCATCCTGGTTTCTCCAATTGCAGAAGTCTTTTTCAATTATATTTACTTCATGCTGAATCAGAGCAACAAATGTTATGATTTGCTTATCTGGACTTTAAATTACAGATAAGGTATTTTCATCACACACCGTCTGTCCATCCGTCTCCTATTTTGACTTCTCCAACCAAATTGCTGGGTCGATCCGGCTGAAATTTGGCATCAACGTTCCTATCCTGACTGGTAACAGGGATTGCAAAGCTCCTTCCTGTCACGTAACTTGAAGTAGGTCAAAATGGCTGGCTTATTAAATTTCTTCAAAAACCTTCTTCTCCAGACCCATCAGTCAGAATGCTACCAAATTTGGGTTCCAATATTAGGCCAGGGTAGGGATGTTAAATTGCTGGTCAGGCCGATCACATGACCGGAAGTGTGTCAAAATGGTGGACTTCGTAAATGTTTGGGAAAAATCACGTAAACCTTCCTCTCCAGACCCAATAATCAGAATGCTACCAAATTTGTGTTACAACATTAGGCCAGGGCCCAGATAAGCTACAGGTTCAGTCGTTCTTTTTTTTCAAAGAAGGTGAAACAACCAACTTTTAACAACACACCCATGATGCACTATGCAAAGAATAAATAAACAGTAAAAACTACTTACGGATAGTTGCCATAAAATTGGAGCAGGCAATAATTTTTCAACGCACAGGGTAAGTGAAAGATCTTACGGCAACTTTTAATATCACAGCCAATGGAAGCTCCCCTTTCTTTGCAGAAGGAACACGTCTGTTAAAGAAATCACCACGAGCCAGAGGTTGATGGAGACACCAACAAAAGAGGCCATTTTGCTTTGATGTAGGGCAAAGATCAACCACAGCTTATTTCCCATAATACAAGCAAACCCTTAGACTTTTAGTTGATGTAATCAATGGAAAATTATTAAAGAGTCTCCTTCACATCCAACCCATCTTGACAACACCACCCTTTTACCAGTTCATGACAGACGGTTCAAAAGTAACATTTTTACAATATTAAAAGTGGTGATAACCCAGTGATAAAAAGCCCTCCTTCAGGGCCCTGTCACACCTTGACGTTTTAGCCAACGTATCAAAATTGATCTAAAACGCTGGCGTACGCTGAACTATTGATGTTTTTTTCAGTTTTGGGCATATTCATAATGAGTTGGACGTATGCATAACGTATTAGTAACGAACACAGAACGTTTCGATAACTTATAGATAACTTATACCAACGAATGCTTAGAGTGTTGTCAGCGTTCACAACCTATGGCCAACGATAGTCTAACTCAGGGGTCGGGAACGTGTGGCTCGCGAGCCAGGTATGGCTCTTTGATGATTGCATCTGGCTCGCAGATAAAATTGGAGTTTGAAACTTGGAAAGCCCAATATTTCTCGCAGAAGCTTTACCTATAGTTTGAATGGTGTCGTGCTTCATTCACGTGCAGGGCTGAACTTGGCAGAAGGAGAGAAGAAAAAACACCTCCGAATTGTCTGAAGCGGTTTTTGTTTCGTCCAGTCATGCGGCCGACGCGAGTAGTGATTTCGGTTCCTCCAATGACGTGCCGCCGCCGAGACGCGTCACGGAATTCATCTCGACCAATCACGCGCCACCGCTGAGGCGACAGCATCCCAGAGTCGGCCGGCCGCGCCGCACCTCTCGAGTATGTCAGCCCGTGCGCAGGCCAGCCAGACTCACTTGGGTCAACATCTCCCTCTCTCATTTGCTCATCTAACAACATCTCATTTGCTCAAAGCTAACCCTTCGACGAAGAAGATGGCGAAAAGAAAAAAAGATGGAGTATTGTACATTTCAGGACGAATGGGCCGAAGACTTCGCCTTTGTGGAGAGAGCAGGTTCTGTGGTGTGTCTAATTTGCAATGACAAAATTGCATCGATGAAACGGTCGAATATAAAGCGGCACTTCGACACGCGCCATGCTACCTTTGCATCAAAATACCCTGTGGGAGACAGCAGAAAGAAAGCGTGCCAAGAGCTACTGAGCAGGGTGCAAGCCAGCCAGCAGCAACTCCGCGTATGGACCCGGCAAGGTGACTATAATTCCGCCAGCTTTGCTGGATCTTTAGCAATAGTGAGGAATGGAAAACCATTCACAGATGGCGAGTATGCAAAAACGTTCATGCTGGATGTCGCCAATGAACTTTTTGATGATCTTCCGAACAAAGACAAGATAATCAAACGGATACAAGACATGCCTCTGTCGGCAAGAACTGTTCATGATCGTACCATCATGATGGCAAACCAAGTGGAGGAAACGCAAGTGAAGGACATAAATACAGCGCCGTTCTTTTCCCTGGCTTTGGATGAGTCAACAGACATAAGCCATTTGTCGCAGTTCAGTGTGATTGCAAGATATGCTGCTGGTGATACACTGCGCGAAGAAAGTCTTGCTGTTCTGCCAATAAAAGGGTCCACAAGAGGTGAGTATTTATTCAAGTCTTTCATGGAGTTCGCTCAAGAAAAAAATCTACGAATGGATAAACTTATCTCGGTGTGTACTGATGGTGCTCCGTGTATGGTGGGGAAAAACAAAGGATTTGTGGCGCTTCTCCGTGAACATGAAAATAGACCCATCCTAAGTTTCCATTGCATTCTACACCAGGAGGCACTTTGTGCTCAGATGTGTGATGGGCAGCTTGGCGAAGTGATGTCGCTGGTCATTCGTGTGATCAACTTTATTGTTGCCCGAGCCTTAAATGGTCGCCAGTTTAAAACACTGCTGGATGAAGTTGGAAATAACTATCACGGTCTGCTTTTGCACAGCAATGTGCGTTGGTTGTCAAGAGGGAAGGTGCTTAGCCGTTTTGCGGCTTGCCTGAACGAAATCCGGACTTTCCTTGAAATGAAAGGGATTGAGCATGCTGAGCTAGCCGAAACTGAGTGGCTCCTCAAGTTTTACTATCTCGTGGATATGACTGAACATCTGAACAAGCTCAACGTGAAAATGCAAGGCATTGGAAATACAGTGTTATCCCTTCAACAAGCCGTGTTTGCTTTTGAAAACAAGCTGGAGCTCTTTATCATGGATATTGAAACAGGTCGTTTACTACATTTTGAAAAACTGAGACAATTTAAAGATGCATGCACAGCAAGTGAGCCCACTCAAAACTTTGATCTCCACCAGTTAGCTGGCTTCACATCCAGTCTCCTACAGTCATTCAAAGCACGCTTTGGAGAATTTCGTGAGCACACTCGTCTTTTTAAGTCCATCACCCATCCAAACGAGTGTTCACTGAACACAGCCGACCTGAGTTACATTCCTGGTGTCTCCGTCAGAGATTTTGAAGCAGAAGTGGCTGACCTGAAGGCCTCAGACATGTGGGTGAATAAGTTCAAGTCACTGAATGAAGATTTGGAAAGAATCGCACGACAGAAAGCAGAGTTGGCGAGCAAGCACATGTGGACAGAAATGAAAAAAACTTCAACCCGAAGACGAGCTGATTATCAAAACTCGGAACGCGCTTCATGTCACATACCTCACACTGCAGCGTGTGAGTATTGCTGTATTGACCTTGTTTGGATCTACGTATGCATGTGAGCAGTCATTCTCACATCTTAAAAACATCAAGTCCAACCTACGATCATGTCTAACGGATGAAAGCCTCAACCTCACCAAGTACCAACCAGACTACAAAGCCATCAGCAAATCCATGCAGCACCAGAAGTCCTATTAATGGTGAGTATTATAACAACATTATTTAAAAGAATAAATTCAGAGGCTTATTATACTCACATTTAGTTGAATTCAGTCTTAAAATATATTATATGGCTCTCACTGAAATAGATTTCCAAATATTTTGCTTTAATGGCTCTCTGAGTCAAAAACGTTCCCGACCCCTGGTCTAACTTATGCATAGCGCACGGCAGCGTATCGCCGACGATCACGTGGCGTAGCCTATTAATAGGCTGCCGCTCAACGATTTAAATCATAACCGCACTAGAAATCGAAGTGTCAACATCACCATCATGCCGAAGAAAAAACAAAAAAAACATGGAGTCTGAAACACTGATGGGTTCCTCCTGTGAAGCCCATTTTTATATACCAATTCCCTTAAACGCTGCCAATACGCCATTATACGGTAGCTGTAAGTTAGAAACACGTTCAGTAAGTTCTGCGGTCGTCCTGAAGACGTCAAATACGTCTACATACATCAATATGCGTTGGAGATACGTTACATATAAGTTCAAAGCACGTTACTCATAGGTTAGAAATAAGTTTCGGGTACGCTAAACATTACCTCGACATGTTTCGACTGATGATTAACTTCCAAGTAACGTGTCTCGACGTGTGTCAACGATCGCATAACTTGCCTACAACTTATGACCAGCGAATGCGGAACGTGAGAGTCATACGCAGAGCACATTGGAAAATTTTGAGCATGCTTAAAATTTGTCGACGAGCTCGGCGTACTACGACGTATACCAGCGTGCTCTTAACGTATACAAAACTTACCCATAACGTATTCGACGTGTGCCAGTGTTTTAGACAATTTTTTTCATATGTCAGCATACGCTGGCTAAATCATCAAGGTGTGACAGGGCCTTTACTGGACGTGGCAGTTGATGACTAGGGGCTCAAGGACATGAGAAATCAGGTGACACATTTGATCCAATGGGAGGTTATAATAAAATGATAATACGAGTTCCTTATAAGGAACTTTGATGCAGGATGAAGCCATTTGGCCCATCAAAGCCTGTGCTATTATCAGGGGTTCACACAATTTTATTATTAGGTTATCCGATGAGTACCAGCAGAAATGTTTTGGTACTCATTGAAAAAAATAATTGTCAACTTCGAACGCACTCATCTGCTTTCCGAAGCGCCACTCTAATTTTTTAAAACTCCTCTCAGCTTGGTATGCATCTTACTTCTCTGTAAGCACTCTCTCAGAACATCGGCTCCAGACGAGACACTAGTAAGCCGGTCTCTTTTTTCATTCCGGATGCTCCTGAATATCCTCTTCTTCCTCCTTAGATCTATTTTTAAAAAATAAATTTACAATACAACTTATAAATTACAATTTTATCATTTATAAACTTAATTTTTTTCACTTAAATTTTGAAATCACAGTCCAGTACTGTATATTAAATTATCACAGAAGAATCTTACCTGGACTAGCTGAGAAAACCTTCCATCAAAACACTCTGTTGTGCTGGTATGCTTTTGAGCTTTCTTAGCATGTTTGAGGTCCCAATTTTGTTTTTTTTTACTGCACAGGAGTACTTACGTACCAATTATGTGAACCCCTGACGATTATCAACAACTCATGGTTGTTTGTCCATGCTATATCTGTTTAAATGCAGTGTTAAACAAGGAAGCAGCACATACTATTTTTGACGTCTTTGGTATGACTCCACCATGATTCGAACTGCCGACCTCCCAGACTCAGAGTGGACACTCTAACCATTACACTACCAAGGCTTGTGAAATAATCTGAGGGCTGTTCTATTTAAAAACTCAGGCAGTCCTGTTGTTCGTAACTATACTTCAGAAAAGGATAGCATTCTCCAGTGCCAAGAGGATTCTAGCCAGAGATAGGGAAGGCAGGTTATATCATTCTATCTACAGGGATGTGAGCTTGCTTATGTGGTGGATCGTTCTGCTAGTTTGGATTGATCACGTTTCAATTGATGCCATGGCATTTTTATGTTTACCAGGATGCGAGTTATAACCCTTCTGTTGTCCCAGGTTGTACACCAGTAAGTACAGTAAACCTTTAAATATCATGGGGTTTGACCAATTGTGGGCAACCTCTTGGATACCGATTTAGTTAGCAGGGGGTTTAATTTCGACGAATCATGGTTTTTGAGCTGAGTTGTGACGGATACCTTGCACCACGAGCTTTTTGTTGTTTCTCATGCACCGTTAATGAAACTGAAGTGCAACACGATGGACAAAATAAGTGACGATTGTGAATAATTTCAACTTTACACATTTAATTGTAAATCTACGGTGCTGCTGCGGTGCAGGCGGTAATTGAGATACGCAGCATGTACATTACTGTACCCATCTCTGCGTCAACGCTGCGTTCGGTGTAATCTTCTGTGTAATCGTCATCAATTCCTTTGTTTTTGGTTTTTATTGCCATTCGTGATTTTAACCATGGCTTCAAAGAGGAAAACTATTGCTAGTGGTGATCCAAGTGCAAAAATGGCGAGGATTTTTTTTTGGGTGACAGCCAAAAAATTTTGGCTGTCACCCACATTCTTCTATATTTTCTGGAAGCCTGGGAAGCCCCATTATTACCAAATGAAATAGGTTTTAACTATCACGAACTTTCCAGGAACCTAGCCCCTGCGATATTTAAGGGTTTACTGCATCTATTACCAACTGCCATTTGACCAGAAACAGCCTGTTCTGAGGAAGGCATAATTTTTGGTGCAGAGTGTCCAAGGTGTGATAGAATTTCACCAAACCCAAGCTATAAAGTAGTATCGCACCGATATTGGCTATTGGTAACAAAGGCGATATTACTTCCTTTGTCGAATATCGGTAATGACGCCACATTCTCATACCGATAACAGAGCATGCGCATTACTCTCCATGAAGATAAATTTTGCTCCAGATGGTACTTCATAGAAATACAAGTGCTTCGAAATTTGGGTTGTTCTAATGCTGGCTGCTACCCCACGTGCGAAGCACAAAGCAGGGTAAAGCAATTGGTTCACTTTGTCTGTCTGTCTACAAACATCAGTCTACGGCCAAGGAAGTACTTGATCTCAATATAAATTTTATATTGTGAACACTGTTGAACACGAATCAGAAAAAAACCTGGAGCAGTACTTTGCCTCCAAATTTGGAAAATTGTACGGAATGTCGTCCCGAGCGCGCATGCACAGAGAAGAGCAAGGTCATTGTTTCAGTCTGCCTGGCAGTCAAAGTTGAAAACCATTCCAACCAGGAAACTGTATTTAGTGATGCCATAAAGGACAAATAACAGGAATGAAGAACCAATTTAATGTGTTAAATAAAGTGGTTTTGGCGGTGCATCAACGGTAGTAAACTTTCAAATCTTTTTTTTTTATAAAAGACATACAGCCATTAAAACCTTAATTTTATTTCAATTTAATTATATACTTGAACACTGGAACAAAATTGCCTTGTTGGTACTTTGAAAAACCTCCAGTTTTGCAACACTTGGACAAAATATTACGTCATTTTACACCATCTCAACGCATCAAATGTGCCACTTGTGCTCTCATCTTTGGGGAATATCAAGATTCAGACAAAATTGTGGCTCATAGGAAATATAAATTATGCTCGAAAACACATAACAAGAGTTGAAAAGACCCTTCCCATGCCCTTTTTCTCAAGAGTGGAGGTTAAGGTTTTCTATTAACTCCATAATTGCTAATGTAAAAATTAAGTTGCATTGGCCAACCGACAGATTTCCTGGTGTTGTGTTTAATATCAGTATCAGTATTGGTAGATTCTGGCATATAAATATCATTTTTCAGCCACATTTTGAGGTGGGTGCAACATTACTAGAAAGGCAGGGACACTTTCCTTTGAAAGAAGCTGACAACAGACAGGTAATTAGCTATTCGGCACAGGGTGCCAAGGGACAGGAAAGTACACTCAGCCACTCAAATGCCGTCTTTCAAGTCCCACCGATTCAGTGCCACCGACTTACTGAAGAAATGATTAAAATCTCATTTTCAGCTTCAGGAATCAAACAAAGGTTCAGGATATTTCAGGGTGGTCCCCTCATGATAGTTGCCACTTAGTTTGCATAGATCTCAAGAGCATTGTGCAATTATCAACTCTTCTCCAAGATAAATTTTCCTGACTGTTTTTTCATGCAGACACATGACCATAAGCAGACATTTGATTGGTAGTTTTGGGGCACGCATTTGAACTGCATTCAGGCACAAGCTCTCACCAAGACACGATACATGAATGCTTTTTCTTTGGAAACTCACCAAGCGAGAAGCACGCGATACTTCCCTGATTATATCCTCAGGCCTGAATCCAATCAGGCCCTCGTTTTCTTCAGCTTGTTGCCAGAGGCCACTCGAGAGAATCTGGAGGAGAAAAGACAAGAAAAGAAAAAAAAGACGACTTTTTAGTACATATTGCATTTTGTGAGCGTGTTTAAATAAATATTAATTTTCAACTTGCATGCTTCATTGTAAAACAGCAAATTAAACACAAGGCTTCACCTCATACTGCAAGAGTGATAACTTTCTGGCATTGAAACATTGTGGCTTGAAGAACTCAACAAAAAGTTATGACAACAATAACATGTAATTGCAACTGTCAACAGTGAAACTGCTTTGTCTGAGGATGGCAGCAATCTTGGTGCTGAGTTTCCAAAAAGTGTAATCGAATTTCAAAAACCCCATTGCTAGTGAACAACTTGGTCAGGTGGATGGGTTATAATTAGCATAATCATCTTCTTCAAGAAGAAGACATCTGTGATCACAAAGCGATCACCAAGGGTAAGCCTCCTTCGGAGAGGATTGCCCTTGGACCGCAATCCATTTTGTTCAGATTCGACCACCATATGACCTTGACCTCCAACATTTAATGATAGAGTGTCAATTAAGAGAATGTGTCCCCAACTACAATCTATCCATAAAACTCACATCATGAAAATCGGAGGAAAATTATTCAAGTTATGATCAAAAATGTGTTTTATGTTAATCATGTCACAATCCAGAAAAAGTAGGTTAAGGACATGAATCAAATATCAGATGCACAACTTCAGTGAAGATCAACGATTATGATACAAAAATATCTTGGAAGGCCAAGCGATCTTTGAGATTCCACATTGGCAAAATTGAGCGATGACAAAAAAACGTGTTGTTTTTTTTTTTAGACCACCATTTAATCCTTACTTTTAACTTGGAGGGGTATAATGTAAATCAAGTTTAAATGCGCCTTACCCTACGCTATATCAAGAGGGTATTTTTGTTCTGATCGGACAAACTTCAGCTGGGTCATGGTGAAAAATGTTAAAATAACTATAATTAGGTCAAGACCTTAAAATTTGGTCAAAATAAGAATTAGGTCAACCTCATGTACTTGAAATTCACATAATCGATGCAAAATTTCATTCCAAATGTCCCAGACGGCTCCGAGATACAGCTCAGAAATTGATACAGTTTGGAAATTTGGAATGTTGGGAATGCAAGAAGAAAATTTTTTTTATAATGGGTGGTTTAGTACTCCTGTGCCAATTTTGGGGGTAGGGTGCCAATTGCAAAGACAAATCCTCCAACAGCAATAAGCCTTCCCCGAAACTACAGGGGGAGGCTTTATAAAACCATTAATTTTGTGCCGTCAAGTATATTGGGCTGCCGAAGCAGTTTAGTTGGCTAGAGGGCACAATCCTGGATAGGTCGCCACTCCGACGCAGGATACGCAAATGGCTCATTCTTCCCAGAGCTGGTAACATTTTTTCCAACCAGGGAAGGACGACAGGCCAAGTCAACGCACCTGGTGCTATTTATAGCATGGCAGGGGTTTGAACCAAGCCTGGTGTTGGCTTCGTGGTTAGGGTGACTGGCTTAGGATCTTAGGGTCCTGAGTTTGAGCCCCGTTGGCTGCTAAAATAACACGTGGGGTTGACTCAGCCTGTCATCCTTCTGAGGTCAGTGAAATGAGTACCAGTGTACTAGTATAGGGGCACAGCATCAGCGGCATAGTTTCACCCCAACACAATTATAGCTACCCAGCAGCCACGCTGCCACACGCAAGAAGAAGGGGTTTGTTAAGATCTTTGTTAAGAAGATCTTAAGAACTCAGGATGTTAAGATCTTAAGCTAATCACCTCAAACATTAAACCACCACCAACCAACCAAACTCACATAGGTAATAGTAAACATAAGGTTATAATACAGTGGTAATAGAAGAGGAGATCAAAATAATTATTGACATATGAAAATGAAATGCAGTTATAGCCATTTTATGGTTTGATGCAATGGTATTATCATGGCAGTGATGGAAGAAATTTTATTCAAACATTTAATCAACATATCAGCAAATTTGGAGGCAAAGTCAAAATCCACAGATTAGGGGAAGACCAACATCGAAGTACGGCTATATTTTTTGCCCGGAGAAGACAATCGTTTGGTATGGCATAGCAAATCACAAAATCCATACCAGGCAATAATAATGTGCAGCGATTTTGCTTTTGGCTTCCATCATCTTCTCCCCATACTTGAATTCGTCATCTTCTGACAATCCGCAAAGAATACACACTACAAACAAAATAAATAGCACAAGTAAAACATTGTCAGTAAAAAAAAAAAACACTGGTTTCTCATTTTAAACAACTTTTGTATCTTATGGTGAAACAAGCCTGGTGTTGGCTTAGTGGTTAGGGTGGCGGCTTGGGATCCTAGGGTCCTGAGTTCAAGCCCAGTTGGACTGCTGAATTAATACACCAGGAGGTTGACTCAGCCTGTCATCCTTCCGAGGTCAGCAAAATGAGTACCAGTGCACTGGTAAGGGGGTGTACAAAATGAGTACACTGCATCAGCGACATAGCCGCGTCCCAACCAATGATGCAACCAGCAGCCACAGGCTGCACTCGATAGAGAGAGATGGTGAAACAATGTTGATGGTTCCCACAAGTCAATGTTTGTTGACTCTAAACTTCTCACAAATTCCTGCTCTCACCTACAGGAGGCAATGCACCAATGGCACTGCCATGCCCCTGAAAGAAATGATGCCAACCCACAGCAATGTGCTGCATACAAACGATGATGCTGACACAGGTTTGTCTGTCGTTCAATTTCACAAGCATGCCATATGGGCTTGTGCCCCACTGCACACGTGTCTGTACTCGATGGTTTGAATACAAAACTCTCAATATTGTTGACAACTCTCAGAAATAAGCCAACACATAAGGTCTCGGTCTGTCTGTGTCTCATCACAGACAGGTTATCAGCTTCTCCTCAGGTATTGCTCCCTATGTTCTTTCATCCCTCAGTCTCTGCCCCTCACCCAATTTTAAAGCAATCCTCTCCTTGTAAAAACACCAAAATCAAAGGTTAATGCTCCCATCCTCTCCTTTATTGCTCTCTTTTCCCACATCTGTTGAATCTAATTTTTCCCACATCAGGGCTTCAAGTTGGAAATCGATCACCACCTCAGGTCAACCTCCATCTCTACCTGCGATCATGTTCTGCCCTCATTAACTCTCCCCACTTCTCTACGTGCACTTGCAGGTTACTATGTTTGTTTGTTTCTCTCTCTGTATTTCCCTCTCACCCCTTCTTCGTTCATACCCATGGTACATCCGCACTTGGTCCTACTTCTCCACTGTCAGTGTGTTACCTTTTACACTCTGTCACATCACTCTTCCACGAGGCTAGATTTTGTACACAATTTCTTTTTTTGCAAATAATGGTAGATAGGAGCATTTCAGCTTGAGAATTCACTATATTGTTATGGTTGTGGTGGTAGATGGAAGAATTTAATAGGGAATATAGCATTGTGTAGAGTTGCTTGGTCCGTGGACGTGTAGGAGGCATCTCAATGTGATCAAGTTCGGGGACCTGTGAGCTTAAGTGTTACATGTCACCACACGAGGGGGTGGTGTCGTGTTAATTAGCTAAGGTTTAAGAAGTATGTAATCGCCCCTCTGTGACTTTTCCCCATGTATTTACAACCAAAACCATGAGGAGGAACAACCAGGCATGCCGAGTGGGTGGAGGCCCCCGCCTTTCCGGGTTTCGTGCGAGCAAGCTATGCCCCGGAGACGAAGGATTGTTTGGGAGACGTCTGAAGAGAAGGTTAGTTGCGCATTGTAGGAAGCTTCCTACTAAATAGGATGAGAGATCGGCAGAGCACACACACACACGAGAGCGGTATGAGGAACGCACGAGGCAGAATTGATTCGGAAGAGAATCAGAGGCGGGAGTTCAGGGCTTGCGCACTTTTGGAGAGCAGTGATTAAAGAGGAAGTTGGCGATTTTAAGAGGCGAGAGGGAGAGAGCGAACGCGGGAGTTCAGGGTAAGCACACGCATGAAGCAAGATGCTGGCCTTGGGCTTGTGGTTGAGTCGTGAGAAATGGACCTCGAGCCTCATGTTTGTCATAGCGGGTCGGTGAGGACGATTGATGCACGAAGCAGCTACACGTCTGAGCCTTGCTGTTGAGTGCCGCTCGCAGAATGCCTGGCTTACGTTTGTCTTGCTACGAGAGAAGTGACGGCACCATTTACGCACGTCTGCACATACGAATAGGAGCGCCTCCATTCCCAGTTCCATAAGGACTAGCTCTGGGTCAAGCTAAGTACAAGAATAGTGGAAAGCAAGGGTTTTCTTTTTTTGTGTCCCCTTTGTCTGTATTAGGAGGCACCTCTACTGTAGGATTGATATATTTCATTTCATGAGAATTTCCTTTTTAAATATAGTTTCATTTTCATTAAATGTGTTCATTTTGAAGAAACTGTATTCGTAGTGGGTTCGAGGATAAACCCCCTGTGCATCAGTTTCATTCTCCGTGCTCCTCCGCCTGCCAGCCATTGCTCCCCATGCCCTTTGAGAACGTGTTAAAACCTCCAAGGATCAACGTGTCCATTTCCTATTAATGAGGATCTGCTCGGCCATCCCGGGGGCTGTCGGTGTTAACCGCCCAGGCCCATAAATCGGGTCGGGGGCTTAACCTGGCTCGGCCACCCCCACGACATTTGGCGTCAGAAGTGAGATTTGGACTCCCGTGACATCTGGTGTCGGAGCGAGATTTTTTGAACCCCCCCCCCCCCCAACCGTGCCATTTGTCATCGGGGTGGGATTTTAGAATCCACCGGAGCAATTAAAAGCTTTAAAGAAAAAACAATTGGGAATCTATACTGTTAAACGATCACCTCTCTACCATTGAGGGAGAAGGGGTTGGCATAAGCGAGGTACAAATTGTATAATTAATTGGTGTTCAGGAGAAAAGAATGCTTGGAAATTTAAGGGAAAGAAAGTTTTTTTTTTTTCTGAGGACAGGACTTGTCTGGACAAGAGTTTGTCTCCGGGCTGTGCTTATAGTATGAGCGGTAGAAAATGGATTTCAGACATTATTTGGTTTCAATATTCACTTATTCCATGCAGAATCATTTTGATGAAACGGTCTGAATCAAAATTAACGCTCCACCACACGTCTGCCTTCCCTTCCTCTCAATGTTAACATGCATTATATTGTTACGGTTGTGGAAATTCACAGATCACCATTCAGATTCCTCGAGATCAGTTATGTCGATAAGTGTGTGTCCAGATTAGATTTCCCCACCGATGTCTAACGGGAAATATTCGTGAGCCGGGCTGTGCATCTTTGAGTTAGCCGTTATTCTTTTCCTATCTTTATTTTAAACAACATCTCCTCACCACAACGAACATCTCCTCACCACCTTCTCCACAACCGCCAACATCTCCACAAACAACGGCATCTCGACAAACAACAAGAACAACTCCATCACTCCCGGGTAAACAAAAGTGACGGTTAAAAGTATTCACCGAAGAAAAACAACACTCCTAGGATTTTTCCCCCCGCATGCCGGGAAGGGAGGGGCAAACGCCCCAGGGCGATAAAAGGCCGCGTTGAAACGCCGAGAAAGCAGTTGAGGAGGGAGTTGGCAGCTGGCGGTTGGTGAGTGGGTGAGAGAGTCTCTCTCCTGGGTCCCCTTGGACGTTGAAGGAGCCGTTAGAGTCGAGAGTGGAGTCGGGAGCTGGTGGAGTCCAGTCGAGTGTGGGCGGAGACATCGAGGGTGGCCCGGTGAGTCACCACGAGGGGAGCAGGGAACCTGCACGGCCTCTCAGAGCCTTGCGGTCATCCCGGCTCCGAGGAACATTAAAGGCCTACGGGCCCAGTTCTCCCTGCTCTTTTCTGGGTTTTTTTGCATGGAGGTCTGTGGCGCCTTGTCCTATAAGTAGAACTGTTCAGTGTCTGTACATTACGTAATAGAACGGCTGAAGGTTTTCTTGCTTGTGTCTTGTCCGTTACCCCCATTGCTTGCATATGTGCATGTATAAATAAATGTCATTGTTTGAATATTCACCTGCTCGTTGCATCCCTTCCTCCATTGAACTGCCGTTATTGCGTTCGGAATAATATCTGGTTTTTAATAGCATACAAGATAATCGAGTCCGACGGGGCTTGGAGATACTAAACCGCTCGGCAATCGCAAACAGAGCGAGCTGTTTAAAGCGGCTCGTGTCCGTACGGGTCCCGTTGAGGTGTAAATCTCCGGCATTTCTGTCTGCGCGACTAATTAGTTAAATCGACAATTTGGCGATCAACCCTGTCGCGTGGACAGAAGAGTTGGCTTATTTATGGTGTGGTTAAAAACACACCCGTAGCTGGATTTCGGCGTTGATCCGAAAGCTGCGACTGGATTGCCACGGTCGGTGGGCGCGCGGCCGCAATTAGCTAAAAGCGGTCGCCCGCACGCCGGAGTGGCGGAGATCCACAACAATATATATATATATATATATATATATATATATATATATATATATATATATATATATATATATACATATACATATACATATACATATACATATACATATACATATACATATACATATATATATATATATATATACATATACATATACACACACGTTTACATGTTTATTTCAATTGTAATGTGTTTATTTCTAGCTGCCATTGATCTTACTCAATAGTTTCTCGAAGTCCAGGAACTTAACCGTCACTTTCCTATTGGCCCTTGGTTTCCATTATCATGGTTTTACCTCCAGCAGCATTTTCCAGGAATCTAGCCCCCGTGATATTAGAGGGTTTACTGCATGCATGCTTGGTATTGGCTTAATAGTTAGGGTGGCAGGCTTGGGATCCTAGGGTCCAGAGTTCAAATCCCGCTCGGCTGTTGAATTATCACCGGGTGGGGTGAACTCAGCCTTTCATCCTTCCGAGGTCAGCAAAATGAGTACCAGCATGCTGAGATGATTGAGCCATTCGAGTATCCCGTGTCGGAGTGGCGACGCATCCAGGATTGTGCCCAATAGCCCAGGAGACTACTTCACCAGCACCAACACTCTGTATCGCGTATGGTCCCATTGCATTTGGATTTACTGTGTATATAATATATATATATATTGTTGTGGTTACTAGATTCGCAAACCACCATTCAGGTCCCTTAGGTGAGGTATCTCGGTAAGTGCATGTGTAGTTAGGCCCAAACCCGTTGTCTAGTGGGAATACATGTCATTTATACGTGCTGCGACTCTTCAGGATAGCCGTTTTTCTTTTACTATCTTTATTTTGGACCAATCGCCACCATCACAGCCACAGCAACAACCACCAACCACGACGCCGCTTCACCACAACCGCCATGACCTTTACCGTCGCAACTCGCCACCATCGCATCACCGTCATCTCGCGCCACTCATGGGCACCGATGCTGGACTCGTGTAGGGCGCACGTTGAACAGCGTGTACAAAATCACGGATTTTCTGCTTCAAAAACGGATCCAAAACGACACACGCCCACTTTTTGCCGTCCAATCGGTGAGCGAGGGGCGAATTGGCCCCGCCCCCAGGGCGATCGATATATGCAAATTTGTGGATCAAAAAGCCTTCACGCCCACTTTTTCTCGGGCCAATGGGGAGCGAGTTGAAAGGTCAAAGGGAGGGGGTCAAAGGCGAAGTTACGGGGGGATAAAAGGACGGTGTTCGTCAGTCAAAGGGGTAGTAAAAGTCGGAACGAAGGAGTCGCAAGAGGAACGAGAGAGTCAGCAGAACGAGAACGAGAAAGAGGCAGCAGAACGGAGTAGTAAAGGTCGGAACGAGGCGAAGGAGTCGGAACAGAGAGACAAGACTTCGCGGGCGGTGGAGCTGCGCGTCGTGTGCGTTGAAGTCGGAACGGAGGGGACGAGCTGTGGAGAGGCGGCGAGGGCGGACGAGGGGGTGCTCGCGTCGTGCAAGGAGCTGCGCGCCCGAGGGAGGCCGGCAGCGCGACCTGGCCGAGGTGGAGACGCTCGTCGCATATAATAAAGATCCTCTATACCCCGAGCATCAGCAACCCCCTCCTGTTTCCCCCCGCGCTGAGATAGTGCGACCAAGGGGGCCCCGTTCCCACCCCCTGCCAGGCACTGTCCACGAGGCCCGCGGGTTGCAGGGCCATCGCCGCTCCGCGTCTCATCACCAGACGGGTAGGCCCGACCAGGTCTCGGCCCCAGGCCTACCTCATTCTTGAGGATATTTTCTTTCCTTGGTTTTGGGTATGTGTTGTCGGCGCCGTCTGTGAAGTAGAATTGTATAAGTGTTGCCGTGTGCTCGGTAGTCGGAATTAGCTCTGCACTGTGTTTTCACTTTTATGTTTGCTTTTTGTGTAAATGGAATTGTGTTTTCTTTTTTTTGTGTGCATTTGGTGGAATTGTATTTGTGTGCTTTCCGTTCGTCGCGAATAAATGTGCTTTATTGTTGAACTGTTCTCCCGCTTCGCTTCGTCTTTTCCTCCATTGAATCCCCATCTTGCTTCACGTAAAGGGTTGGTAGTGGGCTGAATACGCCCGATAGTGTCGAACCGTCGAGGTCGACGATAACACCGCTCGGTTATTCTGATGGTACGGAACGGGTCGCTTAAGTGGCCCGTGTCCGAAGTCGACCTGCGGCGAGGTGCGATCGCCCGGTCTACCCTCCGCGTGGGTACTTAGGTAGTTCGAATTTGGCGAGCAACCCTATCCCACGCGGGGGCTGATTGGCTCGATCGCGGTGGGGACGAAAGGTCCACCCGTGACTGGTTCCGGCGTTAGTCCGAGAGGGTCACGACTGGATTGTCCGTCCGGTGGGGCGCGTGCCGCGATTCGAGTTGCCACGTGGCCGTTCGCACGCCGGCGGGCGCGAAGACCGCAACACTGGTGTCAGGTCGTGCGATACAAATTCATCGCCCTCCTCGCGGCACTGGTATCGGAGAACAGGAAAACGGGCTCTCCTGTCTCCGGCTAAATTTACGGGAATCGGTCCAGGGGTGAGAGAAGCGACCCCCGATTCCCTCCAAATTACGAGCGAGCAAATTAACCCTTCACGAGAAGCAAGATGGCGTCTCAAGGCGAGCGGGAGCCGGGGGTATTAGAAATGTATATGTGTAATAATGTAGAGTCCATGGTCCAGGATGGAATCCCCGAGCAGGAAATGTTGATTGTGCAGGAACACGGACTCGCCCAACTGAACCCAAGGCCCGAGGTGGGTGCGGCAGCGGTCGCGGTGTATGACACCTTCCCCCCCCCTCTCCACCAAGACCCTTCCCCAACCCTTGCCGAAACGGCTCAGCTGAGTGCATCCAACATGGCCCAGCTATGCGCCATGCTGGCGGCAATGAACAAACAAATGAATGAAGTGAAAACGACGATGGATACAAATACAAATGAAATAAAAAACGAAATGAAAGGCATGAACGAAAAGATGGATGCGAATACACAAAAAATGGATGAAAAGATGGATACAAATACAAATGAAGTGAAAACGACGATGGATGCGAATACACAGCAAATAAACGGAATGGAAGCAAACATGAAAGAAGAAATGAAAGAGCTGCGGGGTGAGACGCAGAACATGGGCCGATGCCTGCAGGCGGGCATGAAGGCCGTGACCAGGGAGCTGGGAATGGCGACTTCACGTGTGGGAGCAAACGAGCTGGGTGGGGGTGCAACGGCTGACAGGCCCGCGGTGGAGGCGGGTGAAAAAATAATTCGTGGAACGTGTTGGGCGAGGGTCGTGACGATGACCGAAAGGGAAAAATTAAATGGGGAGACCAAAACGTGTGAGACGAGACACGAGGTGACGACAACAGAAATAATAGTTGAGACAAGGGAGGTAAAGGGTGAAGAGTTGGCAGAGACACGGGAGATGGGAACGATAGAGGGAAGACTACACGATGAAGACGGGGTAAGTGACGCGCACACACACACGGAGGTAGTGGAGGATAATGGGGTTGAGCTCGCGGAGCGTGTTGGGACCCGGTGCGAGCACCTGGATGGCCTCCTCCAGGAACGAGGGGAGGGAGTATGCCCCCTTGAGGTGAGTCACGACCAGGTGAGTTCGGTCGTGCTTCGCGAGGTTGAGGGGACGGGTGCTGTGGACGGGTGCACGGAGAGCTTGGGGGGTATAGAGGCCCCGGAGACCCTTGTGGGGACACAAATCCCCAGTGTGGTTGTCCCTGTGTGTGTGGTGCAAGGTGTGAGTGCGTCCCCGTGTGTGGAAGCGACCCCGTGTGTGAGTGGTGTGGTGGCGATGGTGCCGGAGTGTGTGCTTCCCAGCACGCCGTGTGTGGATGAGGCACCGTGTGTGAGTGTCGCCGTGTGTGTGAATGAGGCACCGCGGGTGAGTGCCCTCGCGTGTGTGAGTGAGGCACGGTGTATGAGTGAGGAACCGCGGGTGAGTGCCCCCGTGTGTGTGGATGAGGCACCGTGTGTGAGTGTCGCCGTGTGTGTGAATGAGGCACCGCGGGTGAGTGCCCTCGCGTGTGTGGGTGAGGCACCGCGGGTGAGTGCCCCCGCGCGAGTGAATGGAGCACCACGTGTGAGTGGTATGGGTTGTGCAAGGGAGACCGTGTGTGTGAGAGAGCGGTATGAGAGGGAGATGTCGGTTGGCATGCGGGAGCACGCAGCCGCGTCTCCCGGTGTGAGTTTAATGGTGTGGACTGTGTGCGTCGTGACACGCAGGTGTGCGTGGGTTGAATGGAGACGGAGACGGCGACATGAGAAGAGAGAAAGCCGAGTAGCGGCTGTGGTTGTTTCGAGGACCGTGCCGGGTTCACCCAGCAGTGAGCACGCGGTTCGTGCTGTGCAACGCACGAGACCACCACGTGCTCGCTTGCGAGAGTGAAGTCCCGGTCCGGAAACGCACGCGGTGGATTTGCCGATCCCGCGGACGGACAAAGTTTAGGCAGGTAAATGGATTTGGACCGGACGGGTTCTCCACGCGATCGTGTGTGTTAAGCTCCAACGGGCAAAGCACATGTGTTCGCGTGGGGAACCCCTCGAGACGTGTGGCTTGTGTTTTTTTTTTATGCGCACGGTGACGTCATGGCTGCACGTGTGGTTGGAATCCGGCAGGAGGGGTATCCCGGCCGATGGTACCGTCCAAGGAGGGACGAGGAACACGTGCAGCTGCATGACGTCACGGGCAGGTGTAAAGTGCGCGAGCGCGAGTTGCCGCGCTGGTGATGCGCATGAAAAAAAAAAAAGAAAAGCAAGCCTCACTTTCGGGTGTACAGGATTCCTGGGAAAGGGGTGGAAGACCCCCTTATCCTGGGCACAGGATGAAAACTAGTTAGGGGAAGGGTTAGCTTAGCTAGACCGACTTCATGGGGCAGGGGTAAGTCCTCATGGAGTCCGTGGAATGGATTAGTCAGAGGGATTGTAGCCAGATTTAGGTTGGGAAATGGGAAATGATTTTTTTTGATTTAGAAGACCGTGACAGACTTGTGGATGTGTAGAGGGGACGTAGTTTAGCTACGTAGTGTTAAAAGGAACGTGCTGTAGTTTAAGGGACGACGTGGGAGCACGAGTTAGTTAGGGGATGTAGTTAGAAGGATGGCAGAGTTCAGTGGTGTGTGTGTTGGAGAGTTGGTGAGTGAAGTGGAAGCATGTGCTTGGTGAGTGAGTGAGGCCAGCGGGTCTGTGTGTGTAGAGTGAATGGGGAATGCATGGTGCGATGAGTGATTGGGGGGAGGAGTGACTCCCGCCCAAGGGACCCCGGGGTCAGTGTAAAGTGAGTTAGGGGGTTAGTCAAATTGAAAAATGGAGGTCGTTTTGCTGTTGGTGGGAAAGTAGGCTCGAGACCCATTTGGAGGGGTGCAGGAGCCCTGTTGACGGGCTTGGGAGCGTGGCTGCGAAAGGTGAGTATCGCTGAGAGGGTACCCCGGGCACCAGGCTAGTCGGCCGCGGTAGGCCATGGGCCCAGGGGGGGCCGGGATAGAGTAGTGGGCACGGGTGCGCCTGCTTGGTGCGGGGGCCCGGGGCGCCATTAGCCGCGTGGGCAGTGTAGTGGGCACGGGTGACCCTCGGAAAGGGGCCCGGGAGGCCGGCCTGCCACGTGTGCGTTTCAGGGGAGGTGCCATGGGGGCACTCCCGGTGTTAGGGAGCTGGTAGGCTCGGAGGCGGTGTAGTGCCGGGGGGGGCCAAAGCGGGAGATTCGGCAGAGGGTCGTGCCGGCCAAAGGGAGCCACGTGTCCCAGCCAGGAGACCGTGTGAGGGCACGGAGAGAAAATTGGGGGGGGGCGAGGCCCGAAATGTAAGGACACCAACACAGGCGACGGGAATCTGGGTTGTTAGAACCAATAGTTTAAGCGAGAAGCGCTTGTTGAAAGCCCCGGGGTAGTTTAACAGTTAAATGGTTAGGGTAGATTAGGAAGTGTACCCCTCCGCACCATCCATCCCCTCGCTCTCGTTGTGGGCCGCTGGACCCACTTGGTGTTAAGATCGCCGAACTCTGGGGAGGCCATTCTGGGGCTTGAGTTGGGCCTCGACACAGGACGTTAGCTCTCCCTTGTTCCCCTCCGGGAAGGGAACGTAGGGGTTGGGAGTAGGCTAGGTGACAGGATAGGTTAGCCGAACAAGGACGATAAAGGGGGTTAGGGGACGATTTATAGTGGGGAAGTAAAAATAAAAACAACAGAAAAAAAATAAGTTGGGGCTAAATTGGCGTTTGACAAATTAAGGGAGTGGGTATGTACAGTGACAGGCAAAGGCGATAGGTTGGGAGGGAGACAGGTAGGTAGGTCCGAGCCCGCCTTCCGAGTGGCCAGCACCACCGCACTCCCTCCACCAACCTCCACTGGACGGCAAAAGCTGGCCAGCTTCATCTGCAGCTGTGGTACTTCAAGGCCTGTGCCGGCCAGTTCATCTGCCGGCTGTGTTTGCCTGCAGCGGCCTTCTTCTGCGGGCTGTGTTGCCTGCACCTTTGCCATGCCATGCCCACTGCCCACGTTCACCAGCCCCGTTCAATTTTTGCTTTGCCCCCCCTGTTCATTGCCATGTGCGCCAGGATCAAGGCAACAGTTTGCAAGCTGCGAGAACTGCCCTGTTGGCAGCTACAACACGGGCCTGCAGTGGCAGCCCGTGCACCGTGTTTGTGTTCATGCATCCATTCGTTGTGCTCATTGCGTGTGCCACTTGAGCTGGCACGGAGACTACGTTTGTGCGGCCCATGCACCGTTGTGGTTCACTGAGTTCAGTTCAAAAGGGAAGGCCTTGGACTGCGTGTGAGCAGCCAGCCACGTTCCCTGTCACCTGCATTGTTTGAGTCAGAGACTGCATGTGGGCAGCCTGGCTCCCTGCTAACTGCTTTCTTTTGCAGAGTTCAATGATCCTGGGCCATGGTTTAGTGTAAAATTTGTAAGTTAAGGTTAAGATGTACTGTACATATGAGTGCGCCCCCGGCATGTATGTCTTAGCGCCGGCAATTTTATTTAAGTCGTCCGTGTGAGTGAGTTTGTTTAGATAGTTACGCAGCCCTTAGGTTATTTATTTTGGGGACACGAATACCATGAATGTCGCACTCAGGGATCCGTAGGTAAAGTGTACTAGGGGAAAACTACACATGATGGCACACGAAAATTTGACGACTCGGGACGAGTCTGTAAAAAGGGAAGGGGGTAGTGTTGTGGTTACTAGATTCGCAAACCACCATTCAGGTCCCTTAGGTGAGGTATCTCGGTAAGTGCATGTGTAGTTAGGCCCAAACCCGTTGTCTAGTGGGAATACATGTCATTTATACGTGCTGCGACTCTTCAGGATAGCCGTTTTTCTTTTACTATCTTTATTTTGGACCAATCGCCACCATCACAGCCACAGCAACAACCACCAACCACGACGCCGCTTCACCACAACCGCCATGACCTTTACCGTCGCAACTCGCCACCATCGCATCACCGTCATCTCGCGCCACTCATGGGCACCGATGCTGGACTCGTGTAGGGCGCACGTTGAACAGCGTGTACAAAATCACGGATTTTCTGCTTCAAAAACGGATCCAAAACGACACACGCCCACTTTTTGCCGTCAATCGGTGAGCGAGGGGCGGGTGGCCCCCGCCCCCAGGGCGTCGATATATGCAAATTTGTGGATCAAAAGCCTTCACGCCCACTTTTTCTCGGGCCAATGGGGAGCGAGTTGAAAGGTCAAAGGGAGGGGGTCAAAGGCGAAGTTACGGGGGGATAAAGGAGGACGGTGTTCGTCAGTCAAAGGAGTCGTAAAAGTCGGAGCGAAGGAGTCGCAAGAGGAACGAGAGAGTCAGCAGAAACGGGAACGAGAAAGAGTCAGCAGAACGGAGTAGTAAAGGCCGGACCGAGGCGAAGGAGTCGGAACAGAGAGTCAAGACTTCGCGGGCGTTGGAGCTGCTCGTCGTGTGCGTTGAAGTCGGAACCGGAGGGGACGAGCTGTGGAGAGGCGGCGAGGGGCGGACGAGGGGGTGCTCGCGTCGTGCAGGAGCTGCGCGCCCGAGGGAGGCCGGCAGCGCGACCTGGCCGAGGTGGAGACGCTCGTCGCATATAATAAAGATCCTCTATACCCCGAGCATCAGCAACCCCTCCTGTTTCCCCCGCGCTGAGATAGTGCGACCAAGGGGGCCCCGTTCCCACCCCCTGCCAGGCACTGTCCCACGAGGCCCGCGGGTTGCAGGGCCATCGCCGCTCCGGCGTCTCATCACCAGACGGGTAGGCCCGACCAGGTCTCGGCCCCAGGCCTACCTCATTCTTGAGGATATTTTCTTTCCTTGGTTTTGGGTATGTGTTGTCGGCGCCGTCTGTGAAGTAGAATTGTATAAGTGTTGCCGTGTGCTCGGTAGTCGGAATTAGCTCTGCACTGTGTTTTCACTTTTATGTTTGCTTTTTGTGTAAATGGAATTGTGTTTTCTTTTTTTGTGTGCATTTGGTGGAATTGTATTTGTGTGCTTTCCGTTCGTCGCGAATAAATGTGCTTTATTGTTGAACTGTTCTCCCGCTTCGCTTCGTCTTTTCCTCCATTGAATCCCCATCTTGCTTCACGTAAAGGGTTGGTAGCGGGCTGAATACCCCCGATAATTAATCGAGACCGTCGAGGTCGACGATAACACCGCTCGGTTATTCTGATGAGTACGGAACGGGTCGCTTAAGTGGCCCGTGTCCGAGAGTCGACCTGCGGCGAGGTGCGATCGCCCGGTCTACCCTCCGCGTGGGTACTTAGGTAGTTCGGGTGGCGAGCAACCCTATCCCACGCGGGGGCTGATTGGCTCGATCGCGGTGAGACCGAAAGGTCCACCCGTGACTGGTTCCCGGCGTTAGTCCGAGAGGGTCACGACTGGATTGTCCGTCCGGTGGGCGACGTGCCGCGATTCGAGTTACGTGGCCGTTCGCACGCCGGCGGGCGCGAAGACCGCAACAATATATATATATATATATATATATATATATATATATATATATATATATATATATATATATATATATATATACATATATACATATATATATATATACATATATACATATATACATATATACATATATACATATATACATATATATATATATATATATATATATATATATATATATATATATATATATATATATATATATATATATATTTGACGGAAATAGCACCGTCCATTGGTGTATGTGCTAAAATTAGTGGTGTCCCAGAAGATAGTGTCACGATAAATTACCCACCGAAAGTGGGCTGACATAGTATCTATATATTAATACTGAAGGACCAATTTTGTGCTCCTCCTAGCGGTCGCGTCATGTTTTTCTCGGTGCTGTGACCTGGATTGAAAGAAACTTCATACCTGTAAGAGTGCATCGCACATGGTGGCAATAGTCAACTTTTAACTCTGAAGCAGATTAAACACTTTTCGTTTTACATGGCGACGTGTGACGTCATGACGTCCTTACGCCTCTCAGCGGTGACATCATCTGTCATTCGCTGACGTCATTACGTCTGTCATCGATAGACCGTCACCGCTGAGAGGTGTAATTCCACTCCTCGAAAATAGCGTCTGCAATGTAAAACCCTCTTCTGCACAGGCTGACTACCTCAGAATGTGAATTTGACACAAAAAAAATGTAACACAAAACATTGTATCGATATATTAATACTGAAGGATCAATTTTGTGCTCCTCCTCGCAGTCGCGTCACGTTTTTCTCGGTAATGTGACCTGAGAAGTTTTGACACGGTGTTTGTATGTCAAAGTAGACATGTGCACAAATCAGGGGACTTCTTCACAAGGAGTAGTGTACACCAAAAATGACGTGTACAAGGACGTTTTGTAGGCCTCATTAGGTAAGGCCATGGAGTACATCGACTGGGATCCGGCTCTTACAAGAGCCGCCACTGGTTGTTATATTGGGCTCATGGAACGGAATCAGTCTGTGACAGGGTTTCGGCTAGTTAATAATAAGCATGATAACATAAGGCCCCCCCAGCCACTTGCATAGCGAGTTGGTGCTTCTAATCAGGTCCATATAATGGAGGGAAAGTATTGCAATAGTCGTCAGTGTCGAGTCCGACGAGTCTTATGAACACGCCCGCAACAGTCGATCGCTTTGGAGTCTTCCTCACCAG
>NC_140967.1:65627914-65632914 GCF_056783735.1 Eptatretus burgeri
GAAGTACCGCTCACGTACGACAAAATTATCCCATCAAACATGAATATCAAAAACAAAGCATTGTGACCAGATATCATACTTGGGTACAAAAAAGAAAAGAGAAGGCATTGCCAATTGAGGTGTTAATAGCAGTGATTTTGAACTAAACAATGCAGAAATTAAGAAAATGACCAAATGCCAAGACCTCAAGAATTAAGTGAAAAGATCGAGGAAGCTGAAGAATGCCAAAGTTGTACCAGTGAGAGTTGGAGCTTCAGGAATGATGAAGAACCTCACAGAGATATTAAAAATAGCACCGCAAAGCAGGCATAACCCCTCAGCCCCTTGACGCAAACCAATTTCAAGATGGTGGTCATATTGAAAATCACAGCATGCCCATTTTCAAAAGGAACCTTCCTCTACCCCTCAGCCCGAATTGGCCAAGGGGAATTGTCGTCATAGGCATTGTCCGGGCGTCCATCCGTCTGTCAACTTTTGGTTTCCGTCAATTACGAGGAGAACGCCTTGTCCAATTAAATCCATTTTTGCAGGGTATGTTGGGGTTGAGTAGAGGAAGGTTCCTTTCGAAAATGGGCGCGCTGCGATTTTCAATGTGGCCTCCATGGCAGCCATCTTGAAATTGGTTTCCGTCGATTGAGGAGAACGCCTTGTCCGATTAAATTCATTTTTGCAGGGTATGCTGGGGTTGAGTAGAGGAAGGTTCCTTTCGAAAATGGGCAAGCTGCGATTTTTAATGTGGCCTCCATGGCATCCATCTTGAAATTGGTTTCCGTCGATTTCGAGGAGAACACCTTGTCCGATTAAATTCATTTTTGCAGGGTATGTTGGGGTTGAGTAGAGGAAGATTCCTTTCAAAAATGGGCGCGCTGCGATTTTCAATGTGGCCTCCATGGCAGCCATATTGAAATTGGTTTCCGTCGATTTTGAGGAGAACGCCTTGTCCGATTAAGTCCATTTTTGCAGTGCGTGTTGGGGCTGGGTAGAGGAAGGTTCCTTTCAATATAATCAGTGCGATGCGATATCCAATATTGCGGCTAGGGCAGCAATCTTGAATTTGGTTTCTGGACAATAACTTGAGAACGGCTTGACTTAGATTTCATTTTTGTGTGATATAATGGGGGTGTTTAGAGGAAGGTTCCTTTCAATATTCAGCGGAATCAGATATCCAATATGGTGGCTGGAGCAGCCATCTTAAGTTTGGTTTCTCGACAATAACTTGAGAACGGCTTCACACATCGATTTTATTCTGGCGAGGTATAATGGGGTTGAGTAGAGGAAGGTTCCTTTCCAAAATGGGCATGCTGCGATTTTCACTGTGGCCGCCACGGCAGCCATCTTGAAATTGGTTTCCGTCAATTTTGAGGAGAACGCCTTGTCCGATTAAATCCATTTTTGCTGGGTGTGTTGGGATTGAGTAGAGGAAGGTTCCTTTCGAAAATGGGCATGCTTCGATTTTCAATGTGGCCACCATCTTGAAATTGGTTTGCGTCAAGTGGCTGAGGGGTTACGCCCACTTTGCGGTGGTATTTTTTTTATATATACAAGTATCGATAGCAAAGTGAGTAGTGGGTTACAATAGGAGATTGCACAAAAAGGTTAAACAAAGCGATGTTCTGTAAAAATATAATTGCACATTTTCAGTGGATGAGACACCTCCTAAGGCAACCACCACACGGCACCGCAGGACCCAAAGGCAGAAACATACATCTAATCGATGTGAAATTGAAAGCACGTGTACTTTTTCCCAAAACGACCAACCAAGCAGCTTGGAGAGTGCTCGCCAAGTGGCTTCAGCATTCAAGCAAGCACTGCAACAAAACGGTTCATAAGAAATGGCTCCCTTGGCACGCAACTGGCAATCACCAAACCATTATATTAAACATACACCTCCCAGAGATGCCTGAAATGTCACATATGTCCGAACTGAATAAATGAACACTTTTCTCGGAGTCGGAACTGCTTGCGAGTTATATTCTGGAGCTTAATTTTTGTAATTCACCGTAGTTTAAGAGATACTCGCAGCAATCACGTGAGGAAATGAAATGAAGCAACAAACAATGTCTCTGGGTGTTTCTAAGCATTGTAATGTACCCAGTGATTCATAGCTATGATGAGCAGGCATTCAATAATAATATGAGTGAGGAAAGTGGAAAAAAAACAAAAAAAAATATTATCGTGAAGAAATCGTTGCAACCTGTTCCAAGTCAAGGCATGGTTGAGCAGACCAAAAAAATATGGCAGCTTCAGACCCCAGAAAGGTTACGCCTTAAGACCCCAGAGAGCGAGGTGGCCGAGGATCACCTGATGAAGGATATAATAAAATAATGCTATTAATTATCTTCAACAGGGACATTTTAACTTGAGGGGGAGCTCTCGAGAGAGTGCAAAACCTCCGCCACCAATACTGCTGGGTCACTCAAGTGAACCTTATATCTTATTCATTAAATATGTCAACAGTGCTGACAGAGTTATAGTTCTTTTCTCCAACATTTTTTTCTTGGGGGGGGAGGGTTGGAAATCACTTAAAACATGTAGAAATGCAAAAAAAAAAATTCTCTAACAATTTTTTTTTTGGGGGGGGGGGACAAAGTCCAAAATCGAATGGCATGATCCTTGGACCATACCTAACCCCCCCCCACCAAGTTTCATCGAAATCCGTCGAGGAGTTTTTCCGTAATACTGTTCACAAACAAACAAACAAACAAACAACCTCCGATCTTCGATGGCGGAGAAAACAGCAACCTCCGATCTTCGATGGCGGAGGTTAATGAACCCAAACACCCAATTTTCACTCTTGCACTTCCTTGGAGTTTTCTTAATATTGATGCAAAGTTTCAGGCTGATATATTTTATGGTTTTGGAGTTATGGAAGACAGACACACACACTCTTATTAGTATCGATTTACTAACCCCTCAGAATCATTTCCGCAACAATATAGCTACGTGCTTGTCGGCCGAGTCACGAGTGGCCTCTCTCGGACCCGCTTCCCGACAGGTTGCAAAGCAACCACGGACACTATCTCAGAAGGTTAATTCTGGTAGAGTCCGAACGTCCAAATCCCGCATCACCTCCCCAGTAAATTAACCACACCCCTCCCCCAGATGGGGAGCCGTGCTCTTGACGCCCCACCCTTATTTATCAATTAGGTAAGGCCGAGCAGAACAAGTGGGATGTCAGCTGACCAGTGGGTGAACTCCCATCTACTTATTACATACTACGTATAACCAATGGAGGAAAGAGACACCCTCACAGGTTGGAAATAACATGTCTTTGTTGAATAAAAGCACGTATTTACAAGGGTGCAGTGTCACACAAGAGAAGATCTTCACTCCGAGCACTCAAAGCCCTTTAGACATTTGACCTTAACACAAAACACAAACATAGGCACCTCAGTAATCCAGGAAATTAGACAAGCATGGTTGAAAAGAGAGAGAAAAGAAGTTGGCGCGGTATGTTGTCAATGCCAGCCTCACCCTTAAGTGAGCCAGATGGCTCTCGTGTAACAAACATGGTATAAGGTGCAGGCAAGTGAGAGGTGCGGTAGTATGTCGTGCTAGTTCTGAAAAGAACTGTTGTTCACTCAGTTTGATGCTCCACAACAGTGCGAGTCAATGAGGTGTATGCACTGGGAGATGTGACGGGAACCTATAAGGTGTGCAAAGGCATGCAAGAGAGAGGTCAGTTCAGAGGAGTTTTTGGTCAGTACTCATTCCGTTCGGTGCTTTGGGAACTTGGTCAATCCGACCAGGTCTGTCTCTGCAGGACTCAGGACGTGAACTCTAAAACTCAGCACACTGCACCCTAAACTCTGCTCTCTACTTTCGTAACTCTGCACCTTCTGCACTCAGCACACGAACTTTGTACAGAACTCTGTCTAAACTTTTATTGCCTCTCTTCCTCCCTCCACCGACGTCTGCATTTCGGCATCCGGACACACATTGGTTGGCATGCTGCGATCAGTCACTGAGATGGGTGGGGCTGCTGAAGTGCTGGTGGGTCGACAGCACGGCAAGAACACTAGAAGTGCTGGAAATGCTGATTAAACTGATTGTTTTGAGAAGGTGCTTTGAGAACGTGTACTTGAGAACGAGGTTCGAGTATGGAGTCGGAAGGGGGGGGTGCTTGAGAATGAGGAAGAGCACAAAGGGGATAGTTCTAACTACATTCACAACACATCTGCCCCCTTCCATCAATAAGAGGGGGAGAGGTATTTAAGCTGAACACAATTGCTAAATAAATTGAAATAACTATGCTCAGGATTCCTTGTGTGCTGAATGCAACTCCCCAGGGTCTTCCAAAACTGTAATAAAATGTGTGTATGTTGTATGTTCCATCTACTCCTACAAGAGTAAAATTTTGGGGATTAAGGAGAGCACCCTGAAGTTTTTAAAGCTTCGTTTAATTCAAGTTTTGGGGAAAAAAAATTTTCGACCATCTTAGCATTTCCTTCCTTTGAAGGGGGGGGCGTTCAATTGGAATTATCCAAGCGATATAACGATGGACAGTCATTGCCAAAAATATTGGCACCCTTGCACCTTTTTCAAATAATGTACCATTTCTTCCAGAAAATTGTTGAAATTTAAAAATATTTTGGTGTCCACACATGTATTTCTTTGGTTTGAAGTGGAACAAAAATAAAAAATAAAAATCACTAAATCTTAGTTTATTCCACACACAAATCCTAAAATGGCATGGACATTATTATTGGCACCTTTTAGAAGTTGCGAGAAATAAATTGGATTTCAAGCAGGTGATTCTCCTTTACTTTGGAATTGAACTCACCTGTGGTGAGTTGCATGTGTCTGCAATATAAAAAAATCACTCATTCAACCAGTTTGAATCGAGAAAAGGAGTCATTCTGCTGGTTTGTGTCACTGTGTACCGCAATGAGAATGGAGAAAAGAAAGAAAACCAGTGAATTGTCTGAGGAGGTCAGCCACAAGATTGCAACCAAGCATGGACAATCTCAAGGCTACAAGTCCATCTCCAGAGACCCTGA
>NC_140967.1:65637914-65677914 GCF_056783735.1 Eptatretus burgeri
TGGCTGTTTTTTGCCCTTCACCCATCCTCACAGACATAGCCTCATAAGCGAGGAATAACCGTAGGACGTGTGGATTGTCACAGTAACGGTGCGTAAGCGGGGCGGGGTGGATTCGGGGGGAGTCTACAATGCCGCCGAGACAGGCCACCTATAAAAATAAGGAGAGGTCCATTCTTGGCGTGAATGGGGTGCGGCGCGTTCGCGGGTCAGCCGACAACGAGTGAGGCACGAGTCAGTTTGTCAATCAGTTGGTGTCAGTTCATCAGTGCCAGAGGGCTGTTTCATCATTTCCAGTCAGATGTTTGCAGGCGCCGTGCCAGTCAGACGGTCCGTTGCTTCATCGTTCCAGTCAGACGGTCGCTTCGTCCGTGCACGGTAAGGCTGGGTGCTGGCGATGGACAAGGCACGCTCACACATTTCAGGACGTTTTTGTTTGATGGACGACTTCTCTTTGGTGAGCGAGACGATTCTTCTTCCATCCCCTGAATGATCTGCTGGGTAAGTAAGTCAATCCCTGATAAGCATCTGCTCTTTGTCTCTTTTCCTATAATTTTGATTGATTTTGCCTGATTAATTATTTATTTGCTTGTGATCATTTTGATTGATTTGGAATTTATTTATTTTTACCTCACAGAAATAAAAAGTTCTTTTTATATATTTATTTTCTTATTAAAAAATTGCTTTTTGATGTTCCAACCTGTCCGTGCTTGTCCTTTCCTTCCATTGATCCAGCATTGTCCAAACCTAGATAGACGGAAGTAATTACCACACGACTTGACCAATAATAGTCGGCACGCACCAGTGGTTAACTGCTCGGCCGCCCTAATTAAGATCTAATCAAGATAAGATTGGTGCTCTGCCGAGGGCATGCTCCCCCTTCAGGTAACCACGTAACCTCAAGTTAAACGGCATAATTAGATGATGGACACTGGAACTCGTAGTTAACTGGGTGGCGTTCATGGTTCCAAAGCAACCCACCGCACCACAAAGTTAATTGTCAGCGGTGGCCCCAGGTCCGGCTCTTCCGAGAACAAACGGAGATTAAACCCCCTCATAATACACTCGGTACCCGTAACAATATATATTGTTACGTTCAAAGGGTAATTAGGATGTTTAATTAGGTATGCCATGCTGTTCGAGTTGTACCAGGATCTTGATGTAATAAGTAGCAATTCAGTGGTGATAAGTTGTCTAGTAAATGTCCATTTCTTTAAGGGGGAAATGATAATCGTCACACAATTAGATAGGGAGACGGGTTCGGGTAAGTGTGTATGCGTATCCCCTTTTAGTATTCCCTGTAGGCTTGCCGTGACGTAACAGGACAGTGCTGCGGATGGCTCCGCCCCTTGATCACGATTGGCGGAAGGCGACGGCAGAGGGCCAATAAAAGGGCTCGATTGGAAGTGACGAGGACTCGAGTATAAAAAGGTTCTGTTCGGGAGAAGAGGAGGAGGAAGAGTCAAAAAAGAAAGCGTCTGATCGAGGCTGTTTGTCTCTGAGAGCGCTCTCTCGTTGCGCTGGTTCGTTCCTGGATTCATCGTGTCTCGTGGCCTTGCTGTGCCTCGTGTCTCACCTCGGTTGGCTCTGGAGTTCTGTTGGCTCGGAGTACGGGACCGAACGGCGGGCGGACCTGCCTCCCTCTCCTGCTCGCATCTTGGCGCTAGAACTGGCTCCCTGGCGGCTGTGAGCGGTCTTGGGCCTACACCAGGAGGTCGACACCACCAGTAACCGCACCACGGTGGCTGGGTGGAGCTCATCGGCCAGAAACCGCGGAAGGGCTGACGGAACCTCGGCACCACCGTGTCTCCTGCCCATGACGAGCGCAACACCAGATCGTCCGGCACCAATCCAGTGACTTTTACGTCGACACCACGGGCAAGCCTGACCACGAGCTACGTTTTTGTGTGTGCGTACCTGGCATCTTAGAGGGTTTGAGATTTGCATATCTATTGGAATTGGTTGTGTTTTCCCCACGCCCGAACCCACACCACCTCCCGTCGAATCACCCACGGATCCCTCCTCTTGCCGAGTCTTATTATCGTTCTGGTTAGAGAAATAAACATTATTAACTCAGTGAAAAGCGACTCGTGCCACATTCCTCGTCCCGTTTGCTGGAGAGCGATTAAAACCGCCATCTTTGGGTTATAAAAAATAAACCGCCTCCATCGTTTCGGCTCATTCTACGTTAGCAGGACTGTTCAAGTCCCATGAACGTCACAATATATATATATATATCTTCTTCTTCTTCTTCTTCTTCTTCTTCTTCTTCTTTCAGCTGCTCCCGTTAGGGGTCGCCACAGCGGATCATCCGTTACGATCCGCATAATGATTTGGCACAGGTTTTACACCGGATGCCCTTCCTGACGCAACCCTGGTCGCCTCTTACGACACAGGGATATCGTACACCTATTTTAACCGGGGTATACACCAGGCCCAGTACACTGGTACTCACTTCGCCGACCTCGGAAGGATGACAGGCTGAGTCAACCTCCTGGTGTATTAATTCAGTGGCCTAACGGGGCTTGAACTCAGGACCTTATGGATCCCAAGCCGCTGCCCTAACCACTGCGCCAACACCAGGTATATATATATATATATATATATATATATATATATATATATATATATATATATATATATATATATATACACATACATACATTTTGTTCAACATACACTACAAGTTATATGGGGAATAATGTCACCCAGATAAGTAAAAGTTTCTTAAGAAATGAAAAAGGGGGCAACTAGAATGGCACTCGGTGGAGCACATACTTCTGCCATGCTGAACAGTTTAAGTTTTGTATCCCACTGATAGTCCGGATCTGGATCCGGACTTTAACCAAAATCCTTGTTCAATTCATCTTCATCACACACCCAGTGTCCACCAAGTTTCGGCTGAATCCGTCCATAACTTTATGAGATATCCTGCTCACAAACCGAAATAGGTGTGAAAAACCTCCATCCACCTCTGGTGGCAGAAGTAAAAATAGCACTGCAAAGCGGGCGTAACCCCTCAGCCCTATGGTGGCCATATTGAAAATCGCAGCACGCCCATTTTCGAAAGGAACCTTCCCCTACTCAACCCCAACACACCCAGCAAAAATGGATTTAATCAGACAAGGCGTTAAACTCAAAATCGACGGAAACCAATTTCAAGATGGCTGCCATGGAGGCCACATTGAAAATCGCAGCGTGCCCATTTTCGAAAGGAACCTTCATCTACTCAACCCCAACATACCCTGCAAAAATGGATTTAAACGGACAAGGTGTTCTCCTCGAAATTGACAGAAACCAAAAGTTGGCAGACGGACGCCCGCCTGGACAACGCCTATGACGACAATACCCCTTAGCCAATTTGGGCTGAGGGGTAAAAACTGCACTATCAAAAGGAAAATCACACAACTAGTCACAATATAGTAAACTAACAAACCAAGCAACACTAAAACACGTGGGGTAATGGTTAGAGAGTCAGCTCAGAGCTTTGGAGGTAGGCAGTTCAAACCCCAGCCGAGTCATACCACAGTACATTCTGCTTTCTCCAACGTTCAGCATTGAAAACAACAAGAGCACGGACAATCCCATAGGTCGGCATCAATGGGGAGGAGGAAATTCCTCTTTAGCATATGCCCCACTGAGCACGGTGAGAAATGCGGAAACATTGTAGTGACATCACCAGTACCCAGAATGCCCCGGGAAGTGATGAAGTAATGGCACTTCCCCCAAATTCAGTGATAGTTTTGTCTCATCTAATAGTCTTGGTACCGTGCGTGTGCGTGTGCGTGTGCGGTAAGTGGAAGGTCAATTACAAACCTTAGGTCTTGTATTTAAAAAATTCATAAAAGTTAAATTATACCAAATTCAGTAATTATTCTCACTTGTCCATGAAGGTTTTGGAGAGGCTATTGTAATCAGTCCATAGATCAGTGTGTATCCACATGCAGATCTATTTTTAACAATAGCAAGAATTGCTTTGCAATAAATGTCTCCCACCAGTCCCAATGAATGTTCGGAAGATAAAAAAATTGCTTCCGTTTAACACACGCTCGAGCTGAAACTGGAACTAAAATGAAGAAGAAGCAACTCTCAAACTCACCGTGTTTAATTCTATTTGGCAAAATTAAAGGAAAAACAAATTTCATTTGCTGATATATTTTGTCAATTAGAAACCAATAAAGACAACTAGGATAACAAACCAGAAATGAACATTAGTTTGCTTTAACACACGCTCGAGCCAATACCTGACGAAGAAGAAGAAGAAGAAGAAGAAGAACCTCTCAAACCCACCGTACTTTGTTCATTTCTAGACTTTACCTATTTCATATTAAAAAAAAATAACATGATGCAAAAACGTACATACGGTGTATGTGCATACATAATACATCAAGGTTACATTCCTGGTTTCATCCAATTGCACTGGGCCATGGACTAACACTCAGGCCTAAGGCATGAAGCCTGCCGATCTGTGCTGCATCGTAACCCGACATACATACATTAAGCAAAAGCATGCGTACGGTTTACGTGCATGTCTAATACATCGTGGTTATATACCTGGGATCATTCCAATTGCACTGAGCCATGAACTGACACCCAGGCCTAAGACTTGTGAATCTGTGCTGCTTCATGCAATGGTGGCACATGAATATATTGGGATGGAATCAAGCCAGCTGTTCACCTAATGGGTGTAAAGCAGTGCGGTGGAATCAGGGCAGCTGAACACTGACCCATGTATAATGCGATATTTTCTAAGTTTAAAAAGGGCATAACTCTGTGAAAAACTGACGAAACACCCTGAAAATCAAAGTTGTTCTGCAACTTAGTGAAATAAAGCCATGTACCAAGTCTCAGTTGAATATGTTAAAGGGTATGGGAAAAGTCTGAAAAGCAACAGTGGGGATGGACGGGCGAACAGACGGACAGCAAACCTATAGTCCCCTCCAGTGAAACCGATTGGGGACTAATAATGAACATTTATTTGCAGATGTAATGATCTACAGTGTATAACTGCAGATAAAATCAGTTTTTTTTAATGCTTAGTCTTGTTTGCACTAATGAAATTGGAACAGTTGTCTTAATTCAACCATAACAACTGAAGAATGCACAGCTTCCATGCAGCATCTGCGGCGACAGCAAAATGCATTTAAAGCCAACATTCGCAGCATTTCTCACAGGACTTGCAGAGTACCTCAGAGCACAAGCTCCAGCCTCAGTCACATTTCAAGCTGGTTAGTCGGGCCCATGGTCTGAGGTGTGCTGCATTGCCTACAGGCTTGACTTGTAACCTCATCAGGCCTTGTGCTCAGTTAATCAGTGTTGTCTAATCAAACCAAAAAATTGCCTGAATTAAATCACAAGTTGATTTAATCTTACTAAAATACGCAATCTTGTGTCCGTCTATCTGACTGACTATCTTTTGACTGAGATACATTCGGTCGTTACTTCTCCAATCTCAACCAAACTCGACAGAGGAACTAAGGGTCACATGACAGAAGTTGCAACGATTCAACTTTCCCCTATCCCCAAGGGGGCTTTGCACCTTGCACAAACTCTGTGATGAGGTGTATAACAAGTCATCATGGCTTTCATGGGGCACACCTTCCGGACGTAAAAATATATATGTATAATGACAAATGATTGTCAATTCTGTCCAACGTACATACATTTTAAACAGTAGCTATTAAACTGGAAGAATTTTGGAGGAAACCAGACATGCTCAAGGCATTCTATCCTCATCACAGCCCCCTCAGATGAAAAAAAAAAAATTAGAGCAGTCTCGACTTGCTCGGCCTCTACATAAGCGGCAATGAGTTTTAATTAACAAAGCCGCTTAAACGAGTCTTCACACATGAATGATGATTCCCATTGCCTGTCCGATTTTTCTCACAATCAAATTATTTGTGTTGTTTATAACATATCTTGGGGCTTCATATGTGATTTCTCGCAGTTCAAGTGTAATATGCCATATTGCTACCGAACACTCTTACAGCCTTTATTTGATGCATAACCATATTCCGAAGGTGTATTAGCATTGTTTAATACTCACCAAAGGGAGATTTAGAGAAAATTAAATGTACTTACGCATGGGCAGTGTACCGCATAAGTCGCTGGTCGAAACAGCTATCGGATCATCACCAGTTACGTCAAGTCATGGCGAGGCTTCGTCAGTATCAAATTTTCTCTTATCGATATACCAGTATAATCGGTATTAAAAAAGAAACCAATTTTTTTTTTTTTTTTTAAACGCAGGTTCCAAAAATGCGCAATGGTTCAAATGGTCCATTACGTATTCATAGATGACGTACACATCACTGACACATGGTAATCTTTAAAGTATTCCCACATGGGGTTTGTATATTTCCTCCCCCCCCCCCCAATCCCCATGATGAGAACAGATATTTTACTTCCAACTACAACTTGTATTAAAAATGATTTTATTTTAAAGCGAGATCAGCATTGGTAATCGGCACAGGTCGGGATCCATCGCTATCGCCCTACCGGTAAAAGACTAATGCGGAACGCTGCACTTGGATGATTATAGCGGTATCGCAGATCACTGACTCGGCACAGGATTTCTAAAGCACACCCGAATTGTATAAATATGATCAAATGGCAATTGCTTTAAAAACTGCCTCGAGGGCAAAGAAAAATGCGATTGCTTGTACGGTGCTCGGATGCTGAGGGTTAAAATTTTAAACCCACTGTACTTACTTCCTGGTACGTCTTGATGTCTTATGCTCCACTGTTCCCGTTCCATGCTTAGCCAAGACGCCAAGTGCATCAAAGCTTTTTACCCCTCAGGGCGAATTGGCTAAGGGGTATTGTCGTCATAGGCATTGTCCGAGCGTCCGAGCATCCGTCTGTAAACTTTTGGTTTCCGTCGATTTCAAGGAGAACGCCTTGTCCGATTAAATCCATTTTTGCAGGGTATGTTGGAGTTGAGTAGAAGAAGGTTCCTTTCGAAAATGGGCGCGCTGCGATTTTCAATGTGGCCTCCATGGCAGCCAATTTGAAATTGGTTTCCGTCGATTTCAAGGAGAACGCCTTGTCCGATTAAATCCATTTTTGCAGGGTATGTTGGAGTTGAGTAGAAGAAGGTTCCTTTCGAAATTGGGCACGCTGCGATTTTCAATGTGGCCTCCATGGCAGCCATCTTGAAATTGGTTTCCGTCGATTTCGAGAACGCCTTGTTTCTGACTATGTTCCTCATACAAACATGTACCTTACCCTTTTGGCATATTTGAGCATGTCATTCCATGCTGCGATTTTCAATGTGGCCTCCATGGCAGCCATCTTGAAATTGGTTTCCGTCGATTTTGAGGAGAACGCCTTGTTTCTGATTATATTCCTCATGCAAACATGTACCTTACCTTTTTGGCATATCTCAGCATGTCATTCCATGCATGTGCATTGTCACATTTCCCCTAAACGTACTGCATGCACAAGAGACATATTTTCACCTATAACTATCCAATTTCAGATAAAACAGTAACCAACAAAATGGAAAGTTTACTGCAATTTGTTTGTGAAACAAAGAAATAAATTGCCTCATAATTTGAATCCACATTTAACCATACTAGTACGTGCCCGTAAAAAAAAAAATAATAATAATAATAATAAAAAATAAACCACACAGGCCGTTTCTTCGCTCTCACGTGCCTGTACGTGGGTGGCCCAGAAGTTCGATATTATTCGCAGTTACGATTATTCGCAATTTAGTTTTAATACCCAATTATTCAATTAGCGCCAACGTATTTTACCTTTTCGCAATGTCATGGCAAGGAAAAACAAAAAGAGAAGAGAGAGAAAAAAAATTTACTTCCTGGTTCGGAGCATTCCAGCACTCTGATGTTACTGAAATTTATACACCGTCTAATATGAAAATGATCACAACTTGGGCCATTGTGTTTATCTATAAATGCGCATCAGAAAAATCGAGAAATTATTAGAATACATGAAGTCATCACTCTCCGGAAGCCCGTGCGTTGTAACCCGTAATGGGGAACACTGCTGTGCTTCCCTTCCCCATCGGCCACGCCCAAGCAGCGTGTCTTGTTCTAACACAATAAATGGCCATAACTTGGGAAGCACTTGTCCGATTGATATCAAACCTTGAAAAGGCAAATCCACAGGTCCCCAGCAATATATCTGGCAAGTTTCAATTAGATTGGACCAGTGCTTGTCGAGAAACAGCGGTCACAAACACAAACACACAAACACACAAACACACAAACACACAAACACACAAACACACAAACACACAAACACACAAACACACAAACACACAAACACACAAACACACTGCTGTAATTATAGATAGATGAACTCAGGATTTTATCTTGCGTCACAGCAGAAACAAGATGAAAAGGTCAAAGGCAACAACAGATTCTATTTCAATTTTTAATTCAAAACAATGACCACTAAATATTCTCATTTTTGGACAAACTCACTTTTGGAAATTTTCGTAAAAGAAATCCTCGCACTATGATCTTCTTTGGTTGGTCCCTACAAATTTATAACCTGCTCCTATATTCAATCACACTGTTATATGCTCCCACATACAGCTACTATCTTGTTCAATAATTATATCCACACATCGCCACATAAAATTTCTTTACTGCAAAATCCGACTCGGTAATACAACTTCGCTTCAAATAACACAACTGTGTAGTTGGTGAGCAGCGTGCTCTAACTGACTGCATCATCGTGATATCACTGCTTCCTTTTACAATGCATGAGCTGAGGGGTTATGCCCGCTTTGCGGAGCTATTTTTAAATCATGTATGGTATTTAAAGATTGTAAACACTTTTCTTTGATTTGTTGGTGATGTACCATTTTTTTTTTCATACCGATTGTTTTCGGTATACTGCTGGAGTCAGAATTCCAATACTTGTACATCAACATGAAAAATTATATCGATATAATCGCCAGATCCTAGTCCTGGCCGCTTTCTGGTGACATTCATGATCAGATGTCTCCAAACATCCCAATCCTGCACTGCTTTCTGAAGTGCTGGCAGAGAGCTTGGTTGCACACTTTATCCCATCCATTGGGGGTATGTTCCATTACCAATCAGCTTGCTATCACTTGCCAAGTCAACCGTTCATCATCAACCATTTTATTGGAGTGCTTGCTCGAGTGCTTAAAATCAAATGAGCCACTTGGCGAGCACTCCACAAGCTGATTGGTAATGGAACACACTCCTTCTGAACGTGTCGATCTATTCAGTTGACAAGATTTTAATATTTTTGAGGTTTAAAGAAAGACCAGCTTTTTCACTGTCTGAAGCAGTTTCATCAAGTCCTCTTTACTTTCTACCAATGGAGTGGTATCATCAGCATACCTTAAGCTGTCATACATTTTCCTCCAATTCCGACTCCAGCCGCGATGTCACCCAAGTTATGTCTTTCCTCAAAATTATAACCACAAATTCATCAGTCAATCCCATAATGATAATAATATTAACACAGGGGGGTTGGCAGGAAGGCTTCAAGTTATGAATACTCTCTTCTGAGCTGCCTCGCCTGGGTTTGAAATCTGACACAGCTGTCGTCCTGGTGTTTCAATGTGTGTGCCATTCCTCGGATGGATGTTAAACTGGTGTCCCGTCTGCCAGCATTAGTTGGTGGACTTTAAAGATCTCATTGTGTCCTTCACGAAGAGTAGGTGAGCTATCGGTGACACCCTGAAGAAATTACATATTCCTGCCCAAACTTTAAGCCGCTGTCACACCTTGACGTTTAGCCAGCGTATCAAAATGTATGTAAAACGCTGGCGTACGCTGAACTATTGACGTTTTTTTTTAATTTTTGGGCATATAATAACGTGTTGGACGTATGCATAACGTGTTAGTAACGTACACAGAACGTTTCAATCACATATAGATAACTTATACCAACGAATGCTGAGCGTGTTGTCGGCGTTCACAACCTATGCCCAACGATAGTCTAACTTATGCATAGCGCGGCAGCGTATCACCGACGATCACGTGGCGTAGGCTATTAATAGGCTGCGGCTTGACGATTCAAATCATAACTGCACTTGACATCGAAGTGTGAAGCCGCTGTCACACCTTGACGTTTTAGCCAGCGTATGCCGACGTATGAAAAATTTGCCGAACCAAGCTGGCACACGTCGAATACGTTATGGGTAAGTTTTGTATACGTTAAGAGCACGCTGGCATACGTCGAGAAATTTTCAGCATGTTGAAAATTTCGACGTATGACACACATTCCGCATATGCTGGCATAAGTTGTAGGCATGCTGCGCGATCGTTGACCCACGTTACTCATAAGTCGAAACACGTCAAGGTAATGGTTAGCGTTAGTGTTCCAGACTCCCCGTTTTTTTTTTCTTCGGTATGACAGTTATGATTTAAATCGTTGAGCGGCAGCCTTTTAATTACATTATATTATAACCGCACTAGAAATCGAAGTGTCAACATGACCGTCATACCGAAGAAAAAAAATAAACCAATGTCACCCGCAGGGTGACCCGTATCTTGCCAAAAGGTGACCACGTGTGACTTCTTTAAGGTCACATGAGGGGAACAGAGATGCTATCCACCAGGAGCGACTCCTTGAGGAATATCTGCCTACGAGAGATTCCGATGAGAATCGTTCTACAGAGTAACCATGAAAAATATGCGTTTGCCTCATAACTTCACCAAATGACGTCATAATGTCTCAAGCTCGACATATCAAGAAAGCACTCAGAGGTGTTCAATTTGAGGTATTACACGATATGGTTCCTAAAACTTGAAATTTTGACCTTGGGGTCAAATATGTTTGACCTTCGGCACTAACCATGGAGGTCAAGGTCAATCGCCACCAAAAATTAATCAGCTGAGCGCCAGACCATGAACTATATTCCCATGAAGTTTGAAGACGATCCGATCAAAATTACTCAAAAAATAAGGGTTTCGTCGACTCCCCTGATTTGTGACAAAGTGACCTTGACCTTCAAAATTTTATGTGCTGAAAGGGACCTCTATCGGCCTCTGATATGCGAAGTTACAAAAATTTCCAATGATAACTGTGCTCTGCAGAATTTTTTATACATGATTACAGACAAAAAAACAAAAAAAAAAATAAAAACATACAAGCTGACTACCATATTGTGACGTTCATGGGACTTGAACAGTCCTGCTAACGTAGAATGAGCCGAAACGATGGAGGCGGTTTATTTTTTATATATCCCAAAGATGGCGGTTTTAATCGCTCTACCGCAAACGGGACGAGGAAGGTGGCACGAGTCGCTTTTCACCGAGTTAATAATGTTTATTTCTCTAACAGAAATAATAATAAGACTCGGCAAGAGGAGGGATCCGGGGCGATTCGACGGGATGGTGGTGTGGGTTCGGGCGTGGGGAAAACACAAACAATTCCAATGGATATACAAATCTCAAACCCTCTAAGGCACCAGGAACGAACACACACTCACACACACACACACACACACACACACACACACACACACACACACACTCACACACACACACACACACACACACACACACACACACACACACACACACACACACACACACCGTAGCTGGTCCTGGTGGTCAGGCTGGCCCGTGGTGTGGACGCAACAGTCCCTGGATTGGCGCCGGACGAGCTGGCGTTGCGCTCGTCTGGTGTCAGGAGACACCGTGGTGCTGTCGACCTCCTGGTGTTGGCCCAAGACCGCTCACAGCCACCAGGGAGCCAGTTCTGGCGCCAAGTTGCGAGCAGGAGAGGGAGGCAAGTCCGCCCGCCGTTCGACCCCGTACTCCGAGCCAGCAGAACCCCAGAGCCAACCGAGGTGAGGCATGAGGCACAGCAAGGCCACGAGACACGATCAATCCAGGAACGAACCAGCGCAACAACCGAGCACGCTCCGAGCACAACAGCCTCCACCAAAACAAGGTTTTTCTTTATCGATCTTCTTCTTCCACCCCTTTTCCCCAAACAGAACCTTTTTATCCTCGAGTCCTCGTCACTTCCAATCGAGCCGTTTTATTGGCCCTCCGCCGTCGCCTTCCGCCAATCGTGATCACGGGGCGGAGCCATCCGCAGCACTGTCCTGTGATGTCACGGCAAGCCTCCAGGGAATACTAAAAGGGGTTTACGCAGACACACTTACCCTAACCCGTCTCCCTATCTAATTACGCGACAATCATCATTTCCCCCTTGAAGAAATGGACATTTACTCGACAACTTATCACCACTGAATTGCTACTTATTACATCGAGATCCTGGTACAACTCGAACAGCATGGCATACCTAATTAAACATCCTAATTACCCTTTGAATGCATACCCCCCCTCAGACGTAACAATATCTTGCAAAAACTTCGTTTTGGCAAGACAATAAAAAAAAAACCAAGGAGTCTGGAACACTGACGATAACCATTACATTGACGAGTTTCAACTTATGAGTACCTTTCAAGTAACGTGTGTCGACGTGTGTCAACGATCGCGTAACGTGCCTACAACTTATGGGCAGCATTATGCGGAACGTGCGAGTCATACGCTGGCATACGTCGGGAAATTTCAAGCATGGAAAATTTGTCTCACAGCTCGGCGAACTACGACGTTTGCCAGCGTGCTCTTAACGTATACAAACTTACCCATAACGTATTTGATGCATGCTGGCGTTTTAGCCCAATTTTGCACACGTCAGGCATATGTTGGCTAAATCGTCAAGGTGTGACAGGGCCTTCAGTTGAACATCATGCCTGGCCAGCCAGTTCATAAAAGACTTGGGCCAAGCTTCCCCCAGCCAACCCCACAATAATATGGGAATAATTGGGGCCGTTAAACAATAAAGATATTAACAAACTGTCGGCCACATACAAATGATCTTCTCCCCCCCCCCCCAATCACCCATGCCCCCTCTCCTCCGGTTACTTCCATAGGAAGCGGGTGTTTCTAGTACCTCAAATGTGTATGTCAAAGTTAGCTGTGTTCGTTCCATAGGGTGTGTTTGTCCGCACTTAGATCTACTGTAAACTGCATCATTCATTCGAAGGTATTCAAAATGTAACATCACACAAATGTAGCTATGTACAACAATGAAACAGGGTTATAAATTATATATTTTAGATACCTATGCGAAATGTTAAACAAAAAATATGGTGTTTTAAAATCTATAAGGTGGGGGGGGTTGCAGGAACAAATACCCCAGCGAGGCTCTTAGAGGCTCCCCCTATACACTAAATGTGTAAACGGTAATACGGATTTCTTTCCTCAACCACACTTAACAAATGTTCAACCACTCTCAAACACAAACATTGCACACGTAAACAAACCCATCCAAATAGAGAGAACACCTCTCTGTACAACTCATCACCCATTGACGTCTCTCTATCATGTCTGATTTTCATACACGTCATCTACAATAACAAAGGGAACAGATTAAAATAAGGAATAAATCTAGGCACCGACAAATGTGTAAAACACAAAACACCTACAGGTTAGCTACAAAGATAGCTATTACACAAATCTTCATGGAAATTATTGTATTCTCCATATTGTTGACAGGAAAAGGAGTTGATAAACAAAGGCACCAAACCGAATCCTGACAAATCTCACCCGCACTCTGAAACGAACATCTGACAATCCTCTTGAAGAAGTTCAGTCATTCAAACTTTTGAGTGTTGCCATCAGCCATTATCTTTCTTGGGCAAACCACATTTCTAAGTTGGCTTCCAAAGCCAGCCGCTGACTGGGCATCCTGTGCCGTCCAAAGTCCTTCTTCGGTACACCTGAACTCCTATCCACCTACAAGGTCTTCATCTAGAACTTGGAGTACTGCTCTTTCCTCTGCCTCACATATTGTTGCGGGCCGGGTATCGGCTGCGAGCACGACCGCTAGGTGGAGCAGTAGGGTCGACTCCACCGAACACCCGGAATCTAGATCGTACCTTTCGGAAAACTCCGAGGGTACGGGTCCCTTACAGGACCGTGAATGGTCAATAAATCAACCACGTGGTACAGGGTTATTTGCCAAACTTCAAAATACCTAGAGGCCCACGTGGCGAACTACCGAGTATTCACACCATCGACGAGAGTCGTCGTTTCCGTGCTCGACCCGTGCGCAACCCGAGCGGATGGTTACCGAGGTCCCGTCGGTCCAAATGCACACACTACGGCAACAACGGCCTTCTTTAATTCCCCAACACGTGCCGCGTTAAATCAATGAGGAAAACACAGAAACGAGCTGATACATTGAACAGGGGATTTATTTACAATAGGGAAAGGGGAGACACAGAGCAGAAATAACACCAAATATAGTCATGCAATGTACAAAGAGCAAGCACTTAACAATGTCTACTTACAGACGGGCACGCACACGCGCACGCATGCACGCACGCACGCACGCACGCACGCATGCACACAGCCTTTATTGAGGCCTCCAGCTCAGAGGGAAAGGAGAGCTGAAGACCAGAGCCTGCACTCGGACCTGTCCACCTCGAGCGGGTACATTGAGCTGGCGGGACTCGGACCTGTAGCGGCCCAGGCGTCCACACGACCGGGCTCCCGAAGAACAGAGGCCGGCAGAGCGAAGACTGGCAAGATGAGGACTGGCTTTCCAAAAGAAGAACCACCCTTCCAGAGAAAAACCACCACTCAAAAGAAAAACCACCACCCACAAAAAATGGAGCCTGACCTTTTATCCTCCCCACTCCCTCAGCCGAACCTCGGTGTCGTGGTGTATGTCTTTCCTCATTGGCTGGTTTTGGCGCACAGAATCGCTCTTCGCCTTCCCCAATGGCCAAAATGAGCGGCAAGTCCATCGATTGGCCCGGGGGCATGGTGACGTCACGCGGACCGCCTTTCTCACCGTGGCGGGGTCTGATTGGCTGAGCGGCGGCCACCTCACAGCACGCTGATTGGTCGAGGGCCGCCGCGAGGCTCCTCCTTGAACTCCACCCACCACGGGCGCCATGGCGTAGGCCAGAGCGAGGTGAAGGTGAGGATGATGCTGGTGTTGTTGTAGTTGTAGTTGATCCGGGCCAGAGCGAGGTGAAGGTGAGGGTGATGCTGTTGTTGTCGAAGAAGATTTATGGATGCAATTCAAATCCTAACTATCAAAATAACTTCACAGCACATGCATGCAATTCCCATTAGACACAGGTAGGGGGCCCTAACTGGAAACACACACTTATCGAGCCAACTAAGCTACGGGGACGGCTGTCTGTCTGTGTGCACAAGGCTTCCAGATTAATAACAATATTGCTCATCAGGTAGGTCAGTGGTCTCTCTGTCTTCTACCACCTTTCTGGTCTTGCACCCTCTGCTCTTTCTGTGCTTTGTCCCCACCTTTACCCTCCCCTCACCTTGGGTTTCTGAAGAGCATATACGGTCCACCCACCATCAACCCCCTTCTGGTGAAAGCTTCAAAATCCAGAATCACTGCTCACCTCCACTCATTCATTCTTAATTTCTTTTCACCAGAATCTTCAATCTCATTCTTCTCTCCAGGTTTCCCAAGTCATCTCTTCCCCTTCCAAATGGATAATCATTTGTACCCACTTCAATTCTCCCCAAAGCCACCTCTTTCCAAATTTCCAGTTCTTCCTTCCTGAGTTTGCTTGCGTGGCCATCTTGTCCACCCCAAGTGTCCTTCTCCACCCCTCATCCATTATTTGCCCAAGTCTCCCTTTATTCTATCTCTAAAGGCCCAGTCACACCTTGAAGTTTTAGCCAGCAATGGCAACGTATGAAAATGGATGTAAAACGCTGGCTTATGCTGAACATTTGATGTTTTTTTTTAAAGATTCGGACGTATGCATAACATATTAGTAACAGACACAGAACGTTTCGGTGTCTTATAGATAACTTATACCAACGAATGCTTAGCCTGTTGTCAGCGTTCACAACCTATGCCCAATGATAGTCTAACTTATGCATAGTGCGCTGCACGTATCGCCGACGATCACGTGGCATAGCCTATTAAAAGTCTGCCGCACAATGATTCAAATCATAACCGCCGGAGAAATGGAAGTGTCAACATCACAGTCACACCTTGGCGATCTTGCCAGCATATGCTGACCTCTGAAAAATGCGTCTAAAACGCTGGCTCACGTCGAATACGGTATGGGTAAGTTTGGTATACGTGAACAGAACGCTAAAGTACGCTATCATACGTCGGAGTAAGTGGAGAACGTCTTGAAATTTTAAACGTGTTAAAAATTTTACGACGTACTTGCCATATGCCTCACGCGTTCCGCATGCAATGGGAATAAGTTGTACGCACGATATGCGATCGTTGGCACACCTCGACAAAAGTTACTTGTAAGTTACTCATAAGTCGAAACACGTCGAGGTATTGTTAGCGTCAGTGTTCCAGGCTCCCTGGTTTTTTTTTCTTTTTCTTTTTTCTTCGGTATGACTGTGATGTTGACACTTCAATTTCTCGTGCGGTTGTAATATAATATAATTAATAGGCTACCGATCAACGATTTAAATCATAACAGCACTAGAAATCGAAGTGTCAACATCACCGTCATACTGAAGAAAAAAAAAAAGAAAAAAGCAGGGAGTCTGGAACACTGATGCTAACCATTACCTTGACGCGTTTCGACTTATGAGTAACTTACAAGTAACTTGTGTGGACATGTGTCAACGATCGCGTAATGTGCCTACAACACGTTACTCATAGGTTAGAAATAAGTTTCGGGTACGCTAAACATTACCTCTACGTGTTTCGACTTATGATTAACTTACAAGTAACGTGTGTCAACGATCGCATAACGTGCCTAACCCAAACAGCTTTGTTTAAAACCCAACAAACATGTGGCCTGTTGCAGTATTAAAACACAGAAGATTCGATGCAATATTTTCTTTTTTAAAGAGCCGCAATAGTTTCGAGTGCAATTGGTCATTTTTTTTTTCATAACGAAGTGGGAGAAAATAGACGACACGAGTGACCAATTATATTGACAAGGCAGCAACTTGAATGAGAAACGCAAGAGCAGCAAAGCATCTTCAATGAAGTGTTAATAATAAATTAAATACAACAAAGGGGAGTTTAAAGGAATCCTCGAGGGACATCATTGTCTTTGCCTCAAAATCGGTGATGCTGGAGCTCCACGACCAGGCTATGAATGTGGGAGAAGAAAGACGACGTACATGTTACGTGGACAACAAGCTTAAAGTGTGGGAATTGGTGAGGAAACCATTCAAACCCATTTTTAATTGAACAAAATCGTTAATTACTTCTGTTGGTTGCAATTCAATTTTTTTTCTGTGGTAAACGAGGATGGAGAGAGGAGAGAAAGAAACACCAAAGCGTGGCAGACTTTCACCTCAGAGAATATCTGACGTGACTCCCAGAAGCGAACACGGACAACATTGAAACTGCGCACAGGCATCTTAATCGACGCGTAACGGCACAAACATCTGACTCCATTCATCGCCAGAGACCTCTGTATCAAATGTCCGTACCGTCTGGCTCGGCGGCAGAAACGATCTTACAAATGTCCTGCCGAAGCCGCGATCATCACAACTCGAGAGCCGAGACAACTGCCGAGGTGCTCGTCCGACTCGATTCTTCCCTCAGATCACTTTCAAATGCCCGCGCATGCGCAGTGCACCACAGCCGTTGACGTGACCTTCTTCTTCTTCTTCTTCTTCTTCTTCTTCTTCTTCTTCTTCTTCTTCTTCTTCTCTTCTGCTTCTTCTTCTTATTATTATTCTATATTTCTTCTTCTTCTTCTTCAGAGCAATACGAGGAGGTCGTTTTACTCAGCGTGCGTGCACCACATGGACACCAGAACATTCCACAACATCAGTTTGTCGACTCAATTTATCTGGCAGTAGTGTGTCTCGGAAGAGTACAGTGGGGCACATGTGCCGTTGATTGCAATGAAAAACAAGGAAATTATAATCAGGAGGTCGCCATTCGGTCCATCACGCCTGCGCCACACCAACAGCAGATTTAATAAATAAATCCGTCAAAACGACTTCATTAAATTGTGGGTGTGAGGGGAAAGGGAGTGGCGACGAGAAAAGTGTGGCAGGGCTCAGGGATATCGCAAGGGTGTTAATAAAAAGGAAAATAAAAGCTCCTTGTTGTTTGTTATCATTTCGCGAATCACCGACGTCTGTTCCTTTCGTCAAGGTGTTTCGTTTGTTAAGCAAGACAAATATTCCACTTAGTCAGGTGATTTGTCGTTGCGATAACGTAAATTTTAAAAGAAGAAGAAGACTGAGATGAGGAAGAAGAAGACGACGTTTAGGAAGAAGAAGAAGAGTTGACATATCGGTGGGCGTGGCTTTCAGGTCGAAGAGGGAAAACCCTGGTTTCTGACGCTCCGCCCAATAAAGTTGTGAAAGCCCAAAAGTACATTCAGTTACCAGGCAGCCAGCGAGCGCTTGCCAAGCCAGCCGTTCCTCATCAACGAATTCGAATGGAGTGCTCGCTTGAGTGTTTATAAGCCACTTGGCAAGCACTCTCCAAGAAACATGGCAGTTGAACACACCTCCGCTTCTAAACTCACCTGGAACGAAGTCACGTAGTTCAGGCGAGGTATTATTAGCTCATCAGTCAGTATACATAAACACTCGGATCTTCTTCTCTGAAACTACACTCACAATTTCAATGAAACTTGACCACAACCATCATTCGTGATGTACCAAAGGTTGGTCACTCCATCAAGGACATTGAGGTCGAAGGAGGTCTACCAGAGGGTCCCCCCCCCCCAAATAGATATTTGTTTTCTTCTCAGAAACTACATCTACAATTTTGATGAAACTTGACCACCACCTTTGCCATGTTCGTGTGCACCCGTTTGCCGTGCACCCGTGATGTGCTAAAATGTGGTCACTGCGTTAAACAAGCTCAAGTGAGCTAAGATCCTCGTCCTCTTAATGATGACGTCATAAAAACGAATATGACGTCATTGTGATGTATCAGGTTTGCGATAAATTATCTGTGCTAATGCCCGGCTTTCCATGCTCGACCCGTGCGTAACCCGAGCGGATGGTTAGCGAGGTCCCGCAAACAAAATTCAAACAGCTTGCCTCGTTTCGAAGATAATGGTACAGGCGATTTCCATAAGCGGCGATATTATGACGTCAACTTTTTTTCAAGGAAAAATTTCCAAAATCGGAGATGGTTACTGTCTGCGCGTGGGCTTTCTGCATATACATGGCAAGTTTCACGAAGATCCGATGGAAACTCTGGGTTGTGAAACAAAAAATGTCAAAAAATAGGAATGACGTCATAAAAATTGATATGACGTCATAGTGATGTATCATATGTGCCGTAATTCATCTCTGCTAATGCCCTGTTCGATTCCCACAAACAGAATTCAAAAAACTTGCCGAGTTTCGGAGATAATGTTTTGGGCGATTTCCATTAGCGAAGATATTTTGACGTCATAACTTTTTTTTCTCGGAGGAATTTTCAAAATCGGAGATGGTTACTGTCTGTGCAGGGTATTTTCACATATACATGCCAAGTTTCAGGAAGTTTCGATGAAAACTGTAGGCTGTGAAACAAAAAAGTCCACAAGAAGAAGATGATGAACAACAACGTGAGTAAGACTTGGAGATCCTGCAGGAGGATCGAAAAACAATAATCTCTTTTTTAAAAAAATATATATATAAATATATATATATATATATATATATATATATATATATATATATATATATGTACATGTACAATGTCGAGGCTCGTGTGAGAGCTGACACATAAAACGTACATGGGGAGCAGGAGACAAGATTGGTGGGAGAGGGTTAGACAAAACAATGGGGAAGAGAGACAATAGATCTGTGGAAGGGAGAGGGGTGGGTCAGGGTACACGGGGTAAACAAGATGGTACCACGTGGACTTTCATGAAGGAAAGCAGGGAATTTGAATTAGGGTGGTTCGGGGTGGATTAAAGGGGGTAGAAAAGATTGTGGTTTTGGATGGGGTAGGAGAAGAGATGGTGGTGAACAACTTTTTGAAGAACTGGAGGGAAGAGTGGGATTAAAGAGAGTGCGGGGGTTTGTACCAAAGGTGGGAAAAAAGAGGAATGAAAGAGTGAAGGTGAGCAGTGATTCTTGATTTTGGTAGTTTTATCAGAAGGGGGTTACTGGCGGACCTTGAGCACCCTGCGGAAATATGGGGGGGGGGACATATCTCAGACAGAGTGGGGGGGAGGGGCGTAGTGATGCCAGAGAGGAGATGGTGGAACACAGAAAGACTACTGACCTGTCTGCAGTGAGAGAGTGAGAGACCCAAAGACTCAGCTTCATCGTTGGAGATACCAATGATCCTAAATGCCCTGGTTTTCACAGCGTAAAACCAAGTAAGGTGAGAGGCAGGAGCACCAGCCCAGAGGAGAGAGCAGTACTCCATCAGGCTGCGGTCAAAAACTTTGTATGTGGTCAGCAGCTCAGGTGGGCTGAGGAAGGACTTTGCATGACAGAGGGTGCCCAGTTGGCGACTGGCTTTGCAGGTGAGCTTGGAAATGTGGCTTTCCCAGGAAAGATTGTGGCAGATAGTGAGACCCAGAAGCTTGAATGAAAGGACTTCTTCAAGAGGATTGTTGAGAACGTAGATGGGGGTGGGGGGTTCCAGTTGGTCCTTTCAGAGAAACATAATGAGAGTGTGAGATTTGTCAGGATTGAAAGACATATTGCAAATGTTGGTACCAGCCCTTGATTTTATCCAGATCTGCAGAGTGAAGAGGCTGCTGCTTGCCGATCTGAAGGATGACCGATAGTACGGCAGAGGGTGGAGTCATCAGCAAAGAGATAAAGAGGATTTTCCAGAGAGTTGGAGAGATCATTGATGAAAACCAGAAAAAGAACAGGGCTCAGAACACTGCCTTGAGGAATTCCAGCCTGGACAGGAAAAGATGAAAGAACTCCATTTAGGGCCACACGTTGACTGTGACAGGAGAGGAAGTCTGCGAGCCATGAGTGGAGATGACCTTGGATACCATAAGAAGAGAGTTTGGTGAGCAGGGCAGGGTGCCAGACTGTATTGAAGGCACATGAGATATCTATGGAGATGGTTCTGATTTCATGTCTGGCACTGAGGACCTCCATCCATTGTTGGGAGAGCAGAAGCAGCATATCCAGGGTAGAGTGACCTGCTCTGAATCCAAATTTATGATCGGAAATGAAGCCATTGGAGAAGAGGAATGATATAATGTCTGATGCAATGATGGATTCCATAACCTTGCTGATGATTGGGAGACACCTGATGGGTCCGTCGTTGCAGGGATCTGTTTTTGCCCTTTTTTATGCAGAGTGGTAATGTTTTGCTGATTTCCAAGTAGATGGCAGATGACCTTGAGCAAATGAGAGGGTGAATAGAACAGAGAGGGTCAGCAAGTGCAGCAGAGCAGAGCAAGTGTTTAGGACACGTGGGCTGATGCCGTCTGGACCGGTTGCAGAATCTGAATCGAGGTTTGACAGCAAGCTCTCCACCTTGTCAGGAGAAAAGGACACAGAGTCCAGGAACAGGTGGGTGTGACTGGATAAGGTGGGTACAGAAAGCGATGGGTTTTGGACACAAGATTTAGAAGCAAACACGGAATTTAGGCATTCAGTATTTTCACATGCGTTGTCAGCTGTGTGGCAATTTGAAGTAAGGGAGGGGGTGGAGGGGAACATACACCAGAAACAGACTTAACTAGAAGGGCACTCGGAAGAGCGCGTACCTCCGCCATGCAATGCCTGATCCACGAGAACATATCGGGCCCATTACATTTTTGAAATATCATGCGAGACAGTATGATATTATTTTTGGCCCCATCTCTCAATGGTGAAGAATCACGATAAATTTAAATAATTTTCGTATCCAGATACGGATTTTGATCTTCACTAAAATCGAATCAATTCATCCTTGCCACACACCCAACCTTTCCACCAAGTTTCGTCCGAATCCGTCGACAACTTTTTGAGATATCGTGCTGTATATATCATTTTTGGCCCTCTCTCTCAATGGTGAAGAATGGATCTCATCTCTCATCTCCAGAAGAGATGGGGTACCATTGGTTGAGATCCGAGTCGGGAAGTTGACCGATTGAGTCAGTCCCAATGAGTCGTAGAAGTCTTTTGCTGAAGTGTCAGGGCGGGTGAGAGAGGTACCCACACCTCACCAACTGGCATGATGACAGTTGAAGTCACCACATATGAGGAAGAGAGAATTGAGATGAGAGGATAGCAGTTGATCCATGTTTTCGGATAGTGAGATGTAAATGGAATCATCACTGTTTGGTGGATGGTACAACACACATATAAACATGAGGTGGGAGGGGAGGGGAAGCTGTAGCCAGAGGTATGCCTGGGGGTGTGGGTGAGAGAGGGGAATGCATGGTGAGTGAGGAATACAATCTTTGATGAAGAGAGCGACTCCACCACCAGGATGAGGCTCAGGTCTGTCAAACTGGAGGAGGGAGTAACCAGGGAGAGATACTTGGGAGTCAGAGACGTCTTGAAAGAGGAAAGTTTCTGTTAAGCAGATTATGTCTGGTTTGTCAGTGGCAACCTGTATGGAAAGAGCTGTGAGGTTTGAGAAAGGGCCACACTGTTAAGGACTGTTTGTTTTGAGGTCCACACTGTAAAGGAAGAGGGAGGGGACGAGGAGGACAGGACGATGGAGGAGGGAGGGAGGTAAGGTGAGTTGTTGAAAGAGTGTGGGGGATTGGAAAAGAGATATGGGAGAGAGCCGGATGAGGAGGAGAAAAAGCTCAGTGGTGATGAGTTGAGGTGCAGTGGGGAAATAATAAGAGAGGCGGCAGAGGGCAGTTGAAGATATGAGGAGGTGGAGTAATGAGATGGAAGAGAGAAGGCAAGGGAAGGAGGCAGCTTTGTGGATGTGAGGAGGAGGACTTTGAGAAGGGGGGGTGAGGGGGAGATTGGAGGGAGATGGGTGAGAGGGGAGAGTTTATGGAGAAGGGTAAGGGGGGAGTTTTTGGGAAAGGTGAGAGGGGAGACTTGAGTGGGAGGGGAGACGATAAGACCAGGTAGGGCCAAGGTGCAGGAGGGTGATGGGAAAGGTGGAGAGGGGAAGGATGAGACTTGATCGTGGTATAGTAAAGAAGGGAGCGGGCAGGGGGAAGTACAAGATTTGATGGGTTGGGAAGAGGGGGAGTGTGATGTGATGAGAGGAAAGAAGGAGCATGTTTCTGGTGTTGTGAAGTGTACTAATTGAGAGAGTGAGATATCTGTTCTGTTATAACGGAACCCACAGATGTTAGAACACTACACAATTTGGGACAACAGGCAAGGAGCCATTACTGAAGCAGAAGACAGTGAAGAGGTGCTAAGAGCAGAGGTAGGATGAGGGGCAACATTGGAGGGGTAAGGAGAGGGGATAACAGATAAGAGGTTAGGAGGAGGTGTATTTAAGCTGGTGGGGTGTAGAGGCACTGAAGTCAGATATAAAGATATTTACTTTCGTCTCTCTTATATATTTTGTGGGTCATCCATGCCTACCAGTTGTTCCCCTTTTTTTTATCCAGTTGCTTCCAGGGGTATTGCACCTATTTTTATGTGTCTGCTGGCGAAGTCGCTGGAGGCCTTATGTTTTCAGATTGTCCATCCATCCATATGTACGTACATAGGTACGTCCGTCCATCCATCATAATCTTCTCTGTTTTCTCTGCAACCTCTTATTCGATTGACATAAAATTTTCACCAGAGGTGCAACTACTCATGTGGAATGTTTTAATCATAAGTATTATGTCTTAGGCCACGTGGTGTGGCAGGAGGAGAAGAAGATTGGGACCAGACTCTGTGCAGAGCGTTGGTGTTGCTTAAGCAGTCTCCTTGGCGGGTCGCCACTCCGACACAGTATCCCAGCATGCTGGCACTCGTTTTGCCGGCCTCGGAAGGATGACAGGTCGAGTTAACCCCACCTGGTATTAATTCAACAGCTGAACGGAATTTGAACTCAGGACCCTCGGATCCAAAGCCCACCACCCTCACCATTAAGCCAATACCATGCATGGTGTGGCAGCCATTTTTGGGAAAAAGGGAAAAACTTTGGACCTCTATCTCCGAAACCGCTGCATGTGAAAAATTGAAACATGGCACATGTCAAGTACTTTCCATGGGAAACAAGTCCGATTTATTGATGATATCATAGGTGGCTTCGTTAAGACATCATAATTGCTTACTTAAAATGCTTTATCTGATCAGCATGAAAGATTTTGTGGGTCATCTCAGGCTAAATTGTAAGGGGGAAACAAATTGATCATGTTATCGGTCGTGTGATTCAGCAGCCATTATTTTTTTAAACATAAAAACCTTCAAAAATATTCTTCTCCAAAACGTCTGAACGGATCGAGGTGAAACTTTACAGGTTTGATTGCCTATCCACGAGGAACAAAAAGTTCTCCACCTATGAAACATCATAGGTCACGTGGTTTGGCAGCTATGATGTTTTTTTGAAGAATAAAACTTTAAAAACCTTCTCAGAATGGCTTGACAGATCAAGGGAAAACTTCACCCACATGTTCCCCAAGCCTTGGGGATACCAGGATGTTCGCAAATAATTAATACATCACATGGTCTTGCAGACATTTTGGATTGAACGAAATCTTTAAAAAAATAATTCTCTTGAACTTCTTCATCAATCAAATTGAAAAGTCACAATTATGATCTAGTAGTCATGTGGCATATATGTTTCAAGTTTCAACCTGATCGGACACTTGGTCTGGCAGCCACAACTATTTAATAATAGCAAATACAACCCGTTGCTTCGCTGATGGGGGTGTGAAGGGTAGGGGGTGGAGAAAGAGAGAGGGAGAGAAAGAGGGGAGGCAGAGAGGATGGTGGGAATGGGGGGGGGAGGAGGGAGGGGAAGCGAGGAGTGGGTGAAGAAGAGGAAGCTAGGAAGGGGAGAAGAGCGAGCAAAGTGGGTGGAGGTGGGGAGAACGACGCCTCACGAAACGTTGGTCAACACTGCGGGAGGGAGAGGTGCGAGAGAGGGGGAGAGAGAGAAAGAGATAGAGAGAGACACACACACACACACACAGAGCCAGAGACAGAACGACAGTGGTGTGGGGGGAGAGTGCTGCATTTTATTTGGAGGGGCAAGAGAGCAGGGGACAGACAAAGTGAGTGAGTGGTGGGGGGAGGGGGAAGAAACATTGGTGAGGGGTGGCGGTGGCGTTAGCAAAGAGAGTGATATGTTATGCTCAATGACCGAACACAAATAAAAAAAACTCATATCAGAACAGCTGTACACATGACAACACAACAAAGTTTGTAAAGTTAACCACTGGCACCTCTGCAAAAACTTTGATTTCCCAGTTCCAGAAAATTAATGGGAACATTAACCAAAAGCATGGACTGAAAACATGGAAGTACCACTCACTTACGACCTCATTATCCCATTGAGTGTGCACATCGAAAACAAAGGTTTGCCACCAGATATCATACTTAGGTACAAAAAAAGAGAGAAGAAGGCATTGCGAAGTGAAGTGGTAATACCAGTGATTTTGTCTAAGCAATGCAGAAATCAAGAAAATGATCAAAGACCAAGACCTCAAGAAAGAAGTGAAAAGATCATGGAAGCTGAAGAATGCTAAAGTTGTATCAGTGATAGTTGGAGTTACGGGAATGATGACAAAGAACCTCACAAAGATATTAAAAATAATCCCTGGGAATAGTACTTCAAACGAACAATAGTTGGAAGCTGTCCAGGGCTCATCGACGATCCTGAAGAGAGCTCTCAGCACAAAACTATGAGAACATAAAACTTCACAGCTTGGTGCATGAATCGTGACCCCTTACCGAAATGAAGGTGGATACTTTGAGCCCACCCTGGGAGGACTCCATTGCACATTCTGAAACTAGCATATGAAGATTTCAATCAATTACATACGCACACACATACACACACACACACACACACGTATACACACACGTACACACACACACACACACACACACACACACACACACACAAACACGAAGATGGATACTTTGAGGCCTTGGAGGGCTCCGTTCCACTTTCTGTAATCCACATATGGAGATAACAACCAACAAAAACACACACACACAACAAACACACTCATGCAAGGGTGGATACTTTGAGACCAGGGAGGGCTCTGTTCCACTTTCTTGGACCTCTATACGGAGATAACAACCAACGACCAATAACCAACATCACACACACACACACATACACACACACACACACACACACACACACACATACACACACACACACACACACACACCGGTGCCAAATGCCATTGTGGTCATAGTTTATATACATACACAAACGTGCAAATGCACACACGCATCAAATAAATAAAAACGACAAACTCAAAGATTTACCTTGAAACAGGGTTCTTTGAAAGAGGAGTTAAAGTGGGTAATTAGCGAAATTCAATTAAAAAATGTATCAAGCCACAGAACACAAAATGTCGACCTATACTCTGTGCCTTCACAGGTAGAACTAGAGGGGGAGCACTCGGTAAAGTGCAAAACCTCCGCCGCCAATACTGCTGGGTCACTTAAGTGAACCTGATATCCTATTCATTGTAGGTCAAAACGGATCACTCTACTGAACCACGATTGAATAAACTAAACTAGATTGACGCGCATGTAGAAATGCCCAAAAAAAAATCGAAATTTTTTTGAAAAAAAAGTTGCAAAATGTTTTTTTTTTTCTCTAACAAAATTTTTTTGGGGGGTTGGAAATCACTGAAAACATGTAGAAATGCAAAAAAAAAAATTCAAATATTTTTCAAATAAAATCAAATTTTTTTGAAAAAAAAGTTGCAAATTTTTTTTTCCTCACAAATTTATTTTTTTTTTCGTTGGAAATCACTTAAAACATGTAGAAATGCAAAAACAAAAATTCAAATATTTTTTCAAAATTTTGGACCAAGTCCAAAATCTAATGCCATGATCCTTGGACCATGCCTAATCCCCCCACCAAGTTTCGTCGAAATGCGTCCAGGAGTTTTTCCGTAATACTGTTCACAAACAAACAAACAAACAAACAAACAGACAGGGATGAAAACTCGATGAAAACTCCGCCATATTCGATGGCGGAGGTTAACAAACATGGCGAACACCTGGTTGGATGGAGCTTATTGTTTTTTTATGTGTATGGATGTCAGTGAGAGGTGGATTATAAAAGAAGATCGATTACAAAAGGAGAAGGTTAAACAAAGTGATGTCCTGTAAAAATATAATTGCACATTTTCAGTGGATGACAAACCTCCCGAGGCACACACTGCACGGCTCCGCAGGACCCAACAAAGGTGGAAACGTACAACGTGAGATTGAAAGCATGGTTACTTTTCCCAAAACGAACAACCAAGCAGCTTGGAGGTGCTCGCCAAGTGGCTTAAGCACTCGAGCAAGCACTCCAATGAAACGGTAGATAAAAACGATTCCCTTGGCACGCAATTGTCAATCACCGACCCGTCATATTTAAGATACACCTCCCGGAGATGCCCTATATGTCACATATGTCCGAGTTGGACAAATGAACACTTTTCTAGGAGTCAGAACTACTTGTAAGTTTGATTCTGGGGCTTAAATTTTGAAATTCTTCCGAGTTTAAGAGATAATTATGGCGATCGCATGTGCAGAAATGAAATAAAACAACGAACGCTGACGTCTCCAGGCGTTTATAAGCATTGCAGTATACCCAGCGATTCTTAGCTATGATGAACGGCCTGTTCCAAGTTGCGGCCTGTTCCAAGTCAAGGCATGGTTGAGCAGGCCAAAAAACATGGCAGCTTCAGACCCTGGCTTGCTTACCCAGGTTGCCTTAAGACCCAGAGAGCGAGGTGGCCGAGGATCGCCTGATGAAGGATATAATGAAATAATGCCATTAATTATCTTCAAAAGGGTTGTTTTAATTAACCCAAATACACAATTTTCACTCTTGCGTTTCCTTGGAGTTTTCTTCGTATGCATGCAAAGTTTCAGGCTGATAGGTTTTATGGTTTTGGAGTAATGGAGGAGAAACACACACACACACACACACACACACACACACACACACACACACACACACACACACACACACACACACACACACACACACACACACACACACACACACACACACACACACACACACACACACACACTGCCTTTTATGAGTACAGACAAGGAAATACCACCCGTCGCTTCACTGACAGGAATACTAAGAGTGGGGTCGGGGGTGGAGGGAGATGGTGAGGCGAGAGAGAGGGGTGGAAGAGATGGAGAGGGGGGAGAGTAAGGAGGTGGAGGGGGGAAAAGAAGGAGAAAGGGAGAGCGAGAAGGGGTGGGGGAAGGGAAGACAGCATGAGTTGAGGGGAAGGGAAGGCAGATGTGCGGTGAAGCATTAATTACGATTCATAATGTTTCATCAAAAATTATTCTGCATTGAAAAACAGTGAAGATGGAAACAAAATAATGTCAAAAATCCATTTTCTACTTTCAATATTTCTCCTTTCCTTGTATCTTGTTTGTTAGTTTCCTTGATGTTTGTCCCACTGTCAGATCTACTTTGCTCTTCCTCTGTCCTGTAAAAAAAGAAAAAAAAATTGTTGCAGTTATCGAAATGGACCCGGAGTGGAGCATTCCACACATAAAGGGATTTCCTCGTTAGATATTTAATGAGTAAATGTACTTAGTCAGGGACCTTCCCCCCATATTAGGAATGGGAGAAAATGCATTGTGAGTGTTAGCATGGTCCATCCCCATTGTGATTTCTCACCTTCTTGGGATTTCACACTTTCAATCCATCAATATGTACATATCCCTCACCCTTTCCCCCTCAACATCTCCAACCCAGTACATTCCTGTAAATCCTCCTCTTTGTTTAAATCCATTTCAAATACCTTCCGTCCTCAATCCCTTCGAACCCTTTTTCCCAATCTATTTTTCCCCCTGCACCTTTCCATGCCACAACTACATCAACACCCCAATTACACCCACACCCATTTAGGGCTGGCATCAGAGATACCAGTACCATCATTGCATGTGGCAGTGCCGGCATGTGCACCACTACTGACGGAAATGCTAACCCTACTGCTGACGGAAACGCTAATGCTCTTGCTGACACAATTACTAATGCTACAACTGATGGAAACAAGAACACTGTGCTCTCGGGGAATGACTTGAGCATGCAGACATGGTGGAGCTGTCCCCCTGGACCAATGGAGACACCATACAAACGAGTAAGATATTTCTTCAAGAGGTTTTGCCACGTCTCGCCCCAGGTTCAATAAAAGGTGAGCGAGTGAACAAAACTGTGGAACCAATGCCATCTGATGAAACTGCCTAGTGGCTGTTGTTTGTCTGCAAAGTCGTTCCTCACTGCAAAGCCATGCCTGTTTGCCAAACCATGGGCTGTTGAGAGAACCTGTCGATCCATCTGGGAAAGTTGCACTGACACCAGGCAGACCAAAGCGGTTCCTCGGGCGAACAGCAGCATGCAATCTTCGGGCACAGCGGCCACGTACACACGACATTCCTGACACACATCACCAACACACCACTTGCATTTCCTTTCTTCCTTTCCCTGCACTTTGGATCTATGCAAGCCTGCCTGTTTGCATAGGATGAGCAATGGGTCGATAGCAAGCCCTGATCTTTCTCTCTCTCTTCCTCTCTACTTTCCCGGTATGATTGTATGGCATGCCTGTCCTTAGATAATTAAGTGTTTAAGGGGATCTTCTGTGCTTGGGGTGAGCTGTTCTTGTGTGTTTGTAATGTCTGTTTGTGCCTTTATCTTGGTAAACTTCCAAAACCTGCTAGATTGTCTCTTTTCCTTCATCGGTTTGGCATAAGTGTGAACATATTAAATAGATGGGAAATTATACCCCATTGATTCACTCCAGTAGACTAGCCTGTGTTAACCCAATGATTTTGCTTGGCCATATCCAATAAATAGACAAGGTGGATATTGAGAGAGCGGTCCTCAGTTGAGGTAACTAGGTCACCAGGAGGTAACGCAACGCTAACCTAACCGGTGTCCACGGGTGCTTATCAACCTTTTAATCCGCAGAATTATCCGTTTGTTTGCGGCTTCAGGGTCGGAGGTCAAGTGGCGGGTCCGAGAAACCCTCGCGTGCATCCCAGCACGCTCGCTCCAAATCCTGTAATAATATTAATAAATAAAAAAAGTTCCCCTTGGATAATGTGAGCGGATTCATTATCCACAACTTCATTATTTAAAATCAATTATAGCACCATAATACCCTTGTAGAAACCATTCTGATGTAGGACATTACTGGTAAAGAATGTAAACCATTAAAAATGTGCAAAAGCTTCAACATATTCACCTATTATGATGTCTGGGAAATGAAAGTGAATAAGCTATCAAGTGATCGTGGTGGAAAACAGATTGGCACATGCCAAGAATCAAGCAGAAATTGAAGGACAGATCTGTTCAAGGCCCACTCCCACTTACCCTTCACCCCAAGCTACATCCATTTGTTGTCAACCAATTCGCTACAAGCTTGCTCTGTCCAATGATGTGATGGCTTATTAAGCTGTGTGCAAATTGTCTTCCACACAGATAAAGTTTCAAAATACCTGACGACTCTTTCCAAATAAGATAATTATTTATGCAGAACAGGGTTGTTTTATTTTTATACATAGTCGAGGCTCATAGAAGAGCTAGTACAAGTCCACTGAACATATCAGGAGACAACATGAAAAAAGAACAGCAGAGAAAAGGGGGGGAGGATGCCAACAGCAGAGCCGAAGGCCAAGATAGAGGCAGACTTGGACAAAAATGATGGATGTGAGGTGGAATTGGGGGGGGGGACAGGAGGATGCATGAGGTGGGCATGATGGTTACAGAAGGAAACTCTTAGGAGGAAAAACTGGAAATTTGTAAGGAGGAGAAATCGAGTTGGACGGGGGAGAGGGGGGGAGGGGTGGAAGGAGGATACAACAGATCATGGTTTTGGATTGGGGACGATCGGACATTATGGTAAACAGCTGTCTTGAAGACCTGTGGGGAAGAATGACATTGAAGAGGCTGTAGAAGTTGGGTTCACAGGTGGTGAAAAAAAGGGGAGAAAATGAGTGGAGGTGAGCAGTGATCCTAGAGTTAGGTAGTTTCACCAGAAGGGGGTTGATGGTGGACCATGTGAGCCCTGCAGAAACCTGGAGGGGGTGTGGGAGGGGGGGACGACAAAGCACGGAAAGAGCAGAGGGTGCAAGACCAGAAAGGAGGTGATCGAAGACAGAAAGACCACCGACCTGTCTGTGATGGCAAAGTGATGGATCCATAGACTCAGCTTCATTGCGGGAGATATTGACTTTCAAAATTGGTTGTCCCTCTGGCAAGTGAAGGATAAATTCTACTTTTCTGAATTTTATCAGCTATATACATATTGTTACAGTTGTGGGGGTAGATGGAAGGATTTAAGAGGGAATTTAGCATTGTGTATTTAGTTGCTTGGTCTGTGGATGAGTAGAAAGCAACTCGATGTAACTAAGTTGGGGAATCTGTGAGCTTAAGTGTTACATATCACCATACATGCCTGGTGTTGGCTTAATGGTTTGTGTGGTGGGCTTTCGATCCTAGGGTCCTGAGTTCAAATCCCGCTCAGCTGTTGAATTAATACCAGGTGGGGTTAACTCGGCCTGTCATCCTTCCTTGGTCGGCAAAATGAGTGCCAGCATGCTGGTATACTGTGTCAGAGTGATGACCCATCTAGGATTGTGCCCAATAGCCAAGGAGACTGCTTAAGCAGCAACAATGCTCTGCACAGAGTATGGTCCCAATCTCAATCTCCTTTCACCATACGAGGGGTGGTGCGGTGTTAATTAAGCTTAGGGAGTAAGAATAAGTTCCCCAGGATGTGATTGCCCTCTATGATTTTCCCTATGTTTTTATATTCCAAGCCAGGAAATAAAGCTGGAAAACACGTCCCTAAAACCACAACAAATGGGCAGAAAGCCCCGCCTTCCTGGGTTTAGGGCGTGCAGGCCATGCCCTGAAGGCAGAGGATTACACAAAGAGAAGGATTACACAAGAGAGGTGGCGGATCTTGAGAGAGATCTGTGTGATCGAGGTCGAGGGCAGGCAGACTTGCGCATGTGTAGATTGTGGAAGGCCTCTGTTTGGATAGAACGAGAGATTGGCAGAGCACACGCACCAGGTCAGTGTGAGGAATGCATGAGGCAGGTGGCACCTTTGGAAAGAGGAAGGCTGGCACATTTTGAGCCTTTGTGTGGAAAGCTGCTTGCAGATTGCCTGGTGTACGCCTGCCCTGCCATTAGAGAAGTGACGGCGCAATTTGGGCGCATGAGCACTTGCTGGTGGAAGCGCTCCCCATTCCAAGTTCGACAAGGACCAGCTCTGGGTCAAGCTGAGTACCAGTACACTTAAAAAGGAGGGTTTTTCTTTTCATTTTGTGTCACCCTTTGTCTGTATTTGTGTCTGTGTGTGAGACCTCAACAGAGGATTTATTACAGATTTCGTAAGTATATTGATGACTTCCGTCCTCTGTTTGTGTGTTTGTTTGTGTGTGTGTTTGTGTGTTTGTTTGTAGGCAAGATAACTCGAGAACGGAAGAAGCTACCAATGTCAAATTACACCACGTGATTCAGGAGGGTGATGGCGAGCGCTGATTAGATTTTGGTCAAAATCAGTCAAAGGTCAAGGTCACAGTGAGGTCAAACATAATTCCATAAATTCATGTGGAGAAATGGAGTATTTTTGCTTTGGTCGATGTTACGAGTTCGTTTTAACTTCGATTTTAATTTTGTCTTCGGTTTTTGCGATCGCTTAGGACGCTTAACACTCGGTTATCGAAATTCTGGTAAAAATCGGATGTTTTGGAGACGTTTTAAGATTGTATAAAAATATTTCACTCGCGCGTCACGGGTCGTCACGTGGTGCAGCGCGCTCGAGCAGACGCGGCGTTGAGTCACGTAAAGGTTTTGCCTGTGCGCGCTGACGGTGTTTTCGATAAAGATGGTGTTTAAAAGTCATTTTTTTAATCCCAATAAAGGTTATCGTCACATGCCTGACTCGCTAAGCCATCGGATTATGTAAAGATTGTTGGTGGATGGCCGAATATTACAGTTTTGTGACTTTGATAAAATAATATTAAATAATTGCGTGGAGAAATGGAGATTTTTGCTTCGGTCGACGTTACGATTTTTGATGGTTTGGTACAGAATCATCGTAGAAACTTCTGATTTGCGTCACTACCTTTTCTAGAGACAGCTTTTATTAGACAAGGTCAGAGGTCAACTTGACGATTTCGTAAGTACCAGTCTATGACTGCTTGTTTATTTATTATTACTATTATTACCTGTTGAATTATAGTCTTTGTAAATATTTGTGTAAGTTAATTGAATGTATTACTTTGAAGAAATTGTATTCATCCATTTGTAGTGGTGTTCGCGGAAAAACCCCCTTGTGCTGTCCTGGTACAGTGCTTCTGTGCCGTACTCCTCCACTCGTGCGCCATTGCCCTCCACCATGCCCTTCGAGCATGTGTTAAAATCTCGATCAATCAACGTGCCCACCCCCTCTTAATGGGGTACTGCTTGGCCATCCCAGGGGGTTGGGGTTGTTAACCACCCGTCACCACAAATTGGGTCAGGAGGTTAACCTGGGCCGGCACCCCAGCAACAATATGTTCACCAGCAAAAACAAATCTGGAAAACAAATACTTTTATTATGCTAAAAAACAAAACAGTTTACCACCGTACACCACAGAGATCAACCAATGAACATCCTGTACCCTCAAGTTTATCATGTATGTTGTCCCTGTCATATGGCAAAGCAAAAGCACACACTTGAATATTGTGGACAGTCGCAGTCAGTATTGAATGCAGTAAATCTGCTCTCTACTACTGCCCATTTTTGGCAAGAGGTTGAAAAGCCCATTTTAATCCGAACCACCTGCATCTGCTGGATCACCAACAGGTATGAAATTTAGACAAGATAATTTGTCCCACCCATTGGTGCATCGCATCATTGGCTTCTGATATATTTACAAGTGATTTATTTATCATATTAATTGTCATAGATGATAGCCAGTCATATTTGATGGACACAACAGAAAACCACTTCACACCAATGGCTGCTGATATTGTTTGGGTCAAAATGATGCCAACCAACTCTAACAAGTCTTGAATCTGTATTCAGAAAGGCACAGCTCTGATATCGATGTCAAGGCCCAAGATTTGTGGTGAGATATTATACTCATGATGGCTGCCTCTCTTTCCGTGTTCACGCACAATGGAAGTATCAATTTTGCTCCTCTTGCATCGAGATTTAGTGGGAGAGAAGTAGATTGGTTATGTTTTTCCTGCAACATGAAGCCACATAACTGACTGTTGTGGTCATGCATCAGTGCATGAATGCACACGTCCTTCAAATAATTAATTTCCCGCAGGTAAACCATCTGGTGAAGTGTCGCTAATGTATCCATGGATAAATAAAGATGAGGAAAACTAGGCTAATACAAATCTAACACAAATATCGTTTCTAATTCCAGCAAAGAACGAGTAAAAGAGGACTCCGACATCGGGCAAAGGCCCGAACCATCAGCACTTTGTCATCTTTTAATGGTGGATAACCTTAACCATTTTATTCTCTAGTTTCAGATTTAATACAGTTTCGGGTGAAATTTCCTTCCTGCTATGAGAATAAACAAATAGCTCATAACACATTCTTTGCTCTGAACCCTTTCAATTATGATCTGAACATAATGCTTGCGGCTCCTCCAGTTGTTAAGGCATGGAGGACCGGTAAAATCTCTAAGGGTGCAATAGCAGCTGGGACTGTAATGTATGCACCAAACAGATGACCTTCCACTCTCTCTTGTTCAGTGACATCCATAACCATGTCCTCCAGAAGCTTTCAAGCCGATTTCAAGATAGGCCTCCAGAGCCAAGGTGGTCCACGTATGGAGTTATCAGCATAATTGATACTGTGCTTTCCTCCTAGTTACTTTCCCCCACACATAGAATATCATATTTGCTCATTCTACCCCACCCACAGGAGCACAGCACAGCACACAGACAAACATGGCCACGCATACATCTGGTTAAAGATACCGAACAGTCACAGGATGGTGGTGCCTAAGGTAACCATTGCATAATTTATATTTTGCCATTTTCTCTGCATATTGAAAGAGAATAAATGCTTGTGGACCTTTTGGAAAAAAACGAAGGTTACATCAAGAGAAAGGCTGCCATTACTCATGAAGATTTAATGTGATAGTAGCAGCTGATTTAAAACATACTCCTTCTGCTCACCCAACAATGGATGGAAGCCCTCATCATCAGCCATGAAATTTCTTGACATACTGCATTTCAAGGTTGGCCTCCAAAGGCAGTCACCGTCTGGGCATGCTCCTTCATACAAAGTACTTCCTTGGCACACCTGAATTCTTACCCACCAACAAGACCTTCATCCACAGCTTGATGGAGTACTGCTCTTCCCTCTGGGATGGCTCCCCTGCCTCACAACTTGCTCAGTTTGATGCCGTGCAAATTAAGACCTTCAAGATCATTGGAATCTTCCGTGCCAAAGCTGAGTCGATGGCTCTATCACTATGCCATCATCAACAGGTTGGTATTCTCTCTGTCTTCCACCACTTATTTTCTGGTTTTGCATCCTCTGCTCCTTTCTGAGCTTTGTCCCCCCCCCCTAAGGTTTCTGCAGGGCACACATGGTACACTGTAAACCCCTTCCTCATGAAACTATCTCGATCCAGGATCACTGCTCACCTCCACTCATTTGTTCTGCTGTTTCCCCAGCCTGTGGAACAAACTTCCACATCCTCTTCAATCCCATGCTTTTCGACAGTTCTTCGAGACGACTGTTCAACACGATCTCAGATCATCCCCAATCCAAAACTACAGTCTTTCTACCCTCGCTAACCACCACCATCCCCCCTCTCTCTCAACTATTCCTTTTGCCCTGTAACATTTTGATCAGTTCAGTGTGCTTGCTATTCCACGAGCCTCGACTGTGTATATCAAAAAAAATTGTGATAAATGATAGATAGTAAAAGTTTGATGATTTTATCCTACATGTCCCAAGTTGTTACATTATGCCTTTTACCATCATCTTCCAAAATGACTTTCTAATTCCTTCGTGATGTTTGCTCACACCGCAACCTTTATATTGACATCTGGAGTCACTCCACTTCCGCAGGTAACACCATCAGGTCACGTCACATCAAGTGTCATCTCAATTTTGGGGCTGAAGCAGAGAAGCAATTATTTCTCTGTATTTATACATCTCTCAAATGCTTTTTGAAAACTTTCGTTATTATTTTGAGATAATAGAGACCCTTAAATTATAGCCCTGTTAAAACAACACTCAAAACAATTCTTCAAAATTCATCAACCCTTGTTTGAAGCTCATGACATTTTACAAGGCTGGAAGATGCTTGCCAGGCTGCAGTCATAGCTTCATCATTATTTCTGTTCATTGGAGTGGTATTCGCTTCCCTGGTTATAGTGCGTGCTCGTAAGTATTCACTTCCTTCTCCTGGAGATCCCCCCATTGACCATACTGTAACTCTATGTAGAGCACAGCCTTGCCGCCATAGATGCCAGAACAACACACAGTTTGCTGTGTAAGTGAGAAACACCAACCAGGCAAATATCTGGAAGAAACAGGATGATGAAAAAAAAATTTTTGAAAGCTTTTACAAAACACAAATATGCATGTATAAACATCATATATAATCTCGTGCTTAGAATTAACAAGATAAATTACTGTATGTTAGTTGATAAAAGGATGGGTACAGCGGTACCCTGTTGGCGAGGACACCAGACTGGGATCTTGGAGGTTGTGAGTTCAAATGCAGCAACAGTGTTGAGGATCTGGATTGCAATCTTTAGGAAGTCAAGCTTGTCTCAAGAGCATTGCCACATGACTATTGGACTATTGTCAGTAAAAAAAAAAGTTTTTCCACTACCCCCAAAACAATGTTGTCCCACTGCCTGCAACAATCTTCAGGGTAGGAAACGTCTAGGAAAGAAAAAAAAATGCAGGAAACTTGGACTGGAGGAAACTTCCACCGGTGATATTACCGCTTGACCTTGTGCCTCCAAGCTCGCTGCTCACCTCCACTCCTTTGCTCTTCCTTCTTCCAGCTTGTGAAACCTCTTTCAGTCTGTTCAATAATCTCCCTCTTCTTTCCAAGGCTTCAAGTTGTCAGTATACCACCATCTCAGGTCATCCCCATGCCATATTCCATTCCTATCAATTATCTATTTTACATCGAATACAACTCCCATCACCCTCCGTCCCCCACACTCACCCCTCTTACCCGCAGGTCACGATATTTATTTTGCTTCTCTTTCCCCCACCTGTCAGTTTATCCCCTTGTTGAAGCACAGCATGTGTTGCCCTCCTGTCTCACAGTCATTGCATTTACCCTGTATCACCTCACTCTTTCATGAGCCTCGACTTTGTCGACACACAAATGGTCAAATGACTGAGAACAAATAATTAGATGTCAGGTTATGGACAACAATAACACATCATAACACAGATAAGAAAATGCAGACACTGATAAATGCAGGGTACTTTGTAGCTGCACAGCACAAATATGGCAGGACATTAGCATTATACTTACCATGGCTGAAACTTCAGATGTGCTGCGACCGTGCAGAGCTGAGAGCATTATGCTGAGGATGAACAACAGTCCTGTTGAGATTGACATGTTCCCCAAATCCTGCAAAGAACCCACGTAAAATTGAAGATGAAAATTTGAAATATAATCTGCAAGTTCTACAAGTTTAAGATATTGGGCTCACTGACAACTACAAATACTTCTATACTTCCACCCAGGAGCATTTGTATTTTTAAAGTAAATTCGGACAAAACTTACTACTACTACTACTACTACTACTACTACTACTACTACTACTACTACTACTACTACTACTACTACTACTACTACTACTACTACTACTACTACTACTACTTTAACGGCCCAAATTATTCCCACCTTCTTGTAGGGTCGGTTTTGAAATTATTTTAGCCAAAATCATTCACAAACCTGCGAGCCAGATCTTACATTAATTGACTGAATGTTACAGAAATTATTTAATTTATTTCCGGTTTTGTCAATAACTTGCCTACTATTTGCGAAAGACAACGTGCAATGTTAAACACCCACCAACAAATGTGAGCAGACAGGACATCCGACTTAATGTCCATCCGAACGACGTCACACTTTGTGATGCAATGCCTTTCCAATGAAATACTAATCTGAGAGATTATAGTCGAGTCCAGAATTTAACCCAGACTAGACAGCTCTGAAGTAAGTGCGCTCGCTAGCTCTACACCACCCTTACCTGTCAGACAGACAAATGTCCCAATGGTACCACAAATTGTACGTTATGAATACAAGTGCTGGATTTTCAAACGGAGACGATGATATATAGCCAGGATTTGATCATCGTTATATGATCACGACAGTAAAAACAAACAAAGAAGATGAACTGGAATGGCACTTGGTAGAGCGCATTCCTCTGCCAGGCTGAATAGTTTACATTTTGTATCCCATTGATAGGTGGGATCTAGACCCGGACCTGAACCAAAATCGAATCGGCTTGTTCTCGTCACCTCCACAACTCATCCACCAAGTTTTGTCCGAATCTGTCTGCAATTTTTTGAGATATCGTCGTTTTTGGCCCTGTCTCTCAATGGTGAAGATCGAATCAGTAAAACTGGAAAGGCACTCAGTGGAGTGCATGCTGCCGCCATGCAACGCTGGATCCACTATAACATATCGGGCCCAATTTTTTTTTTAACAAGAAAAAGAGCAATTAGAGATTGTAGACCCTCGCCAGGACTTCTTTTGAGTGGTGTAATTTTTTATAGGTTTAAGGGTAAATCCAATATGGCTGCCAAACCATGTGACCTATGACATCACATGTGTGAACCTTTTGTTCCTCGTGGAAAGGTGGAAATATGTGTAAAGTTTCTCCTCGATCTGTTCAGCCACTTCAGAGAAGAAGGTTTTTGAAGTTTTTTTTGTTTTTAACATGGCTGCCAAATCACGTTACTGATGATGTCATCAAATTTTTTTTCTGTGTACCATTTTATCCCAAGACGACCCTCAAAAAATTTCATACTGGTCGGATGTAACGTTCTACGTAAGCAATAATTATGACGTTATAAAGAAGGCACCTCTGACGTCATAAAAACCACGCCCATTCCCCATGAGTAGTACTTGCTAAGTGGCAAGTTTCAATTTTTTCCTTGGTGCAGTTTCAGACACAGAGGTCCAAGTTTTTTTTATGTTTTTCCAATATGGCTGCCACACCACGTGACCTACGTTGTCATAATTATCATTTAAACATTCTACATGAGTAGTCGCACCAGTATGACCACTCCTCATTTTCATAAATGCCAAGGTAAGCCAATGAAAAAGCCAAGAATTCACAAGGTTTCTGGAAAGCGATGATAATAGAAAACCTATAGAAAACCAAGACGCCAAGGTGAACAACGAAGAGCCAAGATCTTGTGAAAAAAGCCAAGGAGTGGTCACACTGAGTCGCACCAATGGTGAAAATTTAGTCTCAATCCGACAAGCGGTTGTGGAGAAAAACACGAAACTTCTGTGCGGACAAACAAACAGACAAACAAACCCAAATGCAATACCCTCTCCTTCGGGGAGGGAAAATATCATGCCATATATTGTTTTTGGCTCAATCTCCCAATGGTGAAGAATCAGTAAAAAAAAAATTAATAATTTTCACCAAAATTCGGATCTTCACCAAAATTGAATCAATTCTTCCTCGTCACACACTCAACGTGCCCACCAGGTTTCATCCAAATCCGTCCGCAACGTTTTTGAAATATCGTGCTATTTCTTGTTTTGGCCCGATCTATCAATGGCGACGAATCACTTTAAAATTCTAGTCGTCGGATCCGGATCCAGATCTTCACCAAAATCGAATAAGTTCGTCCTCGTCACACACCAAACCTGCCCACCAAATTGCATCCGAATCCATCCACAACTTTTTGAGACGTCCTGTTCACAGACAGACAAACAGACATGGGTGAAAACATTAAATCTGCCCACATTCGTTGG